>NC_140421.1:24601628-25019128 GCF_965140295.1 Lepidochelys olivacea
GACTTAAATGGGCATTGGATCAAGCGCTAGGCCCCTTGCTTATTTTCCACGGTTAATAGTGCCTAATGAGGATTCCATTGAAGTCAAATGGCAAGACATCCATTGATTTCAGAGACCAGAGCTAGGCCCTGAATGTTCAACGTTGATCTTAATTATACTAGGGTAATAATGTATTGCTCTAATTTACTAAAAGTAGCCGCTCTGAATATGCTATAGTTTCAATAAAGCTGAAGTGATGCATCTGTCTTTGTGAATGGTGATTTAAAAATAAATGCAAATCTGCTTACATCTTTTCTTCCTGACATTAGGTCATTGCTTTATGGTCTTCCTTTCATTTGCACATCCATAGTAATTTCTATTTTGGGGCACCATTGAAAATATGAGATTCATTGGATCCAAATAGACATTCTTATAATAAGCAGATTGTACTATGCTACAAAAGCAGCAGTATAATAAAACAAATTCTATGAATGTGAGAAGAATGTGTAAGAAGTTTCATCATCAAAATGACCAGTAACATTAAGATGTTTTGTATGAAGAAAACACTCCAAGCAATGTTCTTTGTTACAGTATAAAAAGCCCTTTTGCAATGGCTGTTACTTGAGACAGAGTCTTTATATGGGAAATAATTTATTGCCATACCTGTAACTGAAATAATGACTAAATCATTTTTAAAAAAGTCTCATAGCTCCTACAGAGTAAATCTACAACTTGCTGCAGTGCTAATTCGCAAGCATGTTCAACAGTAAGTTTGCCTGAAGCTAAGTTAAGCAGGCAGATTAGGACTGTAATATAGTATCAGGGCTCATAAATCAAGTGTGCTTGCAGATTTTCTTTCACTTACTGCTCCTTCTTACAGTTCAGACAAGTCATAATTACACATCAGTAGGCATTGTGAACAGAGGAATGAGCTACAACATAACGCACAATAAACCCTGTCATATAAAAGCGAACTGGATAAAATAACAGAAGCAATACTCCATTTTACAACATCCCACTAAAGAATTACACCATGCTATTGTGTAATATTCTGATCAATCAAGAGCCCATCCACAACTGAAAGTCCCAGTAGGATGAAATTTACCATTGAAGTATATATTTCACTTGTGGTATTTTCTTCCTTTTTTTTTTTATTGTAAACAGTGAATGAGATTTGAAAAAGCTCCAGGTTCAAAATAAAAAAGAAGCCTAATGCACATTCTAATTAAATGAACTCTGCTGACGTTTTTTTATTTGAAGCTTCCCTTCATGATATACACTTCTGATAAATTATTATGGATAAACTGTAAACAGTGTTTTTTCATGTTTTTATTAGCATTAAAATATTGAGCACAGGGATTATGTGCTTGCTATTTTAGACAAAAGTCATGTTGACCTCTTCTAGTTATTTCTAGGCTTAGAATCAGATTTCAAGTGTTAACTTTAGCATGTGACATCAGCGGGACACTGAAAATGGGATTTAATTAAATGACTAATAAAATATCATCTCTAAAAAGAATCAGCAAATGATGGGTAAATACTAGGCACTGTGTAGGGCCCCTGGATTCTCCCCTAGGTTTCCCTGCATTGCCATTCTGTGTATCAGGGGAAGCAGCAGGGAATTCAATTTCCCTGCAAGTGGCAGGGAATTGAACAGGAAAGGATTGTGTGGATCCTTGAATCTATCCTTCAGTGCACCAGGTAGCACAACTGGGCTAGTCACGGGGAAGATAGAAATCTGCTTCTGGTAAGGCCTAGTAGTAAATTATTTCTCCCTCTAGAGGAAGGAGGGATAAAGAAAACATTTGGAATCTATCCTGTAAGTATCTACCAGAACAAATGCTGCAGATCTTTCTAACTTGGGCCCCAATCCTTGCTTAAAACAACCTCTGTTGCCTTTTCTGCCCCTGCAGTTCCACAGGGGAATTTCCAGGCTTAAACCCTCCCGCTCCTCCCTGGAGTTTCTGGGTAGAGAGTCTTCAAAGTCAATGGCCCTGCTGGTAGCAAATCCATTGTTTCATTGCGTAGCACCATTCAATGTTGATGACCCTTGATTGCTCTGTTGCAACTTCCCAGACAGCCTCACCACTGGGTGAATGCTTTTAAAAAAGTGATCACTCGCTGCCTGACCTCTCAGCCCTATAGGGTTAGGTCGAATTTAGCCACGTTAAGTTGATTTTATAATGAATGCATCTACACAAGCAACCCCGTTCCGTTGACCTAAAGGGATCTAAAAATCGACTTCTGTACTCCTCCCTGGCGAGGGGAGTAGCGCTAAAATCGACCTTCCTGGGTCAAATTTGGGGTAATGCGGACACAATCAATGTTATTGGCCTCCGGAAGCTATTGGGAGTGCTCCAATGTGACTGTTCTGGACAGCACTTTGAACTCCGATGAACTAGCCAGGTACACAGGAAAAACCCCAGGAACTTTTGAATTTCATTTCCTGTTTAGTCAGCATGGTGAGCTCAGCAGCAAAGGTGACCATGCAGTCCCCCCAGAATCGCAAAGAAGCTCCAGCATGGAGCAAATGGGAGACACTGGATTGTATGGGGAGAAGAATCTGTGCAGGCAGAACTCCAATCAAAAAGAAGAAATGCTAATATATATGCCAAAATCGCACAGGGCATAATGGACAGAGGCTACAACAAGAACACACAGCAGTTCCGCGTGAAAGTCAAGGAGCTCAGGCAAGCCTACCAAAAGACAAAGGAGGCAAACAGTCACTCTGCCCCATACATTCTAGGGGGGGACCCTACCACTATCCTTCCACTGTCTATGGACACCTGCAAGGGGGGAGTCTCACTCAACATGGAGTAGGATTTTGTGGATGAGGAGGAGGAGGAGGAGAATGAGCAGCAGGCAAGCGATGAATTCGTTCTCCCCGGCAGCCAGGACCTTTTCATCACCCTGGAGCCAATACCCTCCCGAAGTGGGATCCCTGGCCCTGAAAGTGGAGAAGGCACCTCTGGTGAGTGCACATTTGTAACTACAGTACAGGGTTTAAAAGCAATAGTGTTTAATGTTTGATTTGCCCTGAAGACTTGGGATGCATTTGCGGCCAGTACAGCTACTGGAAAAGTCTACTAACATGTCTGGGGATGGAGCGGGAATCCTCCAGGGTCATCTCCATGAAGCTCTCCTGAAGATACTCTGAATGCCTTTGTATCAGGTTTCTGGGGAGGGCTGCCTTATTTCGTCCTCCACAGTGGGACACTTTACCACGCCTAGCAAGTAGTCTGGAATCACTGCAGCACAAAGCATGGCAGCGAATGGTCCTGGATTTTAGTCGCATTCAAGCAACATTTGGTCTTTACCTTTCTGTGTTAGCCTCAGGAGAGTGATATCATTCATGGTCACCTGGTTGAAATAGGGAAATTTTTGTAAGGGAACAGTAAAAGGACCCCGTTCATGCTGGGCTGTTAGCGCTTGGCTAAAAGGGATCATGCCATAGCCAGGCAGCAGCAGGAGGGGAGGTGTGTGCTGCACATCCACCTGAAAACCGCAGCCCCTCCTTTTAAATGGCAAACCCAACTAGCATTGCTTGCTATGGGAAAGGAGGACGCTGCAGTTTGAAAACATTCCCACATGTTATGAAGGCATTAGAAGCCATACCCGCATACTCTTTGGCTTACCATGGCTACCTGGAAACCGAATTCTGTTGCCCAGCCATATGTGATGTGTCACCATATCAGCAGGCACTCAATATAAAAGGCAAAATGCGATCTTGTACCTAAAGCACATGTGCTGTCTGCTGTGAATTGCTTGATTCAGTGTGAAAGAGTCTCCCTTTTGTTCTCAGAAATGTATCATCTTAAATTTTACTCTCCCTTTTTATCCCCCTGCAGGTGCAAATGTTTCTATGCTCCCCTATCATCTCCGTCCCTGAGGTTATCGCAGATTAGAAGGTGAAAAAAATGCACTTGCGATAACATGTTTTCTGAGCTCATGTAGTCCTCGCACACTGATAGGGCACAGCTGAATGCATGGAGGCATTCAGTGGCATGGAGGCATTCAGTGGCAATGCTGAGGCTAATGGGGGAGCAAACAGACATGCTCAGGCTTCTGGTGGAGCTGCAGAAAAACCAACAAGAGGACCCCTTGTGGTTTATGTATTGGTTGGCAAGGTGGCTCAGTGCCAAGATAGGGATATGCGTTCCGTCTATCGCCCCACCACAGTTAGGGAAACCCATTGCAACAAAGCCATCCACTATGACCTGCACATTTCCCAGAGTTACTACCCTTGATAGCAGAACATAGATTCATAGATATTAAGGTCAGAAGGGACCATTATGATCATCTAGTTTGACCTCCTGCACAATGCAGGCCACAGAATCTCACCCGTCCACTCCTGCAATAAACCTCTCACCTATGTCTGAGCTATTGAAGTCCTCAAATCATGGTTTAAAGACTTCAATGTGCAGAGAATCCGCCAGCAAGTGACCCATGCCCCATGCTACAGAGGAAGGCGAAAACCCTTCAGGGCCTCTCCCAATCTGCCCTGGAGGAAAATTCCTTCCCGACTCCAAATATGGCGATCAGCTGAACCCTGAGCATGTGGGCAAGATTCACCAGCCAGATACCCAAGAAAGTAACAATGGCCTGTGATGGGATGTTAGATGTGGTGGGATCTGAGTTACTACAGAGAATTCTTTCCTGGGTATCTGGCTGGTGAATCTTGCCCACATGCTCAGGGTTCAGCTGATCGCCATATTTGGGGTCGGGAAGGAATTTTCCTCCAGGGCAGATTGGGAGAGGCCTTGGAGGGTTTTCACCTTCCTCTGTAGCATGGGGCACGGGTCACTTGTTGGAGGATTCTCTGCACATTGAAGTCTTTAAACCATTATTTGAGGACTTCAATAGCTCAGACATAGGTGAGAGGTTTATTGCAGGAGTGGGTGGGTGAGATTCTGTGGCCTGCATTGTGCAGGAGGTCAGACTAGATGATCATAATGGTCCCTTCTGACCTTAATATCTATAAATCTATGTATCCCATCACAGTCCATTGGGCCTATTTACCATGAATAGTTAAAGATCAATTAATTGCCAAAATCATGTTATCTCATCATACCATCTCCTCTGTAAACTTATCGAGTTTAATCCTGAAGCCAGATAGGTCTTTTGCCCCCACTGCTTCCCTTGGAAGGCTGTTCCAGAACTTCACTCCTCTGATGGTTAGAAACCTTCATCTAATTTCAAGTCTAAACTTCCTGATGGCCACTTTATATCCATTTGTTCTTGTGTGCACATTGGTACTGAGCTTAAATAATTCCTCTCCCTCCCTGGTATTTATCCCTATGAAATATTTATAGAGAGCAATCATATCTCCCCTCAGCCTTCTTTTGGTTAGGATAAACAAGCCAACCTCCTTGACTCTCCTTTCATAAGACAGGTTTTCCATTCCTCGGATCATCCTAGTAGCCCTTCTCTGTACTTGTTCCAGTTTGAATTCATCCTTCTTAAACATGGGAGACCAGAACTGCACACAGTATTCCAGATGAGGTCTCACCAGTGCCTTGTATAACAGTACTAACACCTCCTTATCTCTACTGGAAATACCTCTCTTGATGAATCCCAAGACCGCATTAGCTTTTTTCACGGCCGTATCACATTGGCGGCTCATAGTCATCCTGTGGTCAACCAATACTCCAAGGTCCTTCTCCTCCTCCGTTACTTCTAATTGATACGTCCTCAGCTTATAACTAAAATTCTTGTTATTAATCCCTAAATGCATGACCTTACATTTCTCACTATTAAATTTCAACCTATTACTATTACTCCAGTTTACAAGGTCATCCAGATCCTCCTGTATGATATCCTGGTCCTTCTCTAAATTAGCAATACCTCCCAGCTTTGTATCATCCGAAACTTTATTAGCACACTCCCACTTTTTGTGCTGAGGTCAGTAATAAAAAGATTAAATAAGATTGGTCGCAAAACCAATCCCTGAGGAACTCCAGTGGTAACCTCCCTCCAGCCTCACAGTTCACCTTTCAGTATGACCCACCGTAGTCTCCCCTTTAACCAATTCCTTATCCACCTTTCAATTTTCATATTGAACCCCATCTTTTCCAATTTAACTAATAATTCCCTATGTGGCACCATATCAAACGCCTTACTGAAATCTAGGTAAATTAGATCCACTGAGTTTCCTTTGTCTAAAAAAATCTGTTACTTTCTCAAAGAAGGAGATCAGATTGGTTTGGCACGATCTACCTTTTGTAAAACCATGTTGTATTTTGTCCCATTTACCATTGACCTCAATGTCCTTAACTTCTTTCTCCTTCAAAATGCTTTCCAACACCTTACAGATGTCAAACTAACAGGCCTGTAGTTACCTGGATCACGTTTTTTTTTCCTTTCTTAAAAATAGGAACTATGTTAGTAATTCTCCTGTCATCCAGCACAACCCCTGAGTTTACAGATTCATCAGTGATTGCATTGGCTACTTGAATCACAGCAGTCCCCCCAGTAGATTTGCTCACTCCAAATTAATTCCTGACTGACCGGTAGCAGTCAGGCATTGCAAGCTTCCACAGGGCTATCGCCACATGCTTCTCAACTGTCAGGCCACCTCTCATCTTGGTATTCCCGCGTTCCAGGGCAGGGGAAAGCAACTCTCAGAGTTCCAGGAAAGTGGCCTTACACATGTGAAAGTTTCGCAGCCACTGGAAAATATCCCATACCTGCAACACTATGCGGTCCCATCAGTCTGTGCTTGTTGGCCAGACCAGAATCAGCATTCCACTGTATCAACCAGCCCCACTGCCGCCATGATCTCCCAATTGCCACATCCCATGCTTTCAGGAATGTCTGTATCTATGTCCTCCTCACAATCGTCCTCATGCTGCTGTCTCTGACCAGGTTCTGCACATACTGCAGTATAATGCTCAAGGTGTTTACAATGCTCGCATCAGCAGCAGTGAGCTGAGCAGGTGCCATGCTTGCCATGCTATGGCGTCTGCATGGGTAACCCAGGAAAAAAGGCACGAAATTATTGTCTGCGGTTGCTTTCATGGAGGGAGGGAGGGAGGGAGGGAGGGGAGACTGCTTTGAATGGTCCTTAGACTATGTGCTAACTACTTATGCTAAACAAGTTGTTCCATCTTGCATTTAGTTGTGATGCTCTGAGGACCTTTCCCAAACCAGCTCAGTGTGCCACAAAACCTTGCCTCTGTCCCAAATAAAAGTTGGTCCAATAGAAGATATTAGCTCACCCACCTTTGTCTCTCCACTAGAATTTGTGTTCCTGCTACACAGTGAATGCTCAAAGCTACGCTACAGCTTACATTCAAAATGAAAGTTTAAATACAACACAATGTTCACAAAACAAAAATGGAATTCATACGCTGACCCAGGCACACACCCCAAACCGTGTCACTTCCTTCACCAAAATAACTTCCTAACTTTCAGACACGAGGTAGAGTTTCATGTCCTCTCAGCATTATTAACAATATTTAAAAAAAAAAAAATCTCTGAAACAAAGATCAAAATATGGGTTTTAAATTAAATTCTGAAGTTAGTTAATTCTCAAACACAGGGAAAGTACATTTCCCCACTATGTTTGCTATACTATGGTCTAAGCTACTACTTATGTCAACAAACCTTTTGTCACTCAGGGGTGTGAATAAAACACCCCCCTGAGTGACATAAGTTTTGCTGCCATAAGCACTTGTGTGCACAGCATTATGTTGGCAGTAGATGCTCTCCTGCTGAGATAGCTATCACCGCTCAGTGAGCTGGCTTTATTATGTCGATGGGAGCGCTCTCTCCTGGCAGCATAATGCAGCTACACGAGCTATCTTACAGTGGCACAGCTGTATGGGTAAGTTATGTTGCTGTAAGCTAATAAGTGTAGGCATGGCTTATGTGGCACCTCTGTGCTATGCAGGGATGTTTACTATAGGACCATAGAGAGTTGTGACTTTTCTGGACATTAGCTGAATGACCATGAAGCCTCTAGATGGCTAAAGAAGATATGTAGATGGAAGGATAAAATGTTTTGCTCTTTCAAGGCTGATCTACTTAAGTGTTGTTGTCAGTTTGCCTGTGGTAGCCTCTCTATTTGTATTGACATCTACATTCTCTGTAAACATTTCAGTTTCATGGTTCTGACATCAATTCCAGCCAGGCTTGAGGCTACCTAAAATGCAGAGGGATTTGCCCAAGTCTGGGGATTCTGAGGCATAGGGTCAATGTGGTGGAACTTTTTGCTTCTAAATGCATATTAGTCTGTGCAAGGTGCTAGGATGGGAAACCCTATAGACGGTCCATGGCAAATTCCACAGAAGTAAATTTAGGGATGGAATTACCTTAGAGATAGTAATTTCTTTTATTGTTGGGGTGAAAAAATCCATCATTAGTACAAAGGTACAGCAGATTAATGTTCTGGTCTGTTAAGACTACCAGCATCTTTAATGGAAGAGGACCTGAGTCAGCATTTCATTCCTGGAGTAAATTAGTGAGTCCTCAGTGCAGACTGAACTGACATTTCCTAATAAAAAGGAGGGGGAGAGTTTATAAAGTTCTGGAGAGTCTGAAAAGCAGAAGCCAAGTAATTTAATGTTTAATTATCCTATTGTGCAGGAAGGCAGAAGAGGACAATTTTGCCATCTATAGTGGATATCACTAACATTAGAATACATTTTATGTTATGTGCTAACATGACCAACCACCATTTTAAAAAATCATTAACATATTTTTTCAATGTTCACTTAATTACTAAGAGCTGGTCTAATATTGTTAAAAGTACACTTTGCTTTTATTTGTAGGATCACATTCATTATCATGTATATGTGGATAGCTGACAAGTATTTGAGAAAAGGTGAACAGAGAAAATTTCACAAATTTTATCATAAATTCACTTTTTTCTAAATCATATAGCAGAATATGCACTGTCACTCACTAGTTTCTGACAATTGTTCATCCTAACTGCTAGGTGAATACTGAGTTTTTTCAGATAGCTAGAGTTGTTCATGAATAACTTATAAAGCAAAATAATTGTTTAATTCACAGTTAATAATAGCCAGATTCTACCACCCTTCCTCATAGCACTTCACTATTATGGGACTACTCATATAGCAAGTTCATACTCAGCATAAATAAAGGTAGCAGCTTCTGGACCTGTATTAGTAATATATCTTTACTAAATAAATCTTGTAAGAATTGCAAAAAAGTCTTACTTGAATTATACTAAAAGTTACTTTATAAACCAACCTATTAAAATGACCTGCAATAGATCAGTTAGATTATAGATTAGTTTTGCATTTTTATCCCCTTTTGAGTCACAGTGGATGTTTACAATCTCTACTCACATTTTATGAGAAAAGTCCCGTTAATTCCTGCTGTTTCTCTGCACCAAGGTGAGTTTTAAGTGTTGTACCTATCTGACCAACATTCTGTCTTAGAACTCAGGAGAGGAAGTCAGTTAATTCTATCCAGGTTCTTTTGTCCTTATTTTGTACTTCTGCTGGGTAACTTTCTCTTTCCTAAGGTAAATTTTATAAAGGCACTTAAAACTGTAAATCAATAATCCTATATAGAAAGCCCATTGGGAAGGAGAAAACAATGAATTACATTAAGTGTGATATTCTATTTTCTTATATGTTGGTTAGTCACCCTTAAAGGAAGACCACTGGAGAACTGAACTCAGACTGGCAAGGAATTTCGACACAGCCCATGAAAATACAACTCTACTCACTGGTGAAGATCAGATTTTAGTGCTGAGAAAAAGTAAGGAAACGTGACAGAATCCAGAAGTGATACTTTCAGAGATATTAGCATTCACTGCTTTCATGTGTTATAGTATCCTACAGCAGTGGTTTTCAACCCTTTTTTTTTTCATTCGCAGACTCCTAAAAAATTTCAAATGGCAGTGTGAACCCCTTAGGAAATCTTAGGCCTAGACTGCGGACCCCCAGAGCATCCACAGACCACAGGTTGAAAACAACTCTTCTATGGTACCAAGAACCTTTCACAGACCCTTTAGACATAGTATGTGGACCCAAGGGGTCTGCGGACCACTTGTTGAAAACCACTGTCCTACAGTATTGCCATTCTAAGGAAACACCTGAGGTAAAGCAGTAACAAGTTTAATGTCTCTCAAGGGGTAAATTGCACTGGGGCCAGACACTTTTTAAACCGGTGCACCTCGCTTTTCAGTCATAGTCAGGCTTTTTGTTCACATCTCTCATCAGTTACTGAGCATTCCCAGGAAGGGTTTAATCCCTGCATTTTCCGTCACTCCATTTTACATCTTCCCATCTCTTACAGGGCACTGATAGCTTTAGCTGCCTCATTTTCCTGCACCAGCAATATCAAGTCCTCCTTTATTCTTCAAATTTAATCCACACAACCACAAGCACCCTTTTTAAAGTCTGGAAGTTAAGGTTCCTATAGCCTCTTGCACAGCAGAGATTGCGAGTGCAAGTGAAGACTATCTATGGGCTACATGTAAGACTGAGCACCAGCATAATCCTCTGCACTGAGCAGTAATAAGTCATGAGCATCCCACCTCACTACTCGCTAATGTGTGGGATAAAAAAGAGGACAATGACTATGTCTGGGGAAACATGGGGTTACATTCAGCCCTCACCACACTAATACAGGATAGCTGCACAATACCCACTTTGGCCTTTCTCTTCCTGCTATCAGGAAGGAGTAATTTGGCAGCCACTAGCAGCTTGGACTTTCTTTTGTTATCTGACCTGTCATAGCTTTCTTACCTTTTGCTTCTGTGGGCAACACTCAGTGAGGCCAGATCCTCAGCTGGTGCAAACTGGCATAATGTCAATAGTCCTACACCAATTTACATCAGCTGGGGATCTAGCCTCATAGCTGCACTTTAAAGGCCCCAAACCCCAAACGAGACAGACAACAATATTTTAGCTAATAAGGCCAGAATATTTTTAATGGAAATTAGAAGGGAGGGGAGAGGCTTAGGATTTACATTCACATGGTTCCTGTAGCCCAAAACCCACAGTTGAAGGGCCAGAGATAGGCATTGGCCACTGTTCTGGAACATGGTGTAAACTAGAGGACAAAAGACTCCACAGCCTGCTTCCAATTTACAGGGTGAATTCTGTCCCTGAGCCTTCTGCCTAGGGTGAATTCAATTTCACCATACTTACAAATCTTAAGTGTAGTAGGTGCTACAGAGGGCCTCTTATAGTGGAGACTTTTTTTCTTTTGGAATTTGCACACTGCCGTGCATTGAAACATTTGGGATTACCCTTCTGTTTCAAATTACACTGGCAAGTTTCTGCGCCACAAGTTATACCGCTTTTATCAAAACGCTGGAATTAAACCGCTGTTGCGTGTCCACACTGTGCTCCTTGTGACAGTGGAGTGCATCCACATTAGCAGCTCTTGCAACAGCAAAGACAGCAGTGCATTGTGGTAGCTATTCCACTGTGCAACTGGCCGCAGGGTGCTTTGGAAGGGTTTGCAATGCCTCATGGGGCAGGCACAGCCTCACATGACGCAGGTTTCTCAATTCCATTGTTTCATGGGCATCCTACTACATTGCCAGCTGCTTTTCAACTTAAGTGGGGGGGGAGTGTGTGCTAGGGAGTGTTTGTGTGTGTGTATGGAGGGTGGGAGAGAGACAGTGTGTTTTGGGAGCCAGAGAGTGTGCCAGCATGCTGTCTTGTAAGTTCAGACAGCGGCAGGAAGCAACCAGTCCTGAGGCAGGGGGATGGGGGAAGCCGCTGCCTCCGTCCCTGGGCTCTCTGCACAGCAATCTCTCTCTCTCTCTCTCTCTCACCCACAGTGGTTTTTTTTTTTTTTTTGAAGCGGTGCAACTGAGGTGTTTCTGCGCACAAAGTGGCTTGGCAGTGTGTACACGTCTGCAGTTTGAGCGCAAAAAGCTGCTTTACTGCACAGAAACTTGCCAGTGTAGACAAGCCCTTAGACCCACCACATACAAGTTCCCTGAAATGTATCTGTCATAAATATAAAGGGAAGGGTAAACCCCTTTGAAATCCCTCCTGGCCAGGGGAAAGCTCCTCTCACCTGTAAAGGGTTAAGAAGCTAAAGGTAACCTCGCTGGCACCTGACCAAAATGACCAATGAGGAGACAAGATACTTTCAAAAGCTGGGAGGAGGGAGAGAAACAAAGGGTTTGGGTGGCTGTCTGTAGTCGTCTTGGCCGGGGACAGAACAGGAATGGAGTCTTAGAACTTTTAGTAAGTAATCTAGCTAGGTATGTGTTAGATTATGATTTCTTTAAATGGCTGAGAAAAGAATTGTGCTGAATAGAATAACTATTTCTGTCTGTGTATCTTTTTTGTAACTTAAGGGTTTGCCTAGAGGGGTTCTCTATGTTTTTGAATCTAATTACCCTGTAAGATATATACCATCCTGATTTTACAGGGGGGATTTCTTTATTTCTATTTACTCTATTTTTTATTAAAAGTCTTCTTGTAAAACACTGAATGCTTTTTCATTGTTCTCAGATCCAAGGGTTTGGGTTTGTGGTCACCTATGCAAATTGGTGAGGCTTTTTATCCAACATTTCCCAGGAAAGGGGGGGTGCAAGTGTTGGGAGGATTGTTCATTGTTCTTAAGATCCAAGGGTCTGGGTCTGTAGTCACCTAGACAAATTGGTGAGGCTTTTTACCAAACCTTGTCCAGGAAGTGGGGTGCAAGGTTTTGGGAAGTATTTTGGGGGGAAGGACGCGTCCAAACAGCTCTTCCCCAGTAACCAGTATTAGTTTGGTGGTGGTAGCGGCCTGTCCAAGGGGTAATATTTTGTACCTTGGGGAAGTTTTGACCTAAGCTGGTAAAGATAAGCTTAGGAGGTTTTCATGCAGGTCCCCACATCTGTACCCTAGAGTTCAGAGTGGGGGAGGAACCTTGACATGGTGGCACAGTGGTGGGATTAACCTGAAATCATTTTGAGATCCAGTTGAGATTTTTTGAACTAGAAATACAGATTTTAAAAAGGAATTTTTAGGAAGTCCAGAAAGCAGCTTTGAAACTGAAAGCAGCTTGGTTTCTCTCTGCTTTGTGGCCAAGCAGAGACAAAAGGGGATTATCTTGTGAATTGCAGGTTTTCTTTGCCTAGAGGCAGGGTACTTAACTCCTGCAGGGAAATTCACAGTCTTCCAACCCAGAGGTTTTTGTTTTTTTTTTCTTTTCTTCCTAAAAGTAAATAGGGGGTGTGTGCTCTACCCATTTGCCTGGAGACAAAAGTGGCAGGGTTTTTTTTAGGATTTTGATTTTTTTTTGTTTTACAAGGAGCACAGGGTTGAAAAGAAATTTTTTTTTTTCTTTGGGCTGGGTAAGCAGTTTTCCAAGTAGTTGGAGGTTTTTTGCTTTAATTTGGGCCCAGAGCAGAGACAAGGGAATTGTCTTTTTCTGTAGGCTGACAATCACTATCAGAGAATAGGTATTCTATTCCAGCACAGCAAAATTTTACAGCCAAGTTTTGTTTGTTTATTTCTGAACCTCGGGTGTAAAGTTAGTTAAAAACAGAGAGGTTAGAATGGGCAAATCCTCAGCTCGACTACAGCTGGAATTAGCCAAATTTCAGGCTGAGGAAAAACAAAGGGAACATGAAAGACAGATAGAACTCATGCGGCTGAAGGAGGAGGAGAAGGAAAAAGAGAGGAAGCATGTGGAGGAGATGGAGAGGATAAAGGCCCAGCAGAATATACCAACAAACCCTAGCAATCCTTCTCCAGGTACCACTTCCCATCCCAGAAGGTTCCCCACCTACAAGGCAGGTGATGATACTGAGGCCTTCTTAGAAAACTTCGAAAGGGCCTGCCTTGGGTACAACATCTCTACTGACCAATACATGGTAGAGCTGAGGCCGCAGCTCAGTGGACCCTTAGCTGAGGTGGCAGCTGAAATGCCTAAAGAACACATGAACAAGTATGAACTGTTTAAATCCAAGGCGAGAGTCAGAATGGGGATAACACCCGAGCAGTCTCGTCGGAGGTTCAGAGCCCTAAGGTGGAAACCAGACATGTCATTTACCCGACATGCCTACCACATTGTAAAACATTGGGATGCCTGGATATCAGGAGCAAGTGTTGAATCTCCAGTAAATTTGCCCTTCCTAATGCAAATGGAACAATTCTTAGAGGGTGTTCCTGAGGAAATAGAAAGATACATCCTAGATGGGAAACCCAAAACTGTAATTGAGGCAGGAGAGATTGGAGCCAGATGGGTGGAGGTGGCAGAGAAGAAGAAAACTGGTCGCAGTTGGAGCGGAGACCAGAAGGGACCACCCCAGACCACACCCTATTACCGGGGGCCGCCCAAAGCCCCACCTACCTCCCAAAGAACCTTCCAGACCCCTTATCGTCCCACCACCCCGTTCTCCAGCAACCCTCCTCGCCCCAGTGACCCGTCAGCTGGACGATGTTTTAAGTGTAACGAGCTGGGGCATGTAAAGGCCAACTGCCCCAAGAACCCCAACAGATTACAGTTCATTGCACCGGAATCACACCAGAGGTCCACAGGCCCAGATACCTCCCAGATACCCTTGGAGCGGAGGGAAACTGTGAGTGTGGGTGGGAAGAAGGTCACCGCGTGGAGGGACACCGGAGCACAAGTGTCAGCTATCCATGCTTCCTTAGTGGACCCCAATTTAATCAACCCAGAGATCCAAGTGACGATTCAACCCTTCAAGTCCAACTCTTTCAATTTGCCTACAGCCAAGTTGCCTGTCCAGTACAAGGGCTGGTCAGGAATGTGGACTTTTGCAGTCTATGATGATTATCCCATCCCCATGCTGTTGGGGGAAGACTTGGCCAATCATGTGAAGCAGGCCAAGAGGGTGGGAATGGTCACCCGCAACCAGGCTAAACAAGCCGTGAGGCCTAGCTCTGTTCCGGAAACTTCTATCAGGACCCAGTCAGAGGTGATGGACCTGGACCCCAGGCCAATGTCTGCAACAGCAGTAGTGGATCCAGTCCCAGAGACCCAGACGGAACCAGTCCCAGAACCGGAACCAGCCAAACAACCAACACCAGACCCCGTGTCAGCACTGAATCCAGTACTTGCAACCTCAACACCAGAGGGCCCCACCGAACCTGAACTGGCAGCAGCCGATAACCCTACACAAGAGGCTCAGCCGGAGCCTGAATCCCAACATAGTACACCAGCGGAGAGCGGTTCACAGTCAACAGAAACAGCTCCATCCCCTATATCGCTTCCAGAGGGACCAAGCCTAGGTCCACAATCCCATGAGGAACTGATGTCTCCAGCATCAAGGGAACAGTTCCAGACCGAACAGGAAGCAGATGAAAGCCTCCAGAGAGCTTGGACGGCGGCACGGAGCAACCCACCGCCTCTCAGCTCTTCTAATCGATCCAGGTTTGTTGTAGAAAGAGGACTTTTATACAAGGAAACTCTTTCTGCGGGACACCAGGAAGACTGGCATCCTCAGAGACAGTTGGTAGTTCCAACTAAATACCGGGCCAAGCTCTTGAGCTTAGCCCATGATCACCCTAGTGGCCATGCTGGGGTGAACAGGACCAAAGACCATTTGGGGGGGTCATTCCACTGGGAGGGAATGGGCAAGGATGTTTCTACCTATGTCCAGTCTTGTGAGGTGTGCCAAAGAGTGGGAAAACCCCAAGACCAGGTCAAAGCTCCTCTCCAGCCACTCCCCATCATTGAAGTTCCATTTCAGCGAGTAGCTGTGGATATTCTGGGTCCTTTTCCGAAAAAGACACCCAGAGGAAAGCAGTACATACTGACTTTCATGGATTTTGCCACCCGATGGCCGGAAGCAGTAGCTCTAAGCAACACCAGGGCTAAAAGTGTGTGCCAGGCACTAGCAGACATTTTTGCCAGGGTAGGTTGGCCCTCCGACATCCTCACAGATGCAGGGACTAATTTCCTGGCAGGAACTATGAAAAACCTTTGGGAAGCTCATGGGGTAAATCACTTGGTTGCCACTCCTTACCATCATCAAACAAATGGCATGGTGGAGAAGTTTAATGGAACTTTGGGGGCCATGATACGTAAATTCGTAAATGAGCACTCCAATGATTGGGACCTAGTATTGCAGCAGTTGCTCTTTGCCTACAGAGCTGTACCACATCCCAGTTTAGGGTTTTCCCCATTTGAACTTGTATATGGCCGTGAGGTTAAGGGGCCATTGCAGTTGGTGAAGCAGCAATGGGAGGGATTTACACCTTCTCCAGGAACTAACATTCTGGACTTTGTAACCAACCTACAAAACACCCTCCGAACCTCTTTAGCCCTTGCTAGAGAAAACTTACAGGATGCTCAAAAAGAGCAAAAAGCCTGGTATGATAAACATGCCAGAGAGCGTTCCTTCAAAGTAGGAGACCAGGTCATGGTCTTAAAGGCGCTCCAGGCCCATAAAATGGAAGCATCGTGGGAAGGGCCATTCGTGGTCCAGGAGCGCCTGGGAGCTGTTAATTATCTCATAGCATTCCCCACCTCCAACCGAAAGCCTAAGGTGTACCATATTAATTCTCTAAAGCCCTTTTATTCCAGAGAATTAAAGGTTTGTCAGTTTACAGCCCAGGGAGGAGACGATGCTGAGTGGCCTGAAGGTGTCTACTACGAAGGGAAATGTGCTGGTGGTGTGGAAGAGGTGAACCTCTCCATGACCCTTGGGCGTATGCAGCGACAGCAGATCCAGGAGCTGTGCACTAGCTACGCGCCAACGTTCTCAGCCACCCCAGGACTGACTGAACGGGCATACCACTCCATTGACACAGGTAATGCTCACCCAATTAGGGTCCAACCTTACCGGGTGTCTCCTCAAGCTAAAACTGCTATAGAACGGGAGATCCAGGATATGTTACAGATGGGGGTAATCCGCCCCTCTGAAAGTGCATGGGCATCTCCAGTGGTTCTAGTTCCCAAACCAGATGGGGAAATACGTTTTTGCGTGGACTACCGTAAGCTAAATGCTGTAACTCGCCCAGACAACTATCCCATGCCACGCACAGATGAACTATTAGAGAAACTGGGAAGGGCCCAGTTCATCTCTACCTTGGACTTAACCAAGGGGTACTGGCAGGTACCGCTAGATGAATCTGCCAAGGAAAGGTCAGCCTTCATCACACATCTCGGGCTGTATGAATTTAATGTACTCCCTTTCGGGCTGCGAAATGCACCCGCCACTTTCCAAAGACTTGTAGATGGTCTCCTAGCGGGATTAGGAGAATATGCAGTTGCCTACCTTGACGATGTGGCCATATTTTCGGATTCCTGGGCAAACCACCTGGAACATCTACAAAAAGTCCTTGAGCGCATAAGGGAGGCAGGACTAACTGTTAAGGCTAAGAAGTGTCAAATAGGCCTAAACAGAGTGACTTACCTTGGACACCAGGTGGGTCAAGGAACTATCAGCCCCCTACAGGCCAAAGTGGATGCTATCCAAAAGTGGCCTGTCCCAAAGTCAAAGAAACAGGTTCAATCCTTCTTAGGCTTGGCCGGTTATTACAGACGATTTGTACCGCACTACAGCCAAATCGCTGCCCCACTGACAGACCTAACCAAAAAGAAACAGCCAAATGCTGTTCAGTGGACCGGAAAGTGTCAGAAGGCCTTTAACAAGCTTAAAGCGACACTCATGTCTGACCCTGTACTAAGGGCCCCAGACTTTGACAAACCGTTCCTAGTAACCACAGATGCATCCGAGCGTGGTGTGGGAGCAGTTTTAATGCAGAAAGGACCTGATCAAGAATTCCACCCTGTAGTGTTTCTCAGCAAAAAACTGTCTGAGAGGGAAAGCAACTGGTCAGTCACTGAAAAAGAATGTTATGCCATTGTCTACGCTCTGGAAAAGCTACGCCCATATGTTTGGGGACGGCGTTTCCACCTGCAAACCGACCATGCTGCACTAAAGTGGCTTCACACCGTCAAAGAAACTAACAGAAAACTTCTTCGGTGGAGTTTAGCTCTCCAAGATTTTGATTTCGACATCCAACACATCTCAGGAGCTTCTAACAAAGTGGCTGATGCACTCTCCCGTGAAAGTTTCCCAGAATCAACTGGTTAAAATCGTCCTTGAGATGTGGAAAATATTGTTAGTCTTTATGTACTTGGTAGTATATTTAGAGATGCATGTGTCTTATTAACTCTGTTTTCCTAGAGCTCCAGGAAGAAATCCCAGCCAGTGTTTCACCCTAGCTGAGATTTGGGGGGCGTGTCATAAATATAAAGGGAAGGGTAAACCCCTTTGAAATCCCTCCTGGCCAGGGGAAAGCTCCTCTCACCTGTAAAGGGTTAAGAAGCTAAAGGTAACCTCGCTGGCACCTGACCAAAATGACCAATGAGGAGACAAGATACTTTCAAAAGCTGGGAGGAGGGAGAGAAACAAAGGGTTTGGGTGGCTGTCTGTAGTCGTCTTGGCCGGGGACAGAACAGGAATGGAGTCTTAGAACTTTTAGTAAGTAATCTAGCTAGGTATGTGTTAGATTATGATTTCTTTAAATGGCTGAGAAAAGAATTGTGCTGAATAGAATAACTATTTCTGTCTGTGTATCTTTTTTGTAACTTAAGGGTTTGCCTAGAGGGGTTCTCTATGTTTTTGAATCTAATTACCCTGTAAGATATATACCATCCTGATTTTACAGGGGGGATTTCTTTATTTCTATTTACTCTATTTTTTATTAAAAGTCTTCTTGTAAAACACTGAATGCTTTTTCATTGTTCTCAGATCCAAGGGTTTGGGTTTGTGGTCACCTATGCAAATTGGTGAGGCTTTTTATCCAACATTTCCCAGGAAAGGGGGGGTGCAAGTGTTGGGAGGATTGTTCATTGTTCTTAAGATCCAAGGGTCTGGGTCTGTAGTCACCTAGACAAATTGGTGAGGCTTTTTACCAAACCTTGTCCAGGAAGTGGGGTGCAAGGTTTTGGGAAGTATTTTGGGGGGAAGGACGCGTCCAAACAGCTCTTCCCCAGTAACCAGTATTAGTTTGGTGGTGGTAGCGGCCTGTCCAAGGGGTAATATTTTGTACCTTGGGGAAGTTTTGACCTAAGCTGGTAAAGATAAGCTTAGGAGGTTTTCATGCAGGTCCCCACATCTGTACCCTAGAGTTCAGAGTGGGGGAGGAACCTTGACAGTATCCCTGTACACAGGGCCCACATCAGACAGGACTATTGACTTAAGCGGCGCAGGCTCCTCTAACCACAGGTGAATTTCACTATATAAGGCCGCTTCACTGTCATTCTAATTGACTAAACTAACACTGTTATAATTTCCTAAATATTCCTTGCAGAGTCATACTATAGGGGCCTGTATTTTAAAACCAGCTAGTTCAATGGGGTGATGTTTACTCAAACTATAGTAGTTAGTTTTAGTTTACTAACGATTTCTAATGTGAGAGCAGGGAGTGATGCAAACTTTCAGTAATGAAATGTAGTAGCACACAATGTCTTAATTCATTCGAAACAGAGTACTGTATTTTTTTCTCTCTATGCTTATTTGTTCATCCACCAATATACAATTTTTACTTGACTGTACAGTATGTCTTCCCTGCCTAGTGGGAACCCTAATTTGCTTTAAATTACCAACATGCTCATTATGGAATGCTTAGTAGCAAGAGTTTGTACATAATATTTGAAAATCAACCTTAATTTTTCTGCCTGAGATGAACA
Source organism: Lepidochelys olivacea (assembly GCF_965140295.1). NCBI lineage: Eukaryota > Metazoa > Chordata > Testudines > Cheloniidae > Lepidochelys > Lepidochelys olivacea. The sequence continues at coordinate 24,621,207 of NC_140421.1, forward strand.
CTTGGATTTCACAGTAAACACAATCAGAGATTTACACAAACCCAGTGAACCCTATTTATTATACTTGCCTCGAATAGCTACAAAAGAGGTCAGAGGTCCAATGTCTTCATGCAGAGACAGATCATGTTCTAGCTAGTACCAAGGAGGAAAAAACCAGTAGGTGACGCTTTAATGAATGGCTTATCATGTGGAACACACCATGTGATAATAGCAGTGCTGGTAAGTAAAAAAGGAAGTTAAAAAACATAAAGGGTTTAGCTAGGTTTACATTGCTTGAAAGCTTACATTTGAACAGCAGCAGATGAAGGGGGTTTATTAAGAATATGTAGTAAAATTCGCAGAAAGTTGAAAGGATCTTTGAACTTATTTTAAACATTGCATTGGAATTGTCTATATCATGGCATTCCCCTCACTAAATGGAAACACATATCAGATTCTTTTGATTTTATATGCCAATTTTCATTATCATTTTCACTAAAGTGACCTTGATCTAAGAACTCATCTCACAACAAAAATGAAGTCTCACAGACACATTACTCCAAGCACTAAAGGGAAATTCTACGACAAGCTACAGTTTTGTTTTGGTTACAAAAAATGTCAGTTAAGAGCTGTGAAAATGCCTTAGTGTTCTCAAAGCACTTCTTTCAGACTAAATAGTGTGGGCACAGAATGATCCAACTCCAAAATGAGAGCATTTATACTATATAGCATGGGCCTGATTTGCATCTTACAATGGGTTTACACAAATGTAATTCTATTGTACTTATTCCTGATTTGCTCTTAAGTTTTATCTCTTATGTGAGAGAAGAATCAGGCCCCATTTCCAAGCAACAATGTGTCTATCTCCCAATGTAGGTTCCCTTCCCACAGGTCATTGGGTAAAGCTGGTGTTTTGATACCTGAACCGATCCTTATCTACACAGGTGTCCAAAATGTTTTCTTCCATCGCTCCTTTGGAAAACACCACTTCCCGGGGTAGTTGATCAGCATGAAAAAATCTATGAACTAGTATGGCTCCCATTACTGTAGTATCTGAGGGCGAGATTATGAAAGGTATTTAGACACCTAAAAATGCAGCTAGTGCCTCATGGGATTTATAAGTACATATCTGAAGGACAGATTTTGAAGGTATTTAGGTGCCTAAAGATGGAGATAGTCACCTAACGGGATTTTCAAAAGCACTGAAACTGAATAGACTCCTAACTTCCACTGGTAACAATAGGAGTTAGGTGCCTAACCTGCTTAGGTAAATTTTGTAAATTCGACTAAGCTCCCACCTGCATTTTTTGGTGCCTAAATACCTTTCAAAATCTAGTCATAAACATCTCAGTCTTTAGTGTACTTATCCTCCTGCCACTCCTGTGGGGTAGGGAAGCACTATTAGTTTTATTTTACAGACAAAAATTGAGGCACAGAGAAGCTAATTGACTTGCTCAAGGTCTCACACACACAAAGCCTGTGGCAGAATAGGCATCAAAGTCAGTTTCTGGAGTTCCAGGCAAGCACCCTACTCATCAGAGAATTTTGCCAACTCTTCTAAAAATTAGCCAGGATTTGGACCTGTGATCACATTGGTGTTGAAATAATATCAACAATAATATTGACTTCTAGAAGTACTGTAGTCCAAGCCATTCATAAATTATATTGCATGTCCAGCAGTGTCAATGATGGAGAAATCCAGGTAAATTTGGATGTTCAGTCAGGCTTTTTGCTGGGACCTATTGAGATACTAAATACAAGTGTTTTCAAGCTTCCATGTACTTGTATCCCATAGGATATCCATGACAGGGTGCTTCATCCAGCCTCAGTACATTGGTTTGGAGCCTTTGATGGTGATGCTCCATGAGTGTATCGGAAGAATTAATTCTGAAGATCATAGAGTAGCAAGTGGATTAGGTCTGTGATTAGGAAGGAAACAACAAAGCTTGTCAAATGCAACATTAAAATTTGAAATTTTAACTCCTTAGAAATCAGGAAATTCAAAGATAAATTTCTCATGGCCACCTTAACTCTGCCTTCATGTGCATGTGCTACAGTATGTTTGCTTATCATTTTTCACTCCAGGATCACATGTAATTATATGAAATAAATGCACATGCTAGTATAATAAATGGTTGCGGTTTATATGTAAAAATATGGACAACTTCTAGAGATAAACTCTGCCTTTAAGGACATCAGCTTTGTATGAGGAGAGGGATGGGGAGGAGACAAGGATGAGCAGCTGTAGAGGATGAATAGAGGGATCAGTGTGACAGACTACACCCCTGTATTCACGCCCTACACACTATTGTAATAATCTTTGTACAAAGTATGCCTTGTAAGGTATCATTTGAAAAATCATAATTTGCTGGTCAGTATTGTCCTGATAAAATATTTTTGGCAGCACTGTATTATGTGAAGTTATAAGATTCCTCAGTATGAAGTTGAGTGCATGTTCAAAATTCATGTAGCATCAAACTAGTCAAACAGGCCCATCTTGAACAAAGGAGTGTACATTTGCTTTAATTTGCATTTAAGCAGTAAGCAGAGTCATCAAGCAGGAAGGAAAACAAAGGAAGCCCAAACAGATGGGGGAAAAAAGCAGCAGGGAACATCCTTCCACACAGACTCAGTCTCCGGGTGAAAATGTTTTTCAAGAGGGGGAATGAAACTTTAAAAAGAAGGGACAGCCACCCCCAAGACACCTCTTCTCGCTCACTGTCTGTTTCTGGCATCACACCTAAGAAGACAAAGGATAACAGCCATTGGACCTTGGGGGAAAAGGTCAGTATCTGAAGAGTTTGGTCAGTAATCTTGCTGAGAGCATGGGGAGAGATGTTTTGCTTGAACTTAATATAGTTTAAATTAGACACTATTAAGCATTTTATCTTTGTTTTCCCTGTAGCCATTTCTAACCTTTATGCCTCATTACGTGTGCTCACTTAAAATCTCTCTATTTGTAGTTAATAAACTTGTTTTATTGTTTCAGCTAATCCAGTGTGTTTAAGTTACATGTCTGGGTAACTCCATTTGAGATAGTAAAATGGCATATTATTCCCTTAAAGGCATAATGGACTTAATATATTTGTAATGCCCAGAAGAGGGCTGGGCAGTACAGGACATATAATTCTGGGGGGAAACCTGGGAGTGGGCATGTGTTGGGGTCACCCTGCGGTACAACGAAGGCTGGTGAGAACTAGGGTGTTATTTGTGTGTGAATACACACACATAGTGTGGCTTGCATGCTGGAAGGCCCTTTGTGAGCAGTCCAGGTGAAAGTTACCTCAGAAGGCATTATAAGGTACCCAGAGTTGCAGGGCAGGGGTGACACAACACCCTGCTGGTCTGAATTGTACCCCAATACATGATAATCAGTTGCTGGTAGGCCTGAGCCTATGCAGGCAAATACTTTTCCTCTAGCAAGGAGATATGTCATCTGGGGAGGACAGCCAGGTCCTCAGAACTTTTTACACCTCATTTATAAAAGTACATTTTCCAAAATAGTCACCGATTTATTTATTTATTTATTTTGAGTGCCTCCATTTTTAGAAACCTGACTTGAGACAAGTACCCCAAAATGTAGTACCCAATATCATTGGCCACTTTTGAAAATTTTGGCCCTAACATGTGCTCCCCGCCCCACCCAGGTCTGCTGATGGATTCTGACAAGTATTTGGAGGTTGAGACTTGTCACGTTCCCAGCCAGATTGGCCATGACCCATTAAAGGCATAGATCATTGTTTGCTGTACTAGCCAGTCCTTCTTGTGTTCAGTGAGTGCTAGCCAACAGCTTCTGATTGGGCCCTTTGTAGGTACAGAATCTGGGGAAGAGGCTTCTTTGACCTTCTTCCCCTCTCTTGCATGACATCAATCTAGCCCTTAATGTTGCCTGTTAAATTGACTCTTTTGTTGGGAACTGAGAAATGTCCTTACTGTCAATTGTTTATCTTGTCTCTATTAAGGCAGTGTAACTTCTGGAAGTGGCTGTTTCCACTTGTTATCTTGAGTCATCTCTTGCTTGTTTACAGAATGTTAAGTTTTCTTGGTCAGGTTTAAGTACCCTCTAACCCTTAACAAGTAGACCAAGTCATCAGTAAACAACTCTGAAAAAAACAAACAAACAAAAAACCGTCAGCAACTCGCACAGTACAATATTGGATTAGTTTATGCTGCATGAAGTCAGATAAAACACATAACTAAAAGGTAAATTCACAGCATTTGTTAAGTTGGGGCTTGTTCTGTGTGACTTTGATTTCTGAAACTTTCATCTCTTGCTTAGCAATACATGCTACATGAAAGTCTTCTGTCAGAGATTGTTTTAAAGCGTTTGCCAGGACAAATTATGATAATAGGAGATAAAATGTCTTTTGGAATCCATTCCCCATTAAATGCCATGTGCAATATACAGTATGTTATTGAGTTCTTGTAGAGGAAACTAATCTCGGCTTACTTCTCTAAAGGGTCAATCATAAAGAAAGACAGAACAGCCCTGGGTTTCCTTATTTTAAAAGTACTCTACTTACTTGACCAAATTAATCCAATGAAACCAACAACATTACACAAGGGATGAATTTCTCACTCTCTCAGCAAAACTTATTAATGTATTTAGGTACATTAATAGCCATGCAACTTTTCTAATACAATTAGTGGAATTATGGTAAGTATTTAAACATCTATTCCGTCAATATACATATATGGCAAATAGGATTCACATTTGTGGATCAAGGAGAGATGAAATCCTGTATTAAGAAAACCGAGATGTATACATAGGCCCGTGCCACTTCCAGCATCTCCCATTGGCCGGGAGCAGCGAACTGCAGCCACTGGGAGCCGCGATCAGCCGAACCTGCAGACACGGCAGGTAAAGAAACCGGCCCGGCCCACCAGGGGCTTTCCCTGCACAAGCGGCAGAACAAGTTTGGGAACCACTGACATAGGCTATGCTATGCTGTGCGTCTCTATTTCTCCAGGTCTAGAAAGTGGGGCATGTGTAGTCTGGCCTATGGTGAATAATATCCTCTAACTGGATACAATCCAAGTGGCTGGACTCCTCTGCTGGAAAGTGTGGGAGGAGGAAAGATTCCTGATGCAAAGCAGAGTTTGAGGAAGCCTTGTGTGCTCCCCTATACCTGCGGGGAGGGCAGTTGGCTGGTGCCCCGCTTCTGTTTCTGTTTCTCCCCTGTCCAGCCCTTTACCCCTCCCCCTCAAAAGATCCTGAAATGCTAGGGGCAAGGGATTGCCCTGAGGTCTCCAAATCCTGTCTGTGTCTCTTTTACAGAGAGAAACTACGTTGGTTCCAGTAAGTCAGTGTCTTCTGCAGCCACAGAGGTTGAGCAGGCTGCGACCCAGGGCCACCATACATGCATACACTGCGTGTTTCTGTAGTAAAAATTCAGATTCCAGTAGTCTGCTTGTTATACCACTGTCACACTCTGGCCTCCACCAGCTTTAGTTACACCTCTCAAGATGGCCAAATAATTTGATTCTAAATGTCAAACTCTTTTTTTAAAATGGGCCAGAGTTTCAAAACCATGGACTTTGTGTATGCAACTACAACTCTGTATACCCAAACAACTGCCCACACGCTTTTCTAGTGTGAACACATACACATACATAGGCGAGAGGTTCTACACTTTTGGATGCAAGGTGTAGAATTTACATGCAGAAAAACCCTTTGAACAAACAAATTGTGCATTTATGCAAATTCCATCAAATGCTCATCCAGGGATTAGGGTTTGAAAAGCATGTGCAGGCTGAAGTTCCCTTGAAATATGAACCACTTTGAATATGTCTTAAGTAAATATTTTTAAAAGGAAATAATTTCTGTGCAGCTCTAAATGTGTGTGTGTAGGATGCTAAAGTACTTAGCTTCCAGCATACAGTACTTCAGCTGCAGCAAATCTCCATAGCCCTAATGGGTGCAGTTCAAATCCTAGAGATACTTAATGCTCCTGAATTGCTGTCTAAGGTGATGAGAGAACTCAAGCTATTCAGAGTCCAGATCTTCCTTAGGAGCCAGAGGTAGTAAAGATGAACACACAGGCCTTGCTGCTGCTTCTCTTCACCTGCTCTCCCTTTGTATTTGTGACTGTGTTTTTCTTATTACCTTTAGTGGAGAAGGAGGAGCTAGCAGAGCATAATGTCGTGGCCTCTATCAGTTTATGTAGAGAGAGTGGAATATGAGAATTCATTGAACTGAAACCTCCAAGTAAACATAAAGGGGTTCATTCACTTTCAATGCCTTGCAAACCAAGTGTATCAGAAATGAGGATTTTGCCCCTTAAATAGTGCATGCCGCATATTAAAGTAAACTGAACCTAGCTTGCAAAACTCAAAACAACTCCTAATAAATGTTTGTGAAGACCATTCTCCAGTTAATAATAATTCCTACCATTAGATCTGTGATATATACTATAACTCCTCAGAAATGGGGTTCTGCAGTATCGCCACATGATCCTTGAAGCAAAGTTCATTTTACAAACTTGAAATAACATACTGGAAAGACAACACAGAAAATGTAAAATCAGCAGAACAAACCACAGAAACAGCAATAATCACACAGAAAATATCAGTGGTATTTTTTATGATATAGGGTTACTCTTTGCAATGACGGATGATCAAGACCTGGCTACAAAAAAATAAATAAAATACCTCCTGTTACTAACAGTAGATTTTTCTAATTTGGTTATTACTTTGCTTATCTGTTCATTGAGATAATTATCTGACACCTGCCAGCAGCAGATTGTTCACACAGATTTTTCTTGGCTAAGATCAATTTGTTACTCACCATCTGTCCAGCTAAAGGTGGTTTACAGGTCAACAAGCTGGTGAGCTCTGGAAGATCTCACAATGATCTGAATAGTAGCCTTCCTGAATTGTTAATTTAATCTTAATCTTATGTAAAGTACATGAACGCATAGGCCTGAAAACACAGGCTCTCAGCAAATATGCACTGTGGAAAATTAGCTTTAGAAAAGGTGTGCAAGGATGATCTTTGAGTAAGTAATTTGTTTTCCTTTGTTGTGACCTTGTATAATCTATTTCACATGAGGTTTCCAAAAACCACTCTAGCACTCCATTAAATTGTAACCTGCTATATTATATGAAGAGCCTCAAGAGAATGGAGAGAAAAGGGTTTCCATCAGAAGTTATACTTGGCTAAATACCATTATCCTAGTGCCCAGGAGAATGGGGATAGTCTTTTCTCCTTATAGCTAAAGAGAACTAGAAATGTCACTGTCACTGTTTCAGGTGGTAGATATAGTGAGCTCAGTTGCTTCAGTGTTTGTCTTGCAAATGTCAGTGCATGAGAGTGTTGTCCTTCCAGTGGGATCCCCAACAGAGTGCTTTAAGTTTTGCTGGGCTCTGGGTCCTGCCAACCAAGACTCTAATCAACAGATCAGTAGAGTCTACGCATAATTTTCCACCTCTTGGAAAGATCTTGGGGGAAGCCTCAAATTCTTTGGGAATTTCCCTATAGGCCAATCTGAGGCTGTTATTACATAATTGCTGCCATTATCACTGCAAGTGTGTGCCAGTGGATGACATTATTTGGGACTTTATCCCCTGGATTGTTGCTTCAAATCATCTTTGACTTCTGTGTTGGAAGTGAGCTACATGGGTTTTCTTCTGAAGCACAAATCCTGTTTGTAAGATTCCAGAAGTCAGAAAAAGCAGTGTATCAAGCTGAGGGTTAAAAAGATCCAATATAGTACCAATTTTAACAAAATACTAGAAGATAATCATTAATTCCCTCACATTACAAGGAATCCCCTTGGGCAGAACTAGTTAAGGCAGCTGTGGGAGTTCAGAACTAAAGAGCATAAGCAGCATATGAGGATATTCTACATTTTACCAGGATAGTGTGACCAGATGCCTCATTTTTAAAGGGACAGTCCTGTATTTAAGCCCTCCTGCAGGTGTCCAGACTTTTTCTTTAAAAAGCAGTTCCCATCCCTTCCCTCTTGCACAATGCTGAAAGGATGATGCTGGCCACATTCTGGTGTTAACCCTGGCAGAAATCTGGCGGGGGGATGTGATCCTGTATGCCCCCTGCACACGTGTTGACTCGGGAAGACATGGTGCCAGGTACCAGGAGAAGCAGGTCTGTCCCGGGGGCCCAGCCAGGCATGGAGGGTGGAGAGTGCCGGACAAGGAGGGTCGGGTCAGTCGTTCCCTCCTCCCCCAACTTCCCGTTTGAGAGAGGTGCATGGGAGTGTGTGTGTGTCACCTCTCCCCATGTGTGTGTGGGGGGCAGGGTTGTGTGTGTCACCCCTCCCCATGTGAACCCTAAAGTCTTAAAGATAAGAAGGTAAATAAAAAGAATCCAACTACGCAGTATTTCTTTTTAATAGGGGCTCAGTCAACCTGATGTTAATTTGAACGTTTGTACTGCATAGTTCTGATTGATTGCCATTGAACTTGCTTGAATATGAGTAATTTTACCAGGTGTCCCATACTCAGCATAGGGAAATATGGTCACCATATACCAGGGGACACTTTAGGCCCCAAGGCAGCCCAGAATGAAGGTACCACAAAAGTGATGTGAAGCCACATTTTTTTTCACTTTTCTGGGCTCCATCTTCTCTGCTGTTTCTCTCAGGAGACATAGCACGGAATCTAGCCCCTAATCTGAGTTTCAAGTTGGTCATACAACACAAAACAGGAAAGTTTCACTTTGAGGTTTTATTGTGAAAATTTCACACAGACTACAAAGGCAATGCCTGTGAGGGGCAAGAAGGGTCACATACCCCTCTACAGACACCTTGGGGGGCACATTCAGCAGGGAACTGCAGTGGTAAAAGGAGCAGAATGTGGGACCACCGCTCCCAGGAGCCAGAGCCCTGTACCAGCAGCTCCTCTGGCCCGGATCTACCAGTACCACCTCCAGCCCTGTCCTCCAGTGGGGCTGTACAGACCCCAGGAGATGCAGCTGCATGGAAGGGCTGGGGGCAGTACAGCCACGCCAGAGGAGCTGCCGGTGTGGGGCCACTCTCCTTTCACCTGAAATCCGTATCTGGTGCAGAACCCCTTCCCCCCCCCCACAAGAAACGTAGACTGGGGAGGGGACAGGGAGAGCGCGGGGGCCCAGGCAGAGGTCATGTGCTCCCCTTTAGCTGATTCCACCCTTTGTGTCCCTCCCATGAGTTGCCCAAACATAAAAGAGTCCTATTTAACTCCACATGAAGGCATGCAACTGAATATTGACAAAATAAATAAGTGCTCATATACAAATGCTAGAAGTCTAAATACTAAAATGGGTGAAGTAGAGTGTCTGGAATTAAATGAAGATATTGATACAATAGCATCATGGAAAACTGGTAGAATGAGGATAATCAATGGGACACAGTAATATCACGGTACAAAATATATAGGAATGACAGAGTAGGGGGAGGAGTGACACTTTATGTGAACGAAAAGGGAGTGAACAGTGAAGTGGGGAATTTGCAGACAATACAAAATTACTCAAGATAATTAAGTCCAAAGCTGACTGTGAAGAGTTACAAAGGGATCTCACAAAACGGGGTGACTGGGCAACGAAATGTGAGATGAAATTCAGTGTTGATAAGTACAAAATAATGCACACTGGAAAAAATAATCCCAAGTATACTACAAAATCATGGGGTATTAATTATCTGTTACTACTAGAGAAAATGATCTTGGAGTCATTGTGGATAGTTCTCTGAAAACATCTGCTCATTGCGCAGCAGCAGTCAAAAAAGCTAACAATGTTAGGAACTATTAGGAAAGGGATGAATAATAAAACAGAAAATATCTTAATGCCACTATTTAAATCCATGGCACACCCACACCTTGAATACTGTATGCAGTTCTGATCACCCCATCTCAAAAGAGATATATTAGAATTGTAAAAGGTTTGGAGAAGGGCAACAAAAATGTTTAGGGATATGGAACAGGTTCTATATAAGGAGAGATTAAAAAAACTCTGCCTGCTCATTTTAGAAAAGGGGTGCATGAGATATAAATGTATTAAAACATGAATGGTACAGAGAAGGTGAATAGAGAAGTGTTACTTACCATTTCATGTAAAACAAGAAAAATGAACTTAATAGGAAGCAGGTTTAAAACAAACAAAAGCTAGTACTTTGTCACACAATGCATAGTCAACCTATGGATCTGATTGCCATGGGATGTTGTGTAGGCCAAAACTATAAGTAGTTTTTAAAAAAAAAACCCCTCTGGATAAGTTTATGGAGGATAGGTTCGTCAATGACTATTAGCTAAGATGCAGGGATGCAACCCCATGCTCTGCCAGAAGCTGGGATGGATGGATGGAAGGATGAATCACTTGAAATTGCGCATGTCTGTTGATTCCCTTTGAAGCATCTGGAGCTGGCCTCTGTCAGAAGACAGGATACTGGGCTAGATGGACCATTGGCCTGACTCAGTATGGACATTCTTATGTTCTTAAAATAAGCACAGGGTTCAGGGAACTATTGTATTATAAAAGCCTATTTACACTCCTGCCTTGGATTAGATTGGAGAGTGGGGCAGGAAATACCATGCTATTTCACTCCAGCTATGTCTACAAATTCAGACTGCACCCAGATCCCAACACCAAAATAGTAACCATTAGAGATGGTCGAAGAAAATGTTGATGGAGAAGGTTTTCATCAGAAAATGCCATTTGGTCAAAATTGATGTGTTTTGTGGGAAAATGCTTATTTTAATTAATTTTTTAATAGAAAAATTTGAAATGATTAGAAAGCAGCATGGAATGTTTAGACTTTCTTGATTTATTATTGCATATTTGTCATGTTTGCGATCAGTGAGGGGTTGTGTCACTACATGTCCTGTAAACCTGAGTGCCTCAAAATGCTCTGCTGCTGTAGCTCTCGTCTGGATTCATCCAGCCACCATACATGCATACACTGAGTGTCTCTGTAGTAAGTAGCTCTGCCTTAAAATTCAGAATCCAGTATTCTGCTCCTTACACCACTGTCACACTCTGGCCTCCACCAACTTTAGTTACACTGCTCAATATGACCCCAATGCCCCCCAGTCCTGAATTTTCCAAAAATAATGGGCTCTGCAGTGTCCAGCCATCTCCTGGACCATTCAGAGAGATACTAAGGTTCGTAAATTCCTTTAAAAGTACAATACCCAGCAACTTGCCACATTAATTGGAGTTAATGTTCACTTGCAAATCAAACACAGCACTGGGTTTGTTTAGATTAAAAGCAAAACACATTAATTAACAAAATGAGATAGGATTTTAAATGAGGTTAAGTATAAAGGATAGAATCAGAAATGGTTACAGGCAAATAAAAGTGAAAAATGTTTTCTAGAGGCTAAGGTTTAACAAAACAAGCTAACAGCCTTTGTTCAACCTAAGTTTCCTTACCAACCTACCTTCCAACAAGATGGCTGACCATCCCTCTGGTCAGCTTTTCCCACAAAGACCAAAGAGCTTGGTTCCTTTATTTTCTTAGGGGAAAGATCACTTGGGGTTCTTTTCCCTTCTCTTTTATAGTATGGTGAACCGTAGAAATTGATTTTTCCTGAAAGTAAACCCCCAAAGTAAAGTTGTGTTGAGTGATTGGCTCCACCCCTTGTTGGCTTGATGTTCCTATTTCTGTTCCATGTAAATTGCATTCCCATTGTCTGTTAATGTACCTCAAAAATACTTTCCAGGTGGCAGAACCACATTCCTTTCTCTAGAGTGGGGTAACTTTAGTCTTGCCTGCCAGACACCCTTTAAGAACACAATTTCCAATATGTCTGTAATTTTGAATATGTCCTCCCAACATAGATCACAGAATTTTATTAATGATTAGTGAGCTATTAGCTTTCTATTGGTATTTTACATGACACCGGTTAGGTACAGGTTATGACATCTGTGAGTTGGAGTACATTCCACTGGTTAAACCAGATGAAACTCATCACCAGATACCAATGATCCCCTTGCTCTCTTGCAGTGTGGTGTTGCTAGGGTCACAATGGTATCAATATTATATTTTCTATTTTCCATTATATTTCAACATTATCAAAAGTAAACATTTTGACATTATCAAAATGAAATGGTTTGATAAGGTAATTTTGATGTTTCTGACTAAATTTTTCAGAATTTCCATTCCACAAAAAATTCAGAACATAGACTTTTCACCCCAAAACCAAATTTAGAGATGTTGAAATTTCCAACCATTTCCTTTTTTTCTGATCAGCTCTAGTAAATGTTGATTCTATTTAAACTACCATCAGTAGGCTTCAGAATCAGCACTGAAATGAATGAGTAGTTTATGTCACACTAGGAATTACTGTGTCAGACAATCACTTAGGAAGATGCTATTGGTTATTGCGTTGTTTGTGGAGTTCTCTCAGGTATGATCAATTTGTTTTTCAAACAAATTTTGACATCGTTATGTCATCCCTGTTTACAACTTCCTTCTCTGAAGGTGTTATTCTCTACCTATTGACCATCAAGTTGCTGTTCTGAGTAGATCTGTGCTTCACTGGCATTTCCAAATAAATAATAAATAATAATTAATAATAATTAATAAATAATAATAAAATATATTTCTGGTAGACCCAAAACCTACATTTTACAAAATTTTCCCTAAATCAAAAAGTAGAAAGAAAGAAAGTGTTGGTCAAAGTATTTTCTTCAACTGGAATCAAAATGTATCTTACTGATTTTGAGTTTCTTTTTAATGTTTTTTAAATTAAAAAAAAAATTGAAAGACATTTAAAAACAATCATTTCAAATCAAAACATCAAAATGTTTGCCTTCAAAAAGGTTGAATGAAAACATTTCAGTTTTTTCAGGTTGTTTTGACTAAAAGCAATTTGAAGAATTCAACACAAATTTGCTAAATGTTTTAATCACCCTGAATCTGAATCTTTCTCTTTAAAAAGTTTTGGTTGAAATATTTGTCCCAGATCTAATACTAAATCTTATTCGATTTAGTTTGTCAGCTAACTGGTAGCCTCCCAGGACAGAGGGAGCTGAATACAATCTTAAGCAGCCACTGCAGAAGGCTTGCTACTGAAACCAAGTTTATTTAAATGTTCTCAGGCTGCCAGAGGAACAGATAAGTTATTGTGAAATTGAGTTGTAAATGATATCACTGAATTACACAAGAGATATTTTTTCTATAAGAAACTATGTGATAACAGTTGTGTTATGAGACATTCTTAATAACTGTGGATCATTTGCAGATAATGGCACTGAAGGGCCCTATTACAGTCTTTTGTGTTCAATGCATACTTACTTTGGAACCTTTCTGATTGCAGTGGAAATGTACGAGACACTCCTATTACCCACAGATCATTGGCATGATAGACAGTAACAGCTCCTTCTGAGACATTAAGGTTTATTGTGACAATGAGTACGAAGGGATGCTTCAATCCAAGGATCCATGTAGATGCTGAAATCTTGAATACTAAAATCCTTATGACATTTTTATTGAAAATAGACTTATTGCATATATTATATACAATAGCCATTTTTAGAAGTTTAATATCTCAGACATTTTAAAATAAAAAATAAATTGTCTCCCGAGCACAGTTCTGTATGTAACTCAGGTGAGAAAACTACATTTTTGGCTCCTTTTAACTTCAAATAATATCTAATTCAAATTTTTTACAGTCATATGTGGTGCCAGGCTGAGATATTATGTGGAATGTTTTAAAGTTTAGTATAAATTATTAAAAACATGAAATAGATTGAAAAGAGATTAATGGAAATATTGACACGGAGTCCCTTAACTCCTGTCTACAGTAATGGTACTAATTTAAAGCGTCACTGCAAAACTTTCTGCAGTTAAATTATTTCTGAACCAATAGACCTCTGTACTATTTAAAATAATGATAGATTTGTCAAATTGGATATTTCTGATTTGGTATAATCCAGTTCTTTTAAAGTCAGGAACTTTTCAACTCATAAATGTGTAATGATTGTTACCCATCATCTGTCTGAAGAATCTATTGATATTTTACAGAATGTTTAATGTGCCTTGACATCTAATCTACACTACATTGTGAAGTCAGTGGGAACTGTGGGTTCTCCGTACCTGTGAAAAAGCAGACAACTTTATAAGATTTAAGGATAAAATTCTGCAACTGAGTTCAGTGGGGCCAAGATTTCACCCCAAGTCCCTAACATTAAGCACCCAAGGTTGACAGTTTTTGGCCCAAAGGACTAGAGTCAAAAGTCTGCCACAGATTCTTTTTGCTCATTTGCCATAACTTTCTCCAATTCCAGCATATCAACTTAATTTTATGTCTCTTTCCAATCTGAGATGCGCTGCAGGGATCTCTTCCCCACGCAACAGGCAATAGGAGGTGAGAAGAAGAGCATGCTGCCAGCACAGGTATAGGCCTGTATAATGGAGCTGTGACACTCTGAACGTGTCTTGTCATTTTAACAACTTTTCAAGTGTGGAGTGAAAGACTTAATGCAGATGGCATACTGAATTGGGAGAATGAAGCATTAAGCATGCACAGAAGGGATTAGGGAGGAAGACTTTGGGGGTTATTTAATTTTGGCTTGGTTGTTATCTATCAGTTTTGTCTGGAAAAAAAAATATTAAAGCTCCTTGCAAGACTAGAGAAACTAGGGAAGATTATTACCTGCCTAAGAGTATGCTAAACCCTGTAAAACTTGAGAACATTTATTCTTTATTACATGATATCATGTTCTAGAAAATATCTTTCCTTCCAGGTCCTCTGTCTTCATTTTTATAGACTTGTCAATTCTGAGAATCATCTAATCATGGTGAGAATGTAAGGTATGTATATGCATTGTGCGGCATGCTAATAATTCATGAGCGCTTGGTTTCAAGGATCTTCTCTCTCAAGCTCTGCAGTTCAAAAAGCAGTGCCTTAGCATAAAAAGATGTTAAGCCTCATATTTAACACCTAATGAAATCATTAAAGAGAGATCAGGCATGATTGCAAATGATAATTTATCAGATCTCATACACGGCATAAGTAAGGTGAACAAAGGATAAGGACTTTAAAAACAGTGAGGTCTTGTTAATTGAGGTAGGAAATATACCAGTGTAGAGATTTAAAAGGCCTGCAGTGTTTCTTTTGAGATTCATCAAGTAAAAATTCAGTATTTCAAGGGATGAGATAGCCAACAGGGATAGCCAACAGAGGGCCTAATCCTGCAGCCCTCACTCGAGGTCAACGGGAGTTTTGCCAGAGCAAAGATAGAAGAATCTAGCAAAAATCTTAATGCACTGTAGACATTTCTTCTGTTTAAGAACCCCCTGAAGCACAGTTAGTGACATAAACAAAAGCAAAAAACATTCACAAAGAACGTACCATATTTGTGGTGTTAGTTACCTACAGGAACTTCATGAAGAATACATATGAGGATAAGAAATAGTCACTCTTTATTCCTGTCAGTAGGTCTTGCCTTTGACTCTACTGATCAATATCAGCCCTGCATTGGTTACTCTGGGAATGAGGCTTTCCTTCACTCAATAAACCCCAAGTTCCCTTTTTACAAAGGTGAGCAAAATACTTTTAAAAGAAGGTTTTATCTGTTTTATGCCTTGAGGGACTCTACATCCTTCACTGTAAAGGTACTTGGACACTTTGAAATGCAGAATATTATGATCTAGCCTTGGGCAAGTAAAGACTTAAAACGACTTGTTTACCTTCAAAATCAATGTCAAATTCATGTAGAAATCTATACACCGTGTGAGTGTGTGTGTGTCTGTATATATATATTATATATATATATATATAAACACACATATACAACTAAAATGCTGAGTTCAAAAATATATAATATGTTGCACTCACTTCCCAGGAAAAAAATAATTAATTAACCCTTACAATAATCTGAGCATTGCTGATTGTAACATTGGAAAAAGGAATAACCCACTTTCAGGTTCTGGTTATGATAAAATTTATGCTGATTTTAATTTTTCACTCCTAGCTGAAAAAATATAAACTTTAACAACACTCTCGAAGTTTTTCCTTTTTAAAAAATATTTGTATATAATTTAGTTTTATACATACTAATTTTCTTTTTTGTATATAGTATATAACCTATATCTGGGATATAGTGTAGTGCTGAGCACAGTTGTTTACTAAGGCTTGGTCTACACTACATGCTTACTTCGATATAACTACTTTGCTCAGGGGTGTAAAAAAATCCCCACCCCTGAGCAAAGTAGTTGTACCAACCTTAACCCTCCCCATGTAGACAGCTCTGTCTTCTCCCACTGACATAGCTCTCACTTCTCACAGAGGTGGAGTTATTAAGCTGGCAGGTCAGCTCTCTCCTTTCGGCTTACAGCGTTTTCATCAGACATGTTACAGCAGCGTAGCTTCATCGGTGCAGCTGTGGCAATGTAAATTTGTAGTGTAGAGCTTCCCGTATTGAAATGCATTATTAAACAGAAACTGTGACTGTGCTTTTGTGTCTGTGACTGAGGGAATGCAGGTTTGGTGGAGTAGCCTCTGCATGGATTTTTCAGAGGAAGCAAAATAGAGGTAGCAAACTTCCCATCAACATTCCTGCTACAAGCTATGGCCAATCTGGTGGATACCTATGCCAAGGATCTGAGAGGATATGCCCTGGTATATATTAAGAGTGAGCTAACTACTCTAATTCCCCCCCACACACACACTTTTTGCTAATTTCTCCACTTCTTGGTTGGTATTTCTACTTCCGGTAGGAGATAGAAATACCAAGAGAGGCAATTCTGATGATATTCCCAACTTGGAAGCAACCAGAAAAAGCTGGAAACATTATGAGTAAACTTAGGCAACCTCCAGCACAATTTATGGCACACAAGAGATGTGCAGAGTACATAAGAGGAAAATTAATGAAGAGTATCTTACTGAAGCACATCCTGGGAGGAGTGAGGTGATGCCGGCGAGGTGAGAGAAGCACTCTGAAGAACCGATGCCTCTGATCATCCCCCACTTAGAGCATCTGCCTTCAGAATATTAACACAGTCCACTTTTACTTGAACTCCTCTCTGCTTCGGAATAGCCACAGCTGCAGAAAACTCCCATTTTCATCTATTTCTGGCAAGAAGATAATGCCCCATGTTGAATCTGGATTTAGGAACAGTAGGCACTTGTGAGTATATGGAGCTTCTAACTTTCCTAAAGATACACTTGGTTCAGAACACACAGCCGTTTTGCTCAGCAACATGAGGACAAGAGCCCTTTGCCCCTCTGGTCCACTCTCTTTGCTGGCTACTTGTTGGAAAAAAACGGTCAAATTCAAGTTTTCAGGCCTCATAATCAAAATCTACATAGAATCAGCCAAGGTTGCCAGAGACTCCCAATTTATGTTATGACCTCCCATGACAGCTACAGTCTATAGAAACTCCTAAATGAAGTTCCAGGTGTAAAGTCTATAGATCTGTGTTAGTGGCTGGACCAAAAATCTGGAACTCACTTCCAGATACATCAGAATGACTGTACACCTCAGCTGCTTCAAAACAACTGGAAACGTCCATTCCTTTGAATTAACCTCCCCACAACAACACCACAAACAAACGGAAAAAGTCAAATCCCTACTGACTGAGGGAAATAGATCTTTACTTCTCTTGGAAATGTTGGGGGACATTCATGATGAGTGCCAAATAAGAACCTAGCTATCAAAGATAGACAGATTAGAGCAAGACTATGAAGTCATTAAAAGATTCTAAGTAATTTCTCTGGGAAAAACAAAACAATCCCCCATAAACATTCCAAAGTAATTCAAAATTAATGTTGTAAGAGTTATGCAAACCCACTTTGAGAACAAGTTCACTTTTTCCCCCTTTACCAAACTAATGGGACTAGAGAGCGTGCTTAATCAAAGTCAGAATTGGCCCGCTGATTCCCAAGAAACAATCTAAAAGTGCTTTCGGGGCTCTCTCTTGCTTATTTTTTCTTCCTGTTGCTCTTGGTTTCTCTAATGATAGAAGAAACACTTAAAAAGGCTCAATGCGTGGTAATTTTCTTCTCTGCTCAACTGAAATCTCAGACTAAACACTTTTAAGGTGGGGGAGGGAGGAAATCACATTTACAATGACATTGTGCCACAAGAATCTTCTGAAAAAACAACCTTGGATGTTTCAGCAGCCCCACTAGATATTGCATTTAGAGCAGTCTAGTGTTCCAGTATCGCAGCAACTAAGTGGGAGATAATTTATAACTCATTCTCCATTCCAAGCCTAACTGTTAGCTTGCAAACTTGCGTGTTTCTTTATCAAGCTTTGTTGAATGCAAATTAGGTAAGCCCAGTTCAGAGAAGCAGATGGATGGGTCAGAATTAAATGAAGAAACTTGTAGCTCAGAATTTAGGAGAGAATATTGAGGGCCTGATTCTCTTCTCATTTGCATCATTGATCAAGAGTAACTCTACCGAAGTGATGCAGTTACCCTTCTGTATAGGTCCCTGCTTCAAAGCTCACCAAGAAATTTGTTCAAAGAGTAGTAGGTGGACTATACAAATAAACAAAATCTTATATAAAAATTACAATTCTTTCTCACACATTTGTGTCGCACATTTTTTTTCAGTAAAAGCTATTCACTAACAGAACTTGCAGCACACAATACTAATTAATAGTCACCAACTAGTTACACATGGCCACTACAAAGAACTTACCAACTTGGAGCCCAGTTCGCTCACCTTTATATTAATTATAGATTCAGATTGATAGACTTTAAGGTCAGAAGGGACCATTGTGATCATCTAGTCTGACCTCCTGCACATTTCAGGCCACAGAAGCTCACCCATCCACTACTGTAATAAACCCCTAATCTCTGGCTGAGTTTCTGAAGTCCTTAAATCATGGTTTAAAGACTTAAAGTTACAGAGAATTCACCATTTCCACTAGTTTAAACCTGCAAGTGATCAGTGCCCCATGCTGCAGACGAAGGCAAAAAACATCTTGTGAAACTGCCAGTCTGACCTGAGGGAAAATCCCTTCCCAACCCCAAATATGGTGATCAGCTAGACCCTGCACATGTGGGTAAGACCCACCAGGCAGATACCTGGGAAAGAATTCTCTGTAGTAACTCAGAGCCCTCCCAATCTAGTACCGTATTGCTCCATTAGTCAATGATTCAATGGGACTACTCAAGTAGTAAGGAATTACTGAAAGTGAGTACAGGCTGGAGAATCTAGCCCACAACTAGGACAGAAAATAATTATTTTAAAAGCAAGTGTTCTTTGTGCCTCTTTGCAAAGTAGAACATTCTCTCCTATAGGGAGAGGCTTAATCTTTCAGTCCTTACTCAGACAAAGTTCCTATTGCAGTCAACGGAAGTTAAGCTTGAGTATTTTTGAAGCAAAATGTGTATGTAATTACTTTTAATTTGAGTATAAATTTTCCTTTTTGAAGTAAAATACTAAATCCTGGTTATACTGCAGAGGCATACGGCATTAAAAGTAGCCAAATACATATTTTTAAAAGTGGGCATAAAAATACCAATTAAGATAAAACATTATATCAGAGTACCTACAATAAACACAAATTAATAAACCAATCAGAAATGTGAGCACCTTCAAGAAAATTATAGCATGCATCATATAATCTCGCAGAGATAAGCAAGGAATGTCTGATGTGAATTTCTTTTAATGAACCAGTTAATTTCGGGCATCACTAGGGAAAGAATCTAAAAAGATGTCATGTAAAAACCCCATATAGCCATCCTAAGAAATGGGTGCTCTTCTCCTTACATGAAGAAATGAGGCTTTACATTTCCATATTTGGCTCCAAAAGTTGCCATGGGAGGATGTCCATCCATCTCAGGAAAAATCATTTTCCAAGCTACAAGAGGAGATACCGCAAATAAATTAATCAGTAAAGAGAATTTTAGTCTAACTATACAGAGATTTGAGGGAACAATAAAAAAGTCTCCCGATTTCCTAATACCACTCTTCTATTCCTAATCATGTCACAACATTAAAATCTGATAACTCATGATCCTGCAGGGCTGAGTGAATTCTGTCTTTAGCAATGAGAAGCTAGGAATCTCCCATTTCTAGCCCTGCAGGGTCATGAAAGAATACTTTAAAGTCATTAGACATTTATGTATAGCAAACCTATCAGTGGTGCAGGATTGTATCTTGGCAGTCCTGGCCTTTAGGCTCGCACCTTCATTAAAATGGCTCATCGTGTTCTCATAAACTGAGAGTTTTCTAGGGTTGTGTCTGGGCTGGTGACCAGAGTAGGGGAGACACTTCACTTCCAAGGCATCAGGAAGATGCTATATATCCGACCCTCCCTTTTCAAGGTGGCAAGACACAGAACATGTATCAAACAGTCTGCCACAGGAGATTCCTCTTCTTCCGTGTGGTAAAAAAACAAAAGACAGGTGGGAAATGATGATGAACAGTGTTGATCAATCTTGCATCCAGCAAGGCAGAACTTCAGTAACTCAATAGTCAAAGCAGTCATCAAGTGAAACAATCAGAGAAGAGGAATAGACAAGCTCCATTTACAGGTAATGCCAATGACTTTCTTTTGGGTGCAAACTTAGGTCTACCCACCTGGCAACATTTACAAGAGGTGATAACACATTTATTTTTATCAGATGTGTCTTTTCCTCCTGGTTTGTAGACAGTAGTGACTAGGAAGACTGAATAATTGCTTTACCTTTATTATATTTTTCACATGACATTCACTCAAGGGCGTCTGAAACATTGATTGACCTGGTTAGTATGGCAGGTCAAAAGGATATTGTGATTGTTTTCCATGTGAACTGTTTGTGGGTCTCATCTTAAGAGTGGCTTTTACCACCCAGTCATGTGGGACTTCCTCTTGTAAGTGCTATTTTCTTTTCCTTATCTATGTTAATTAAAAACCTAAAATCATCTCTATTTCAAGGTCCATGCCTTTGCAGGTTTCCCTGGACAGGTGGCATATAGCCAGAATGTAGGAAAATTCTTGTTTTCATGTTCAGCTTGCATTTTCAATGAATAAGGAAAGCAGTTAGCCTGAAACATACCAAGATCTTGACGCATCCAAGACTGAGTGAAAATTAGCCTTAATTTGCTATCTGTAGTGGCTCTGGAGAGTGAGTACCAACTTTGGGCAGATTGTTACAAACCACAGCACAAACCTCCAATTTTTATTTTTAAAAAAGCAGAGGTAATGAGGGGCTAGATCCCCAAATCCATCAGAGGATGTGTTGTCCCTTTCCTCCCCAAATACCCAAGTGGGTAGAGCACTCGTCTGCAATGTGGGAGACTTGGGTTCAAATATCCATGCTGAAGCAGGGGTCTGAATCTAAGTCTTACCCCTTTCAGATGAGTGCCCTAATCACCCAGCTATAGGCTATTCTGGACTCAGTCTCTCCTTTTGAAGCTCTTCCACTTGGTATAAAATACTTGACTAATCATTGACTCAGACAGTAAAAGGGTGACTCAATAGGCCAATGATTAAGGGACTCATTTGTTATGTGGGAGATGTCAATTGGAATCCCCTTGCTAGAGCAGGGTCTCAAACCCAAGTCTCCCACCTTCCAGAATACCCTAGTCATTGGCTACTCTGGAGTGGGTCTCTCTTAATCTCTCCTGTTGAAGTTGTTCCACTTGTACAAAATACCTGACTAGTCTGGGGTCCAGAGAAAGAATGATTCTATTGCCTGGTGGCTATGTCACCCGAAGGGGAAAGCACCTGGGTTCCAGTCCCTGCTTCAGGGCAGGAATTCACACCTACCTCTTCTCAACCCAGGTGAGTGACCTAACTATTGGGGAGGCATCAGTTCCTCCTCTAGTTGGGGAATGATGCCAAATCCCATCTTGTAAATCCAGCTGTCTCCTTCCCTGCCCCTACAAATGTGCCTGAAATTATTTGGCAAATTCACAGATCATTTCAGTTATTCTGAAATTGCAATTTTCAGTGAAAACTTCGAAAAAAAATTCATTCATCCCTGCTGGAGAGTTTGGGATTTGTGTAAGCAGAAGCACTGGGATGAAAGCTGGGAGAACAATGGGGAGAGGGGAGAAGGGGGGGAATGAGGGGAAGGGGGAAGCAGTGGGAAAAGGAAAAGTGAGCAGCCATGGGTGAGAGGAGAATGAAGGGACATGGGAGAGGGTAAATGAGGTTACTTGTGGAAGGAAAAAGCCCCAGACTGATTTTGGGAGAGCTTTGAGGGAGAAGGTAGAGCTGAAAGACTTTTGGGGGTGGGGGAAAGGAGGAGAGGGAAATGAAAGAAAAAAGGTTTCAGCATATTAGGGCTTAAGAGTGCCGTAGGGATGCTGGAGAGTTTTGTGTGCATTGTATTGACATTTTCTCTACAATTCTCAGAAGGAATTAACCTAAACAATGTCAAAATGCAAACACACAGCTCTACAGTGGCTGGAGAAACACCCAGCTCACTAAAAGTTTGTCTTTGGGTGGGAGGTGATCATACGCTGGCAACTGTGCAGATGGACACAATCTTGTTTTGCTTTAAAAACATTCAATGGCAGTACAGCCTCTGCTACTGTGACCCCAACAGACGATGGTTCAGTGTCCTACTTGAATAAAGAGTAAATTTCAGTTAGCTGAGGCTGGCAAACAGGACCTTTCTGGGCCCACTCAGTTTAAAAATTACTCATCTTTGTTTTTCCAAGGTTTCAATGGTGAATATATGCACATGTATCTATTTTGGTATTTTTAATAATGAGTTGGATCTTCCATGTTAAACTGTAAACACCAAACAAACCATACATATTTCTTTCTGTTTCCCCCTTCCAGCTCCTCCCCAAAGAAATAGAACACTGCTTAGACAAAACTGAACTGAATGCTAATTGGCTACTCTTGGTGGAGTTATTCTTACAGTGAGTCAGTGGCATATGTGGAGAAATGGGCAGAAGGCATTGCAGTGGCTAGGTGATGGACATGGCTACGTTTGAAGTTTGTAAGGTGCTAGGGTTTCAAAAGGGATTAAAAAAAAGGGACTAGACAAATTTTCCAGATTTCACAAAAGTGGTTCCGGAATGTTAATATTTTATCCCAGGGTCACCTCTCAGTTGTTTCTTCTTTTAGTTTCGTAAAAGACAGCCTTGGCTATGGAGAAGTTTTTAAATCCTACTAAAGACAAAAGTTAATCTTAACTATAGACTCACTAGCATGCCTCCTGTCATAAATATAAAGGGAAGGGTAAACCCCTTTGAAATCCCTCCTGGCCAGGGGAAAGCTCCTCTCACCTGTAAAGGGTTAAGAAGCTAAAGGTAACCTCGCTGGCACCTGACCAAAATGACCAATGAGGAGACAAGATACTTTCAAAAGCTGGGAGGAGGGAGAGAAACAAAGGGTCTGTGTCTGTCTGTAGTCGTCTTGGCCGGGGATAGACCAGGAATGGAGTCTTAGAACTTTTAGTAAGTAATCTAGCTAGGTATGTGTTAGATTATGATTTCTTTAAATGGCTGAGAAAAGAATTGTGCTGAATAGAATAACTATTTCTGTCTGTATATCTTTTTTGTAACTTAAGGTTTTGCCTAGAGGGGTTCTCTATGTTTTTGAATCTAATTACCCTGTAAGATATCTACCATCCTGATTTTACAGGGGGGATTTCTTTATTTCTATTTACTTCTATTTTTTATTAAAAGTCTTCTTGTAAAACACTGAATGCTTTTTCATTGTTCTCAGATCCAAGGTTTTGGGTCTGTGGTCACCTATGCAAATTGGTGAGGCTTTTTATCCAACATTTCCCAGGAAAGGGGGGGTGCAAGTGTTGGGAGGATTGTTCATTGTTCTTAAGATCCAAGGGTCTGGGTCTGTAGTCACCTAGGCACATTGGTGAGGCTTTTTACCAAACCTTGTCCAGGAAGTGGGGTTTTGGGAAGTATTTTGGGGGGAAAGTCGCGTCCAAACAGCTCTTCCCAGTAACCAGTATTAGTTTGGTGGTGGTAGCGGCCAGTCCAAGGATAACGGGTGTAATATTTTGTACCTTGGGGAAGTTTTGACCTAAGCTGGTAAAGATAAGCTTAGGAGGTTTTTCATGCAGGTCCCCACATCTGTACCCTAGAGTTCAGAGTGGGGGAGGAACCTTGACACCTCCATAACATAGTAGAACAGAGCACTTGACTTGTCTGACTGTACAGCACCTTTCACACAGTGGGTGATTGAAAAGGTCCAGTACAACCTCCACTGATATAAATGGAAAGACTCCTATTGAATGCAATGGGAGTTAGGTGAGGTACCATATAATCTATAATAATAATATATAATAATCCTCTTGAAACGACTTGTTTCCATAAAACTCTATGAAGCTTCAATTGTTTAAAAAACCCTATTACTCCCTACTTGCCAATTTGTTCATGGGCTTGTTCCAAATAAATGCAAGTGCAGCACAAGCTTTCTGCTGTAGGCAGCTTGCTTTTCATGATGCTGAAGCAGAATCAGATGTGTGTATTGGAGGCATACTAATGTTTTGTTGCTTTCCCAGTCTCAAACAGCTAGAGTAGCTGAACTTTTCATTCTTTTCCTCGTCTGAGAAACATGTACTCCTTATTATAAAAGGTTTAGGGATGGCATACTGTGTAATGGCTTAGATGACTGAAAACAAATTTAAATACTAGAAATGTACTGGCTTAGTTTTTGCATGTTGTAAATACTCTTAGAAACAGTATGGGGCCTTATTAAGTTTGAACCTCAGGTCTTTCAACTTCCTGAAGAAAAGAGAACAAATGGTAAATGCATGAGAAAATAAGTAACCTCTGTGATTTCCCACTTCAACTGAAGCCCAGATATTTTTGTCAGTTGTTAATTACAGTCATATTTCTCTAACACCTTTAAAAAAGAAACAGCAAGCAAAAGATTTCAAGGAGAGAGGCTTCATCAGTGTAGAAAAGTTCATATTTCTCCAAACATGTGGTAACCTGCTGGGTAGGGAAGATTTTGTGCTTACTATGAACCACATTCTCAGTGCTGCGCAGCTGAGAAGATTTGACTATTTTCCAAACTGTCATTGAAATGAATTGGACTAGTCAATTTAAAGATAACCCACCCTTGTGAACTGTTCATTTTGTTGCTGTTTTTCCACACACTTATGGAACTATGTTTTTCCACACTTATAGATGCTGCTCTGCATCGATATTTCCCCCTCTACAAGTGAAAAACCCAACTGCCTACAAATAGGGCAATTGAATACAGTGGTCACCATTAAAAAGGCATTGTTTGCCAACAGTTTCAACATAATGATTGTGTGATTACAGCAGCTGTTTCCTATACTTGGAATAGGAAACAACTGAAGTATCTAAAGGCTTGTCTACGCAGCCCTGCAGTTCAGACTACAGGGGTTTGACGTGAAGCACACACTAGTGTGTTATGCCATAGCTACCACATATTGATTCTGCCCCTGTGGGTGTGAATTAAAAGGTACCTAGTTCATGTTAATGTAGTCCTAGGTACCTTTTACATTTTAGTTCATTCCCGCAGGATCTATACAAAGGTAGACAATGTTATTCTCATGATGGGAATACCAAGGCACAAAGAGGTTAAGTGACTTACCAAAAATCACACACAGTGTCACTGACAGAGATAAGAATAGAACCCAGGTCTCCTGCCTCCCTCACTCAAACAAAAATTCCTAGACTACACAATGGGGCAACCCAGTGCCCAACCACTAGATAGCCCATCTGATTATGGGATTGTGATGAATCATGGAAGCTTAGTGTGTAATGTGTGTCATCAGACACCTATGCTAGTCTACTGTTATGTTAAACATAATGGAGGATGGGAAACTAGCAGGCCAAGGTCCAGCTAAAAGTTTTGCTTTTTTGCAATGTGTGTTTTCATTTTGGATCTGATTGTCCTCTTTTAGTTTTGTATTTATTAAAAAAAAAAACCCCACAAGCATATTTAAAAGCCCCAAGGCCACTGCATCTATGCATTACTGAGTGACCGACATGACCAACAAGAACATTGTAAATTCATCGTAGCCTACAGGCTAGCATCACAAGTGCGGCCAAAAAAAAAAGTATTGATTGTGATGATTCTGTATTCCCTAACAAGCTCAGCATTTGCTCAGCTATTTAGGTATGTGCCACTTAAAGCTCCAAAGACATTTAGACCTTCAATATCTTATGCACATAGGTCACATTTTATGGATGTATGCTCTATAGCTGTATATTCCACCAAAAGTTCACACAGATCTTTAAGTTTTTATGGGAAATGTGGTGATCCCTATCACTCCACAACATGTGTCATTTAAGGGGTTAAGCAAGTGAGCATCATGGTCCTTTCATTCCTACAGAAGGAGAAATATCATTCTCTGCCTATTTGTGTACTTCTAGTGAATTTTTCACTATGGTATCTATCTAGACATGCACATTGTCCCTAAAAGCATTTTCTTTGCTCATGAGGAGGACCTTTGAGCAGTATAAGCATTAGAGATGGTCAAATGGTGAAAAATAGATTACTGAATTCATGCATTCATGAATAAACAAATTGCTGGTACCCAATTCACTGCTATTCATGGGATCATCCCATTTGCTATTTCTGAATGTAGGAATGACCATGAAATATTTGTGAATCCCAAAAGATGTTATCACTTCATAAAGAGTATATTAGTATCTATTTTTTCATTATTTGCCATGTTCTGTTAAAAAGTTTGTTATCCAACCAATGAGTGAGCAGAAACAAAACCATACACAAGTAATAATGAATAGCAAATTCATTGCTAAAATGAACAGTTCTTGAATAAATGGTAATTCAGACAATATTTATTTTTTTCTACTTGGTGAACACTTAAAAGGATCATGTGAACTTCTGGGCTGGTTCATGAACAAAACAAAGCCAAATTTAAGTAAAATTTTGGTTTCCTGAATACTATTCAACTGGTTTTAACAGGTGCATTGTAGGAGTGACAGTGTTTTTGATGATTAGAAAGGAACTCTAGGATTTATTTATCCAAACAAAGTTACACAAAAGTGTCAAATTAACAATTTAATAATCCCGGAGCTAGAACTCTTTTAAACTCTAAAATTAGGTCAAGTAGAGACCTCAACTCTTTAAAAATAAACAAAAACAAAATAAACATCTTTGCCCATTATGTACACTATATATTAACTTTACTTATGGGCTGGCTATTTATATAGTTTAAGGGCCAAATTTTGCTCTCAGTAGCATTAGTGTAAATTGGCAATAAATCTACTAAAGTTTGCATGACTGAGAGCAGAATTTCACCTGGAATATTTTATCTGTAACATGAGTTTGTTGTCTATATGACTGAATCACCTTAAGAAAATCCAAGCCTTCTCATTGCATTTGCCAATGTGGGATCAGTAATCCTTGGGTTTATTTAAAGCTAATATGTCTAACCTCTCAGATCTGTCTATGATACCACTTGTTTATTGTTTTTAGGAGCATTTACCTGTGTGTGATAACAGATAAGATTTAAGTCTAATTTTTGTTTATCCAGAATTCCCACTCTCTTAAGTGCTAACTCTAAACTTTCTCCAATTCCATCTCATCTGTTGTAGAATCTACATACGCATGAAAGAAACAGGAAAGGGAAAACTTTACTGCATTCATTGACAGCTACTGGAAAGTGCTTATTGGTAACAAGTATATTTGGTTGTCCTTCACAGGGACCCAGCAGAGGTGTATATATATATAAGCATAATACATATATATTAATCTCAGGTTTTGTACCATCCCAAAAGAATGCCTTTCTGTTTATATGTATGATGTAGCAAGAAGAAGATGCAACAATATATGAAACGGGTTGGGGAATAAGACAGAGAGATTTGCACCACTTTGAAGCTCACCTCTGCCTCAAGCAGTCCTACGAGCCACAGGATTTTCACTAGACACCAATCTGAAGGGGAGGGGATGCTGTAGCCTTCTGTACGCTGGCTGCTATGTGCCACTTTGGGGATTTGACTGTCTCCCTGATTCAGGACAGGAAAATGCATGGCACTTAGGATCACAGCCTGTGGGAGTGGCTGCTCTGGGAAGGCGATCTCACATTAGACAGATGCTTAGACATGGGGTGTGCAACAGAAGCCTCAAGAGGAAACTATGAAAGAACTAGGAAGCACAACACCCTCTGAAAGTAAAGGCAGTCAGACAACAGCAAAGGAGAGCAGGGGGGCAGGATTCCATAACAATAGTTAGACACATTTGTGAGAGACAGCATGAGTGGGTAAAAGAGAAGAGCAAAGAATTGGGCAAGTTGAACCATTTTAGTTGTGTATGTAACAGCGGAGGAAGGTCTCAGAAAGATTCAGTTAGACTTGTACAAGAGAGGGAGGGCACATCAGACAGCAGTAATGGCATCTTGACTCTCTCCTTGAGTCCAAGAGCACATCAGGTTCAGGCTGCTGAGAAAGGAAAGCATCAAGGGACAATGACAACCTTCATGCGTGCAAGAATGTCAATGGAGAAATATCATTCATTGGATATCTCCTTGCAGCCAAGGGACTGAAAGCATCTCTCAACAAGATCAAGACAGTCAGAGACACGCCAGCTCCAGTGTATGTGAAAAGGGTGCAGCACTTCATAGAATGATACATTTTCTGTCCAAGTTTTGTCCGCACCTGGCTGCAGTAGCTAAACCTACATGTCAGCTCACAAGAGGAGATGTTAAGTGGCACAGGGCAGGTTCCCAAGAGCAAGCATTTGACATGCTGAAACAAATGATAACAGAAGCGCTTGCCCTGAAGTACTATGTTCCAGGATAGCCACTGACACTCCTGTGTGATGCATCAAAGAAAGGATTGGGTGTAGCAATTTTGCAGGAGCAGCCAGTCGCTTAGGCCAACAGAGCCCTATCAGAGACTGAACAGGGATATGCCCAAATGGAAAAAGAGTTTCTGTCTGTGGTCTTGGGAGTGGAGTGAATCCATCAATACACCTTTGGCCACCCAATAATAGGGCAATCATACCATAGACGCTGTCATAAATATAAAGGGAAGGGTAAACACTTTTAAATCCCTCCTAACCAGAGGAAAAACCCTTTTACCTGTAAAGGGTTAAGAAGCTAAGAAAACCTCGCTGGCACCTGACCAAAATGACCAATGAGGAGACAAGATACTTTCAAAGCTGGAGGGGGGGAAAAAACAAAGGTTCTTTCTGTCTGTGTTGTTTTTTGCCAGGACCAGAGAAGGAATGCAGGTCAGAACTCCTGTAAAGGGCTAATGAGCAATCTAGTTAGATATGTGTTAGATTCTGTTTTGTTTAAATGGCTGATAAAATAAGTTGAGCTAAATGGAATGTATATTCCTGTTTTTGTGTCTTTTTGTAACTTAAGGTTTTGCCTAGAGGGAATCTCTATGTTTTGAATCTGATTACCCTGTAAGGTATTTACCATCCTGATTTTACAGAGGTGATTCTTTTACTTTTTTTTCAATTAAAATTCTTCTTTTAAGAACCTGATTGCTTTTTCATTGTTCTTAAGATCCAAGGGTTTGGGTCTATGTTCACCTATGCAAATTGGTGAGGATTTGTATCAAGCCTTCCCCAGTAAAGGGGATGTAGGGTTTGGGAGGATTTTTTGGGGGAGAAAGACGTTTCCAAGCGGGCTCTTTCCCTGTTATATATTTGTTAGATGCTTGGTGGTGGCAGCAATAAAGTCCAAGGGCAAAAGGTAAAATAGTTTGTCCTTGGGGAAGTTTTAACCTAAACTGGTAAAAATAAGCTTAGGTGGGTTTTCATGCAGGTCCCCACATCTGTACCCTAGAGTTCAGAGTGGGGAAGGAACCTTGACAGATGCCCCAGAAGTTAATCATGGCAAACCAGCTCCTTAGTGCTTGTTGCAGGGTTGGTACACCCCGTCACCCTTTGGGGGCAGGGGAGAGTGCTTTACAGACCCACAGATGAGTCTGTAGGGCTGCCCCTGACCTTGAGGCTGCATGGCCTAGTGGCCTTAGTCAAAAGCCCAGCCCTTGCTATTGGGGCAGTGCAGCCTAGTGGCCAGAGTCAACAGTACTGGTGAGCTGGGCCATCACCTTGGGGTGGGTGGTGGCCAAGGTAGGTTGACCCGGGCTCTCTCTCTCCGCCAGGTCCCAGCCATGGGCTCTGTCAGTGGCAGGGTTGCCAGCCACCAGCTTGGCAGGGATCCTACCAAAACACGCTGAGTTAGTCTCTGATTGTATAAGATTCCCAGCAATGTTCCCCTGGATCACCTCCTACCCGATTCTCTGCAGTTTGCTGTCTCCTGGTCCCCATGGTCTCTTCATTCTCTGTAGCATCCTGAGCCTGTGGGGTCAGTGCTTGTCTCCGTCTGGCCGGTCTCCACATTCTGGAGTGCAGGAGGTCCTCCCACAGGAGCCAGCAGCGCACCTCCTTCCTTGCCAGCAGTCTGCCCAGACAGAGCAGTTCTGCTTCCTTTTATACCCTGTCTCCAGCTGGAGCATGCCCAGCAATGCCGCAGGGGCATGGCTTCTTTGGCCCAAAGATAAGGATTAATCCCTGCTGCACCAGTATTGGGCTGGTACACCCCATCACAGTGCTCTAAAGAGATTGCAGTGTGTATTGATGCACCTCCAGCACTATCAGATGATTACTAGTACTAGCTGACACCCTGAACAGAGCATATGTACCCATCATCAGTGAGCTGGGGGAAGGAGATCAGGGCAATGAATCCATTGACACGCGGCACCATCTCCCAGTTTCAACAGTGAAAGTGATGGAAATCAGAGAGGCTATGAAAAAACCCAAAACATTCAGTTACAGGCATACAAGAGTGCAGTGCTAACAGGGTGCCAGGAGACCAAAGCCCAGTATGGGGAATGGGCTGGGGAGAGGGGAGGAAGACCATATTTTCAAATTAAAGATGAGCTGATTGTGCTGGATGGAATTGTATTTCGGGGACAAAGAGCTGTTGTCCCTTCTCATTACATAAGGATGTTATGCAACAAATAAATGCCTTACACCTGGGCATTTACCTCTGTCCTAGTCTTGTGTGGTCCTGAGAGGAATGGATAAACAACTCCACTCCTTGCTAGAAGGGAGTGGAATACCTACCAGCAGAAAGAGACTTTTTCTGGATGATCTACCCAGCTAACCATGAGAAAAGATGGGAGAAGACTTATACCTTCAATGGAAAGCAGTACTTTATTATAGTAGACTGCTATTCACATTTTTGGGAGGTTGATGCCCTGATACAAAAAGCAGGCCAGTGATTGGAAAACCAAAGGCCCATTTTGTGAGTGATGGCTTTCTGGGCACTGTATTCACTAACAACAGACCGCCAAGGCATTTGAACACAAATGAGAGTTTGACCACCACATCTCCTCTCCAGCATACCCAGAGATAATGGTAAGGTGGAATCAGCTGTGAAAACATCTAAGATACTGTTATACAAGGCTGTTTCTGCTAGTTCAGACCTTTTGTTAACATTTTTGGAACACAGGAATACTCCCATCACAGAGAAGCCAAAGTAATCCAGTGCAGGCACTGCTGGGATGAAGAACTAAAACTCTGTTACCAATGAGGGGAGACTGGTTGCAATCAGGATGGAAATATTGCCAAGAGCAGATGGCCAACAAGCAAGGAAAGCAGACACTAGAGTATGACAGGACATCCATGGACTTTCTGGCCCTGGAGACAGACACTCCTGTGAGGATACATCCATCGGAGAGCCACTAGAAGGAGTGGCCTAAAGGAGTAGTGGGTGTGGGTGTGCAGTGGTACCCAGGTCATATGAGGTGACTACACAAGAGGGAAAAGTGATCTGAAGGAACAGGGGGCACTTATGAGCCAGCAGACATAACACCCAGAGAAAACCTACAGTGATCCAGTGATCACCTAAGAACAGAGAGACAGAGAACCAGCTAGAGGCCATTCCCAGAGGGAGGGAGGAAACTCCACAGAGAGAGAGTTTGCTAGACTGGGAGATAGAGAGCGATATCAGCTGAGTCTGTGGTAAAGACGAGACTCCAACTTGTCTGGGTTCTAGTAACCTCTGGCCCTAGAGACATGAGGTGGGGGGGTCTGGGCATCAGTTGTGTTTTTAATGTTCACATTAAAATGTTTGTAAAGTAGGGAAGATGTAGCAAGATCAGTGGAACTTCAATCCAAGGGTCAATGTTCCCTGCAGGGACTGCTATCGAGGGCCTGAGGGACACCAGTGGAACAGGGAATGTGGGGAGTTAGGCTGGAAGCAACTCAGCCAAGTGGATAGAGCATTCCACAGAATTTAATAAAGTATCACTTGTTGAACTTAACCTGCACTCAGCTTCACTCTGTGTGAACAAAACAGGGGCTCAGCAGGCCCATCCTGCAATTGTTCCTCCCAGCAAATGGGACTTGTTATGGCATTGGACACAGGAACTGAAAACTGCCTCTGCTGGCAGCCATGCACCATGGAGAAAAAGGAGAAAAGAGCCTGACATAAAAGTATAGAAGTGAGGAGTTGTCAATAGCTGGCAGAGGGATGGGAGCAGGAGGCAAAGGACAGGGGAAGGAGCCCTGGGCATGGAGGAGAAAATGGAAGGGAAGACAGGAACGGGAGTGAGACTGGGGCAGCTGGGTTTAGGGGACACTCACCTCCTGAACTGGGACTGGCCCCCAAGTCTCAATATTCCTCTGTTGTCAACAAATAACTATGAAACCCACTGGTAAAGTAACTATCTTACACCCCTGTCATAAATATAAAGGGAAGGGTAACCACCTTTCTGTATACAGTGCTATAAAATCCTTCCTGGCCAGAGGCAAAATCCTCTTACCTGTAAAGGGTTAAGACACTCAAGTAACCTAGCTGGTACCTGACCAATAAGGGGACAAGATACTTTCAAATCTGGGGGGGGGGGCTTTGTCTGTCTGTCTGTCTGTCTGTGTGATGCCTCTGCCTGGGGACAGATCAAGAAAGCAAGCAATTCAACTCCTATAGAGTTAGTAAATAATCAAGCTAGAAAATACGTTAGATTTTGCTTTTGTTTTGACTTGTAAAATTCGCTGTGCTGGAGGGAATGTGTGTTCCTGTTTTTGTGTCTTTTTGTAACTTAAAGTTTTGCCTATATTTTGAATTGGACTGCCTACGAGTTTATCTTCCATTCTAATTTCACGGAGGTGCTTCTTTTAGCTTTTTTTCTTTCTAATAAAGCTCTGTTTCTTTTAAGAGCCTGACTGATTTCTCTATGATCCTAAGACCCAGGGGTTTGGGTCTGTGATCACTTTGTAACCAATTGGTTAGGAAATTATTCTCAAGCCTCCCTAGGAAAGGGGGTGTAAGACTTGGGGGAATATTTTGGGGGAACAGGATCTCCAAGTGGTCCTTTCCCTGATTCTTTGTTAAATCACTTGGTGGTGGCAGCATACCCCCCAAGGGCAAAAAGTTTTTGCCTTGGGGAAGTTTTACCCTAAGCTGGTAGAAATAAGCTTAGCGGGTCTTTTGTGCTGGTCCCCAAATCTGTACCCTAGAGTTCAGAATGGGGAGGGAACCCTGACAACACCTCTAGTGGCTGGTCCATGTAGTGGATAACAATCTACTATTGCTGCCCACTACTCCATCAGCTGAAGTGGCAGAGGTCTGCTATGGACCTGCTGATGCTTGATGTGCAGTTCAATATGGTTCCATGTGATGGAATTTCAATTTGATTTTTAAAAACATAGGAAATTATGTACAAAAAAACCTGTTAAAAGAACATTGTTTGCAAAGTCAAGCACCCAGAGTTATGAAATTAAAGAATTAAGGTTGCCCATGAAACTCAATTCAGCCCCTTTGGGTGTTTGTTTTTAACTACATGCTCACATACAAACCTTTTCCACAACACTCTGGTGAGCTGATTTCCCAGAATGGGTGCCACTCAGGAAATGAAGCAGGGCTGTGTAGTTAACAAGGCTGCCTTGTTTGTTGTAAAAGCTGGAAGGTGAGTAGTGAAAGAGACAAGGACTGGCAGGAGGAGAAAGGATGGGCTCATGAGTAAGGAACTTGACTGCAACTCTGGAGAATTGGATTCTAGCCCTGTCTCTGCCACGGAGTTCCTAAGTGGTACTGAGAAAGACATTTAAACCACAGTTATCACAGGAGGCCACTAACTATGTGTTTCTTGTTTTCTAACTTCCCAACCTGAGACACCTAGAACAAGATTTGTGGCAGTGCTGAACACTCACAACTGCTACAGGAGTCAATTGGAGCTGTTCTTTGAATGCTAAATATGCTGAAGAATCAGGCCATAAGTGGCTCAAGTAGGGCACCCAAATTTCAACCTCTGGAACCAATCCAAAGAGGTACTTAGGTGCCTAAACCCCAGATTTAAGCATCAAAGTCTGTGGTTGGGGCACATAGGTCCAAGTTTTAGGCTCTATTGCAACTCACAAAACTCCCACCATAGTTAGCTAAACTCATTCACTGCCTAAGTTTTCAGGGTAAAAGTTTCATCAGCACCTAAGTTTCTGCCTCTGGCAGGAATCCAAATACTTAGCACCCACCTAAGCCCCAGAACAATCCACAAGCCGGGGAAGCTCGGCATATCCCCACTATCTTATATGTGGGGCCTGATCCAGTAGGTGTGCTCAGAGGCCACCTCCTAGATTGGGTCCAATTTAAAATTTGGGGGTAGGGGTGCTTCCACCCACATTATTACTTTCAGCCCAGTGGTTAGAACACTTGCCTGCAATTTGGGACACCCATGTTCAAAACACTCCCTTTCCCTAGACTGATTGGAGAAAGGAGTCTCCCACATCTCTCACGCAAGTGCACTAATTACTATGGGATATTCTCCTGTTAAAGCTGCTCCACTGTGTATATATAATTAAAGAGTGAGTGGTATCGGTAGACTGGACCCTGTGTCTACCATGTGGGTGCCCTAACCACCAGGTCATCATTTATATCTTTCTGGCCCAGTGACTAACTGTTTATTCACAATGGAACAACTGCAACAAAAGAGAGCAATGGAACACCTTCTCCCTGCTAGTATCCCATAGATCAGTGGTTAGAGCACTTTTCTGAGTGGTAGGAGATTCCCTATTCAAATCTTTTCTCTACCTCAGGGGTGTGTGTGTGTGCATAAATGGAAAGTGGGTCTCCTGTGTCCCAGGTAAGTGCTCTAGCCACTGGGCTCAAAGTTAAAAGGTGGATGGCACCACCTCCTCCTCCTGTAGAGATTTTGTATAAAGCAAGGCAGGTGCCTAACTCATTTCTGCCAGAAACAACTTAGGCACCTAAGTTCCCTGTTTCCAGGAGAGGGGTTCCCATTTGTGGACCACTATTTCCACCTGAGTGGCAGGGGTTAGTGGGTACTCTTCTTGTTAGCATGTCCCATTGGCTAGCACAGGGGGCACCTCTCCTAGCTTGCTGGCCTTTTGATTCTAAGGCAACTAGTAAGAACCTAGGTGCATAACTCTGGCTTTATGGATCACATTGTTGTTCCTTGCATCTAAAAGTTAGACACCACAATGCTCAGCATTACAACGCCTAAGTCCCTTTGTGGACCCAGGCCTCTGTGCCTCCATTTCCCATCTGTAAAATGGGAGTAAAACCACCTCATCTCACACGTGTTGTGAAGGTAAATTCGTTATTACTGGGGAAACACTTTTGTGAATGCACCATAGCCACACCATTGAGGAAATTATTAATTGTTAATGTATTGAATGCAGGGTTTGAGTGGTGTGCAGTAAGTAAAGCCTGGGAACACACATTGAATGATGAAGATCATCAGAAATATTGAAGAATTATCCATTCAGTGAGCCCCATCCATCCTAGGCACTGAAGGAGGCAGAGACCCTATGGAAAAAGCAGTATGTGGTTATGTCATTAAAAACTGTATCCTAGCGCATATGCACAAGAGACAACCTTAATTCTGGGCATTTCTTAAATTTGGAGTGCTTCATTTTAAAAAGTTCATGTCTTTAATGTAGGGGTTTTTTTTGGGGGGGGGGGATGTGTGTGTGGCTACATATACACATATGAATACACACACACACAAGGGGACTATATATATTAATAAGTGTGTCTTTTCATTCAGGGGCCATGTCTTCTATTAAAGTATGCTGTTGACTCAAGTAATCTATATTCAAAAAAGTAAAAATACATTATCCTGACCACAGTCAATTTCCAATTTACTAAAGCATGTTTTCATCTCAGGCAATATGAGCACCTAGATTCTACAATGGTTTGTGGTCTGTAAATACATATATAGTAACGATTATAGGATGCTTATAGTATGCACATGCTTTCCGAGGCTGAAATTGCTGTTATAGTGGTGGAACACATCTTTTAAAATGGTGGGCTGTTCTTTTTAATCCCATTCTCTACCAAATTCTATTCACCCTTCCCTAGAATCTTAGCTGTGTTGCCATTACATATTTTGAAATTAATAATTACAGATTGGAATAATAATAATAATAATAATAATAGTAATTAATAATAGTTAGTTATAGCCACACACTGCATTTTTATTTTATTTGGAAGGCATAAACTGAAACTCTGAGGTAATGTTCAGGATTACACTAAACCTGTTTACAACAACATGAGTTCAAATTTTCCATAGCTTTTATTTGTTCTCTTCTTGAGAGTGTATAAAGTGCATCATGCCTTTAACTACATTTTCCCCCTTGTTTCTGCACCTCCTTTGTGCTTATAACTACTACATTACAATTTCCCCTTGGATGCTAACATCATTTATTGAAAGATCCCCATAATCTACAACAGATTTTGTTTGTTGATTTTTTTTTTCTAAAACCAGCTTTATGGGTCTTATATGTGGCTTTTAATGCTTTTTGTACTCTTACCTCTGACATAGGGCCAGGTTTTTTTTCTTATTCACAAATATGACACATTCTTTCCAAAATCATTTAAGGAGTGACTCAAACCATGGAGTTGATGTGAATCTCATGAAAAATAAAACTGAAATCTGGGTTTGTTTGTGTCTTGGCACTACTAGTTTCAAGGTAGAAATAGGGTCCTTAACTCGATTCTGAGTTGTATTCTGGCCTCTTTATGCTGCTCAACCAGCATAAAAAAAACCATAAAGCTGCTCCAAGTAGACTTGGGGCATATCCACAGCATAGGAGGTATCCATGCGTGGCAAAAATCTGGCTCTATTTTCTCATCAGCATGGGTGGAAATGAACAGAAGATGTTTATTGCTTCCCACTGTTGTAGTTATGGATGGGGATCTGCTGTCCACCAGCCCATCCCAGTACTTCTTAGAAGTTCTAGGATTGACCAACAGTTCTCCTGGACAATTGGTGCTGTGATGCCACCCTAGAGCTATGGTCTACCTTCCTCCACCCCCTTACAATCTGTAACCAGCTCTGATGGCTGGCCCCCCTTAAACGCATTGAAGCAACTAGGAACTTTTCACTCGCCTATAATCCCGATTCAGAAAATCACCTAAGCATCTGACTTTATTGTTGTCCTTAGCTCTTTGCAAAACAAAAAGTCTTCCTTTATTTCCTTATTCCACATATACTAAACATAGGCAAGTAAATGGGACATTTTTAAAATGTCTGTGGAGTCATCTAGTTGTACAGCAAAATCATTGTCATACAGCTGATCAATACACTGAGAAACTATGTCTTCTGACATGGAAATGATCCATCGTTTGACAGTGTCATTTGGCATTGGTATTTTTGTCAGTACCCTGGCCTTCTCCTCTCCAACACTTCCTTTGTTATTTCAATAACATATGGCATTATCAAAATCTCAGCAATCGTATGTGATTTTTTGTTTTGTTTTAGCAATTTTCTGCCCTGCTATGTAGGATGACCTTAAAAGCTTTTTATCTACCATAGTTGTGGATTTCATTACTGCTTTAGTACCAAGCAGTTCCTTGGCCTTTTGCTCAAAAAATGAATGGTGCTTATCCTTATAGATGTCATGTTTTGTAATTAAATGACTCTGTAATTTGGAGGGTTTCAAACATTCAATGGAGAGTACTTGTGCATAAATTACACATTGCAGTTAAGGTATATCTCCCCTTCCGGAACAAATAAAACTGAAATTCAAATAACTGTCTTCA
Organism: Lepidochelys olivacea; assembly: GCF_965140295.1. Taxonomy (NCBI): domain Eukaryota; kingdom Metazoa; phylum Chordata; order Testudines; family Cheloniidae; genus Lepidochelys; species Lepidochelys olivacea. The sequence goes on from NC_140421.1 coordinate 24,659,016, forward strand.
TATTTCCTATATTTTATGAGGTTAATAGCGGCTTTATGTTTCTTACTCACATCACCTCCTGGATGTTCTTCAGCAATTATGGTGGTTGAACTCGTTGAAAAAAGTTTGGTGTCATCGCCGTGTGGGTTTTGTTGTTTTGAAGCTAATGGCTGAATTAAAAATGTATCCAGATCTGATATTTGTTTACTCTTACAAAATTTTCCCCTGTGCTGTGTAACTTGTCCTGCTCCTGTTGAACTAGCTCCTTTACAACCAGCAAGGGGAGCTAGCTAATTTGCAAGACTGGCGTCAGATTCACTGGGCTGAGGGCAGAAATCAAGAAGTGAGCCCTCGCATGTGAAGTCTTGGGGTGTAGAGCCAGAGCTGGGCCAGAAGGCGTTAAGGCTGACCTACAGAATGGGTGACCCCCACCCCGGGGGCTGACTCGGAAGTCTGAGCCCCACCTTCCGGGCAGGAAGCCAGGGCTTGAGCTTCAGCCCCGCTGCGGGGTGGGGCTTCAGCCAGTGGGGCACAGAGCTTGAGCCCCTGGCTAACTTCAGAACTGCGGCTCCCTGCTTTAGCCCCACGATGTCACTGGGTCTCACGGCTCCAGAATTCAATCCTGGTGCCCAGTTTTAGCCCTGCAGGGGCACTCGAGCTCTGAGTTTCAGTCCCACAGCTCCTAGCTTCAGCCTGTGGCACTGCAGCTCCTGGCTTCAGCCCCACAGCAGCACTAGGGCTCAGTGCTTCAGTCTCATAGGAGCTCAGGGCTTTAGTCTGGGCATCCCGGCTGCAGCCCTGCAGCAACATTGGGGTTGGGGCTTCAATCTGTTGTTCCCAGCTTCAGCCCAGCGGCAGCACCAGGGCTCAGGGCTTCAGCCTGTGGCACCAAGGCTAGGAGCGTCAGCCCCACAGTGGCACCGGGACTCAAGGCTTCAGCCCGTTACTCCCGGCTTCCATCTAGTGGCGGCACCAGGGCTCTGGGTTTCAGCCCCCAGCTCCCCACAGTTGCCCCACAGTGGACCCGGGTTCATGGCTTCAGCCCTGCAGCTCCTGGCAGCTGCCCTTCTGTGGCCCCAGGGCTTGGGGCTTCAGCCCCTAAGTTCCCGGCAGCTATCGTACCATAGTACCGGGGCTCAGAGCTTTAGTACATGGCTAGGGATTGCAACCCCACAGCTCCCGGCTGCAGCCCTACCATGGCACCAAGGCTCAGGGCTGAAGCCTGCTGCTCCTGGCAGCTGCCCCTTGGTGGCACTGGTGCTTGGGGCTTCAGTCCCTCAGCTTACAGCAGCTGCCCAGCTTTAGTACATGGCTAGGGATTGCAACCCCACAGCTCCCGGCTGCAGCCCTACCATGGCACCAAGGCTCAGGGCTGAAGCCTGCTGCTCCTGGCAGCTGCCCCTTGGTGGCACTGGTGCTTGGGGCTTCAGTCCCTCAGCTTACAGCAGCTGCCCAGCAACAGCACCAGGTTTCATGGCTTCAGCCCCTCAGCTCCCAGGAGCTGCCCTGCTGCAGCGCTGGGGCTCGGGGCTTTAGTACAGGGCTCAGGGTTAAAACCCTGCAGCTCCTGGCTGCTGCCCCATTGCTTCAGCCCCACAGAGGCTGTTGGAGGGGAACTTTGGGGCTCCAGGCTTCAGACACGGGGCCCTGTGGACCCCCTAAAAGGGCTTGCGGACACCTAGGGAGCTGCGAATCCCCGGTTGAGAACCACTGGGCTAGAGATAATTGTACTCAGAGACAAATGGACCTTTGCAACTTGCTGATCCAAACCATGAGGTGGGTTTTGTGGGTGAAGGAATTGGTGCAGTCATGCCAGTTAAGGGCACCCAAAAAAGTTGCATTTAGTTTTCCAAGGTTTCTGGGTGGACACTCACACCAATTTAGGTTAGGGACCTTAGCTATACTGAATCTGGTCCTTATTGTTGTTGTTAACCATCTGGCAAAAGGGTTAAATCTAAATGGGTTTCACTGTAGTGCATTTTAGGTTAAGTTTGGAATACATCTTTCATTGTAAGAAATGGCTGATTTGTTATAAATATTCTATTGTTATGATGTTTTATAGATTCCAGGGCCAGAAGGAACCATAATGAGCAGCTAGTCTGACCTCCTGTATAACACAGGATAGAGAACTGCACCAAAATAATTCTTAGAGCATGCCTTTTGGAAAAACATCCAAGCTTAAAACTGTCAGCAATAGAGAATCCACCATAACCCTTGCTAAATTGTTCCAACGGTTAATCACCCTTACCGTTGAATATATGCATCTTATTTCCAGTCTGAGTTGGTTTAGCTTAAGCATCCAGCCCATTGACACATATTATACCTTTCTCTGGTAGAGTGAAGAGTCCGTTATCAAACATTTGTTCCCCATGTAGGCGCCTATAGACTGTAATCAAGTCACCCCTTAATCTTCTCTTTCTTAAAATAAAGAGATTGAGCTCCTTGAATCTTTCACTATAAGGCAGATTTTCTAATCCTTTAATCATTCTTGGGACTCTTCTCTGAATGAATCCACGCTAATTTATCAACATCCTTCTTGAATTGTGGACACCAGACCTGGACAAACTATTCCAGCAGTGGATGCATCAGTGCCAAATACAGAGGTAAAATAACATAAGTACTACTAGTTGAGATTCCCCTGTTTATGCATCCAAGGATTGCATTAGGCCTTTTGACCACAGCATCACAGTGGGAACTCATTTTCAGCTGATTATCCCCCATCACTGCTTCCCAGGTTAGAGACCCACATTCTTTGTCCTACATGTATATATTTACATTTAGCTGTATTAAAGTGCATATTGTTCGCTTTTCCAAGTGACCCAGATTGCTCTGCATCAGTGATCTGTCCTCCTCTTCATTATTTATCACTCCACCATTTTTTGTGTCATCTGCTAACTTTATAAGTGATGGTTTTATTTTTTTCCAGGTCATTGATACAAATGTAGGTCCAAGAACAGGTCCTTGCTGGACCCCACTAAAAAGCACACCTGCTCAGTGATGATACCCCATTTATAACTACATTTTGAGACCTATCTGTTAGCCAGCTTTTAATCCATTTAATGTGTGCCATGTTGATTTTCTAGTTTTCTAACCAAAATGTAATCGGGTACCAAGGCAAATGCCTTACAAAAGTCTAAGTATATTACACCAGTGCTATTACCTCTATCAACCAAATTTGTAGTCACATACAAAAAAGATACTGTTTGTTTGACAGGATCTATTTCCATCAACCCATGTTGACTGGCATTAATTATAGTATCCTCATTTTATTCTTTATTATTTGAGTCCTGTATCAGACGTGCCATTATTTTGCCTGGGATCAATGTCAGACTGACAGGCTGATAATTACCCAGATCATCACCTCTACCCTTTCAAAATATTGGCATGACATTAGCTTTCTTCTTCCAGTCTTCTGGAACTTCCCCTGTGTTCCAAGATGTAATGAAAATCCACATTAATGGTCCATCAAGCTCCTCCACCAGCCTTTCTAAAATTCTTGGATTCAAATTATCTGGACCTGCTGATATTTAAAAAGTCTAACTTTAGTAGCTACTGTTTAATATCCTCCTGAGATACTACTGGATGGAAAGGGTAGGGTGTTCATCATCATAGGACATAAGTACATAATCTTTTTCCTCCAATATGGAACAGAAATATTTATTGAACATGACTGCCTTCTCTGCATTATTATTGATAATTCTATCATTTGCATCTAGTAATGTACCAATAACATTAAGATTCCTTCTCTTCCTAATATACTTTTAAAACTCTCCTTATTGTCCTCAGCTCTTTAATTGTATATATTGGTATTTGTGTAGGCAATACAATAATGGGGGAATCAGTGTTCATAGAGAGGGATTTATCGCTAAGTGGCACAAAGGAACTCAATTTTCCAGTAGTTAACTCTCTCTCTCTCTCTCTTTCTCTCTCTCTCTCTCTATATATATATATTATAAATCTGAAGAATGATTACATTTTATTCTGAATGTTGTTAAATGCAAGTGTATGGATTTTTTTTGTCAACAGTCTAGAAGTTATTAATGTTTGGAAGCCAGCTGAAAAGTGGAGGAAGTAAGGACTGATGTGTGTTCACATTGCATGTCCCAGGCCTGCCTCCACACGATAGCAAGGTATAGGATTCTTACAGGAGTTTCAGAGATATACATACTTCACTTCACATGTCTGGGGAGGAGCAAAGTGCTATTTGTTTACAGTCTCTTGTTCTAATCACATAATTATATTCTTTGATGGCAGACATCTGACAAAGCCACTGAAAGTAAATACAGCAAACTTGTAACTCTGCCTCCAGCTATTATCTCTCATCACCACTCTTGTGCTTTCTCCTAGAAGATAAAGACAGCCATGTGTGTGCAAAGCTATCATTTTACCTTAGTGGATTGTGCCACCACAATTATCTCATTGAAATAAGAAAGTAAACTGGTTGTTGTGGAAACAGAGGGCATGCAAATGGCAGGTAATAGAGCAGACCTAATTAGTTTTAAGTACCTGTAATCCTAGGAGATTTTACCTTGTGATAAAAGCTAGGAAAAGTCCCTCAGGTATGAGTAATTGGTCCCCAGCCAGGTTGGCTGTGTATCAGGTGTAGCGTGTCAGCTCTGCTGAATGCAGCCTATTGATTCAGAAATGCCTATATTTTCTGCCACAAATTGAATTTAAATTGCTTACATGAGGGAGACATCTGGCATGTTAAAGTTTACCTGTTTCATATTTCAAAATAATTTTCTCCAGCAACAAATCAGTTGGAAATAGTTCACTTAACATTTTGTTTCTTTTAGAAATAAACCAACCAGCACATTCATTTTAAAGATACAGACCTGTTCATTTAAAAATGGAAAATGATGCAAACAAACACATATAATGTCAAATTGCACATGTCCCAGTTCAAGGCAACGGCACCTGTATTACCCCTGCACTGACCACCATGGACATCCCCTCTAGGCTCTCAGCTTCTCAGCCCTCACCTAGCCTGGGCAGAGATCTACATCTCTCTCTCTCTCTCTCTCTCTCCCTCTCTTGATGGGGGTCTTACAGGCTGCACTGTTCCCTGTCTGCACTGTGCAGCAACCTAGACTGCAACCTAGACTGATTAGAGAGGCCAGCATCTCCTCTTTGCTTAGAAGGCTATGAACAGCTGTAATTGCCAATAATCACAAGTTACCACACAGCTCTTTCTAAGCAAGCACATTTACTCTTAAGGTGAAAGCATTACAGAGAAGACATATTAAAAACAATAGAATAATCTATACACATACTAATAAGCTTACCAGAGATCATCCCCAACTCCAGCCAGGGCTCTGGCAGAAGTTAGTTCTTCAAATCCCACAAAGCATTTTTTTCTGTGGTTACAAATTCATAATAGCCTTCACTTAGACCTCACACCCCCATGAATAGTTCAGTCTTTTCTTTATGCGGCTTGGGCCTGTCATCTGGAGACTCTGGGAACAGGTAATCAGCAGGCACTGGTCCTCTCCTCGGGGTCACATTAAATGACTTAAAAAGCTGGCTAGCTGATAGGTCTCAAATGCTGGGGTTTTTTGGCATAACTGGAGATAGGAAATTTCATTCACCTTCCCCTAGAGATTCCCCAGGCAAACCACTTTACTTGTTTATCCCAAAAGTACAGCCCTTTGAAGTTCATAACACTTCCCAGGGTTCATATCTCATCTCCCTCCTAGAGAGGTTACATAAATTCTGGCCCACAATAATATATACCTTTGCATTTAATACAATGCACTCCAAAGATATTTAAATTTAATTCAATAAGGTTTTTCAAGGATATTACAGGAAATTACCATATCTGTCACAGCACATATATTACATTTCACATTGGAGGGGAGAGGAGGGATAGCTCAGTGGTTTGAGCATTGGCCTGCTAAACCCAGGCTTGTGAGTTCAATCCTTGAGTGTGCCATTTAGGGATGGGAGGCAAAAATTGGTGTTTGGTCCTGCTTTGAGCAAGAAGTTAGACTAGATGACCTCTAGAGATCCCTTCCAACCCTGATATTCTATGATTAAAATAATAGAATGATAATGTACAGATTAAATATATCTACAGTGCCTTTATTCCCACAGAGCATAACAACTTTCTTTTTAACTTGATTAGTAAAACAACATATTAGCACTAACAATCTAGTTCATTTTCAAAAAATCCTGGGCTAAATAACTGCCTTTTATTTCATTTCCAGTGAATTTGTAGCTAAATTCATACACTGTTAGTAAAGGCATGCATATATTCTGCATTTGGATGTTAATAATTGTGATCTAATACGTTCAGAGCACTAATTAGAGAAGCTAGGATGTAGGATGACAAAATTTCTGTTTATCTTTTGAATAAGGAACAGGTTCTTTCCATGAGTTTCACATTTCTACTGACCCCATCCACCAAGGTCCTGGATCAGACTAGGAGAGTGGCAGCACTACTTTCAACACTGCTCTTCTATCAGTTACTTGAAGTGCTAACTCCCAGCCTGTATGGTGAAACCTACTGTCTCCATAAAAAGAAAAGGAGGACTTGTGGCACTTTAGAGACTAACCAATTTATTTGAGCATAAGCTTCCGTGAGCGACAGCTCACTTCATCGGATGCATACTGTGGAAAGTAAGAAGATCTTTTTATACACACAAAGCATGAAAAAATGGGTGTTTACCACTACAAAAGGTTTTCTCTCCCCCCACCCCACTCTCCTGCTGGTAATAGCTTATCTAAAGTGATCATTCTCCTTACAATGTGTATGATAATCAAGTTGGGCCATTTCCAGCACAAATCCAGGTTTTCTCCCCCCTCCCCCACACAAACCCACTCTCCTTTTGGTAATAGCTTATCTAAAGTGATCACTCTCCTTACAGTGTGTATGATAATCAAGGTGGGCCATTTCCAGCACAAATCCAGGGTTTAACAAGAAAGTCTGAGGGGGGGGAGGGGTAAGAAAAAACAAGGGGAAATAGGTTACCTTGCATAATGACTTAGCCACTCCCAGTCTCTATTCAAGCCTAAGTTAATTGTATCCAATTTGCAAATGAATTCCAATTCAACAGTCTCTCGCTGGAGTCTGGTTTTGAAATTTTATTTTGTTGTAATATCGCAACTTTCATGTCTGTAATCACGTGACCAGAGAGATTGAAGTGTTCTCCGACTGGTTTATGAATGTTATAGTTCTTGACATCTGATTTGTGTCCATTTATTCTTTTACGTAGAGACTGTCCAGTTTGACCAATACCCATTTTTTCATGCTTTGTGTGTATAAAAAGATCTTCTATACTTTCCACAGTATGCATCCGATGAAGTGAGCTGTAGCTCACGAAAGCTTATGCTCAAATAAATTGGTTAGTCTCTAAGGTGCCACAAGTCTTCCTTTTCTTTTTGTGAATACAGAGTAACACGGCTGTTACTCTGAAACCTACTATCTCCATGTACTTACAGTCATGAATACTTTTAGTAGTGAGGAGTATGAAGCTACTAGACCAGTCAGACATTCCAAGAGCTGACCTTTAGTTCTCTGAAAATCCAAAATGAGAACACATATTCCATATTGAAGCATATGTAATCTTCTTTAATGTTAACAGGAAATATGTCTGTGTGTGTATGTGTGTATTATGTGAATAAAGACAAAAAGAGAAAAAACACTTGAACTGAGAATGAGAGGTTGAAAATATTCTTGTTTTAATGCTATTATGCATATAGTAACTTTGTTTTCAATGTTTCTAGTTGAATGTTCACAATAACCACTAGCTAATTTATACATCATCCTGCTCATATTTCATTTAAAGAACCTTCACTGCTATTTAGACAACATCTACTTGAAAAGAATGCAAGATACAGGCTACACAGCTGCTTTTTTCTCACTCATTTCACTCAGTTATTGGTTAACTTAGTGGAAAAATGTAAATTTTCCAGGGACTCCAGGTTGGAGGTATCTCAGCCAAGGTGGATGTGTGCTTGACTTGAAGCCTAATTTAACTCCCGTGTAGTATTGATCGTCTTGGACCACCAGGGACCCTTACAATCTTCCTTTGCCAAAGGTAGACAATGGTATGAAAGTAGTGTAATAAATGCCCCTGTCCGGTCCCATGTCGATATACAGCTGCTGCTTTTTTTTTTTCCATTTGGAGTGGATCAGTATTTCACGTTTATTGTAGTGTGATGAAACACCTTTCAAAATGGCCAGAGGGACACTCAGCAGTAAGTGTTTAGGTAGTACAAATTGGAGTGAAGAGGAGGACAGTTAGCAGGGAATATTTCTGAGGTCAAAGTAGACTGAATAGGAGCTGAATCAGCTAAAAGCGGAGTTAAGAGCTACAGTACTTGCTGCAAAGTAAATATAGATTACATTCCTGAAGACAAATTGATCTACTGGAGCACCAAAAGAGGCATGACAAAAGAATTAAGTATTTCACACTGACATATACACAAAGAAACTTTAAACACAGCAATCAGAGAAGTTTCACCTTGTTAGTGCATGCATAGTCCTCATATGAATATTATTCAATTCCTGGGAAAGATAAAAGGCCCAGTGTCAACCCCTGCTGAAGATTCAGAAGCTGTATTTATAAATGTAAGGTCTCTTCTGACTAGTGTTGCTGTCATCAGTACCTGGTTTACAATGGCACCGGTGGTGCTGTGTCCCTGTGCCCCCGCTCTGCTCCATGGTCCCATCCCTGCTCAGCCTCTTCCCCCCGAGGCCCTGCCCACTGCTTGCTCCTCTCAGCCCCATCCCTCCCACCACTTGCTTGCTCCTCTTCTCCCTCTTCCTGCCTATGTGAGCAGTGGGGCTTTGCAGGGAAGAGGCTGAGCAGGGGTGGAGCCTCAGGGCAAATCATGGGCAGCGTAGGGGGTGGGCCATGATCCAGGCACCGGGGCCCACAAAAAATTAACCCGGCCTGGCTGTTGTATTATTATTTGACCCACCCAACAGCTAATTACTTTTCATTTACACTAATGCAGAGTGTGATGCACTGGCAACCCAAGTACCAACTCTGGCCAAGGTTGTAAGCATTAGCTAAGAACTGACAGACTCATAGCTGGAAACCAAGCCAGCTCACTAGTATGTTAGTTTTGTTCAAACTAGGTATTGGTTTTATATTATACTTAGTGTTTAGATTCTATGAAATGTTTTTAAGTTGCTGTATGCATTAATCTCACTTGTAATGTCTTTATTCCATGGTACAAGGTAAAATATTGGTTTGTTTTATAGTTGTAAAAATGCCTGCTCTGAACTCAGCTGGGAACAGTGGCTCCTCCTGCCCATCCAGGAGGACTATCAAAAATTAAGTGGGCCATTAAGTAGGATAAAAATGTTATTAAATGCCCAATCCACCTATGAAGAAGTGCATGCAAAAGTCTTCAGCCCATCCATTTGAATGCTGGAAGAGGAAAATAAAAATAGCTAACATGAAGATTTTTCATCTCTTTGCAGTTTGGACTCTTGCAAGAGCTGGAGATAAGAAACAAAAAAGCAGAGATCCCCAGGGCTGACCTGGGTTAAGTCCCAAAAAGACATTCAACGCTGACAGATTACTACATCTCTGTCACCTTTTAGAATCATAGACTGAACTAATTTCTGCCTATACGTTGCTTAAACCTGTAAATAACTCTTATTTATTGTTCCTAGTGAATACACCTTTAGTTAGTTTATTACAGGATTGGCTACCAGTGCTGCTTTTGGTGGGAAAGCTAAGGTACAAATTAATCTGGGGTAAGTGACTGGTCTCTTGGGACTGGAAGCAACCTAAATATGTTGTGATTTTTTTTTTTGGTGTAAGTAACTATTTATCTCTAAATCTAGCTTGCCTCGATGGTAGGATAGACTGGAGAGCCCCAGGGGACTGTCTGTGACTGCATGGTAAAACTGTTACAGTGGTCTAGGAATTCACATTTGTTACTGTGTTGGTAAAATCTAATTATAGAACATACCACCAGTTTGGGGTATCTGCCCTGCTTTCGACAGTCTGGGCTGAGTTTGGCAGTCTGGTTCTTGAGCCATTCCAGACAGTATGACCATGCAAGTACACCATGCAAGTTGCCCCAGTGTAGGTGAAAGGAAAATAAGGCCCCACAAGTCCACCCAAAGTGACACCTTTTCAGGCATAGCACTTCAAGAGATGATCATGACAAGTGACTCGTGATGGAATGGTGTTGATGCTACTGATGGAAATGAAGTAGCAGCCAATGACAGACTATGGAATGGTCTTGGAATCTGAGTTTATAAATTGAACAGCAAATTAAAGACAGAGGACACAGTTTGTTTACTGCCAGCGGGCTGTAGGATAGAACTGGGCTGTCACAAATAGGAGGAAGATCAAGAACTTGAGAGTGGACGAAGACAGAGTCTGTCTAGCTGGGGAGGGGGCTGGAAGGGAAGAATACATCTCTGAAAGAGAGAAATGGACTTGGAGAAAGCAGTTTTTCCAGAATGGCTGTGGAGTTTTCTTAAGAATATTAGGAAAAATCCTGACTTCGTGGAAGTAAAAGGAAGTTTTATCACTGACTTCAATGGAGCTTCACCCCTGAAGGTTTAAATCCCAGTTAGCCTTAATCCTTTCTTAGTTGAGGATGAAAGTCAGCCGGTGAAAGAAAGTTACCTGTATAGGTTTTGTGGTTGGCAGCATGTGTCATATAACTCATCTAATTCTAATACAATTGCAGCCTTATGAATTTTATCCTCACTTCACTGATCTATCTTCTGTTTCTGGGAATTAGGCACCTAGGACTGGATCCACAAAGAAATTTAGCTGATCCTCAGCACCACCATGACTAACTTTTAAGAGCCTACAAAGTCACTGGGATTACAAAGCCTGAGTTTGGTGCCTAGGCTTCCTGTATAAGGAATAGGGAGAGAGAGGTGCCTTAGTATGGGATTCCTTTTAGATAGTGTCTTACCTGAGAGAGCCAATGGGAGATGCCAAGCTCAGGGGTGTGTTTTAAGCCCTCTCCTCCCTCAGAGATAAGTGCTTAAGTCTAGACTGCAGGGAGATGCCTCCCTTTGCTTGGGATTCTCAGCTGCAAACCCTCTCTTTGTGTTGGGTGGTGGTAACAACAACCCTCCCTCATAACCAGTGTTTAGGGTACTCACCACAGATATAAGAGACATCTGGTTCAATCACTCCCTCTCCCGAGAGAGAGTAGGGATTTTAATTGGGATCTGCCATCTTTCAGATAAGTGCCCTAGCTACTGGGCTATGGGATATTCTGATGTGGGGCTCCATCACTCTCGCCTTTTGAAGCTGTTGCACTGTGGAAAAATAATGAAAGACTCAATGGGAATATGGGTGTGTATGAGAGACAGTGTTAGTGACAATGATGCTGTAGCCTTTTTGGTTAGAGCACACACCTAGGCCATGGGAAAACCCAGGATCCAGTCCCCTGGCTCCACTGACTTTCTTAAATTATTTATTCCCAGTGGAGCACTAGGCATGCTTACCAGATGGGGCCCACTGATGAGTTAGGTGGGTGAACACCTATCTTCCCCTGGTCTGTGAATTGTTCTGGGGCTAAAGTGTCCAGACTCCTGACATGAGGCTGCCGTACGCACACTCAGAAGTAGAAAGATAAGTGCTGAGAGAAATTCAACTGGAAAAATTTAGGCACCAATAGATTTTAGGCATCTTCAGGGTTTGGGGGCAGCTGAGTGGAGGCTTTATGAATCCCAATGTGGCCTGATTCTGGGATTTAGGTGCCTCATGTGGCAAGAATCTAAATCCTTTCTTGAATCTAGCCCAAAGACACTTGTGAAAATCTCAGTGAGTGCCTGTCTACATCCTGAGGTGCCTAAAATGCTTCATTGTTTGGAATCCCCTCTGACAATCAGGTAGTAATGCAGTATTTTTTTTCTGTTTCATTTCTAATAAATGTGTCACTGCAAAACAGTAATAGCTAATGATTTAGGATCAGCTCTTGCCAGTAGCTCTGTTTGAGCAGACCCTCATGCTCAAGTAGGGACCCTATTGAAGTCAATTACTTCCGTGGGCGAAGCAGGAGTCCAGCCACATAGAGAATATTGCAGGGTCAGGGTCATGAATGATTAAATTATAGTGTAAACAACAAGCAATGTTATTTTCCCCCATTCGTGTAGTTATAACACGTAATTGAATTATTCCCCTGCAATTAGGAGATGTGAGGAAATACTTGCAACAACATTTGAAAAACTCCCCCATGAGAGGTTTTCATATTTGTTGCTTCAAATTCACAAAAAAATTGTACAGTTTCATGAAAAGCCTGAAAAATGGCAAAACTATGCCTTTCCTGAATAAATTACGGTTTCTGTTCCCTTACATGTTTCTGATCACCTTTCAGTTGTACATATGAGGTCTCATGTCTCAAACTGGAATAGAACAAAAACGTTCCCTTGAAGCACTGAACACAGATTTTTGACAACCGTAGTGAAACAATTTTGGGTGCAGAAATGTACTAACCGCAGAAGGACATCTTCAGTAATCCAGGTCTGTCAATTGCCTTTTCCACACCGTAATTATCTGAGGGGTGAAAAAGTATTAAGGAAAGGGGGGAAAACAGAATTATAATAAGATTAAATAAACACACGTTACAAGGCAGAGTGGCTACTAGATTGGGCAACCCTTCCTTGGGCTGGTGAACCCTTAACTCACACAAAGAGTCCTATTGCTTCATGTTAATGCTTGCAGAAAAAAAGCCATAAAAATAAGACAAGAAATGTGGAGCAAGTCAGATGAGGTAGTTTTTTTGTTTGCTTTCTTTTTAAAATTGTATTTTATTTAGATTTACCACCTAGTTTCCTTCCTTTCACTCCACCTCGAATAATTAAGAGATGGAAAAGACACTTGATTTTCCTGTGTTATGGGCAAGTTACTCTGTGGTAACAAGAAAAGGAGGACTTGTGGCACCTTAGAGACTAACCAATTTATTAGAGCATAAGCTTTCGTGAGCTACAGCTCACTTCCTCAGATGCATACAGATGTAACACGGCTGTTACTCTGAAATCTGTGGTAACAATACTCTAAAAGCCACCATTGAAGTCAATGGGTCTGCTTTTGTTATTAAGTGCTTACTAGCATGAATAAGGATTGCACAATCTAGCCCAGAAGTATCACAGGTACCTCCGTTACTGAAGTTCCATGAGATTACAATTGTAGCAAGCACCATGCCTGACAGAAAATGCTGTAGGCTCAGACTTGGATTATAAACTCCTCAGGGCAGCATGACGACACCCAGCAGCTCATCACCACTTAACAAACAATAAGTCATAAATGCTACACTAGCCGTTTTTGTGAGTATTAGGCTCTATTTTTTATACTGAGAAATGAATGTGGTGTTGTTATTATATAAATGGCACATCAGATAGTCTCACCATGTCATTTTCTTAAAGCAACATAATACTGCTAGATGCCATGTGCACTTGTGTACTTTTTACATTGTTATCAGGGAAAAATATGTCTTGCCATTTCCCATGGGGATCCCTGGGACAGCGTCTGAGTGTGAAAGGGCACCCTGGGGCTGTCTAGGACAGTTTTCTTTCAATATTTTTTTTCTATTGTGACCACTATTCTCTGCTGCTTCACTGATTTCCCAGCTGTTCTTTGCTGCAGTGTCTGAAGTCAAAGCAGCAAGTCTAAGGCTAAGCGGCTCAGAAATCAGCAGAGGGCATAACCAGCAGATCATGGCAAGCATGAGAAAACCATGACTCTTTTCTCTGACTACAAAGACTGCGGGGTTGATGCGTACTGCCTCATGCAGTCAGAATTTGTAGAATTTTGTCCCCGTGCTGCACAGGTATAAATAACTATGCAAGGTCCCAAGCAGCGGTGAATAAGGCCTAGTGTGTCACATGACAAACCTGTGTGATTTTGCAGGCATAAGAAATACAACAGAGGTGGCAAGGCTACAATGCAGAGACTTTTGTTTTGTTTTAGTTCACTTAGAACACCTGTGCAAAGGTGTTCACTTTAATGGGCAGTCCAAGAGTAACTCAGGAATGAGTTAGCCCAAAGGTGGCTAATCTTGTAGATGCTTCCATGGCCATGAAGTTCCCTGATGGTCGTTCTGCTGCACAAAGGGGTGGCAGGATTTAAGGGCCTTCCAAAGATGCATCTCTTGCTGTGCGGTGCAGGGTTTCTTGCATGGCTGCACAGACAGGCTGGGAAGACTGTTTAATATTATCCTGTTGAAAGTTTAAATGATACTTAGGTTGTGTCCTTTATTCACAAATAAAAATGGTTTCTTATTAACAAAAAAAAAGGCAAAGGAAAAACATCTACTATTTTTTCAAAAATATTCCTGATTTAGATGTAACATGTGTAGAGAATTGTGAACAATAAGATTAGTCACACGAGTGGTATAATACTCACCTTTGCAACCTCCTGCTGATACTGGGACTTGCTGTCTGCCATGCTTGTCTCTTGCCACAAATTACAGCTATCTGAAGGCTGCTTTTACTTATGCAAGCTGCTAATGGCTCCAAGTTGCCAAAAGCACATTAAGCAATCAGAGTAGCCTGGGACACCCTGACCATATCTGACCATATCCCATATGTGAGCTGGCATGGCAGTCTTTATGCCACTGGAGGAACCCTTTTAGAAATATCAATAGGGCATTTCTCCAGGGCCATGGATATGAAGTCAGGGCCAAATGTAACCAGCAGTTCAGTGTAAAGTAGCCAGAGCACACCAGAAGGATCTTATCACCAGAAGGTTCAACTGTATGTTTTTCCCCCTGCATGCTTTTCACACTCAGAACTGTGCATTTGATTTTGCTCATGAGAAAATGCTCCTGGGTCAATTAGTGCATAAAAAAGAATGATTTCATGAATCATCAGACCCTAATTTCCACAATTTGATACACTTCAAGTTGTGCATCTGCTTCTGGCATCACTTATGTCAGTCTTGTATAATTCCATTAAACTCAGTGAAGTTACTTCAGATTTACTCCATTTTTAGGTGAACAGAATCAAGCCCATGGTATTTCGCAGACAAATGACAGAAATTAGTTTCTAACCACATGTTCATGTATTTAATCCCATCAAACACTGTGAACATGTTAGGGTGTAGAACTACTAGTATATGATTTCATGTGTGTTTACTTAAATCCTTACTGTAATTTTCTGAACACTAATTTATAGATGTACTTCAAGCTTAGTTCTGTAGCACTGATGTAATAATGCTTTATGTATTTGAGGAAATCTATGCAAATGTATATAGTTAATGAGAAAGTGTCAGTTAGTGGAGTAAACACTCCAGCAAGTTTCTTTTATTCACCAGGGTGGCACATATTACTCGTTTATTTGCTATATTTAAGATAGATTTTACACAGTATTTTGCAAAGACAATCTACTTTTCATCCAAAAAGCTCCAAGTACTTTACAAACATTAGGTCTCACAACAGCTCAATGTACCAGGCATGTATTATTACATCCAATTTAGAAATGAATATACTGAGAGACAGAGAAATTAGCAATTCACACCACAAGGTCACACAGTAAATCAGGGGCAGAGTCTCAGATCTCCTGCTTTAACTAGTAGACCATTCATGCCTGAATACGGTAACCAGAAGACATTTTTTTATAAGACAATGGAAACTGGAAATAACAGCTTCTTGGGAAGTTCAAGAATGTAGTTGCATCATTTCCCAGTATGTACCAAAGAATGATCATGGTTTCTGTCTCCATTTTTATTGCTATAGGCAGTGCATAAGGAAACTAGTTTCTATATTTAATGCATTGAAACTTACTGGTCTCCAAGGTAGCAAGGTATCTATATCCACTGCTAGAATACATTTTATGTTCAATCACTTTGAAAGCAATAGAGGAGCACTTGAACTATGGATAACGAAGTTATTTCCTTTAACATCAACAAGCAGCTCAGTTAGTAACTAAAGCAAATATTGATTTTGTTAGCCTGTTTGTAGACACTGCAGGGGCCTTTTTAACTGAACACAGAAATTTGCAGAACATTCTAGTTGCAAAACAGTCCAGGCAACTGACAGGAGGAGCTTTGTCAATTATCATTTTTTTAACATCAGTCAAATCGCTTTGGAGATGGACCTGAACCCAACTCTGATCTTCTCCCTGTAGCCCCTCCAACCACTGAATTTGGGGTGAGTTGGAGGCTGAACTCACATCCAAAGCAAATTTTACATTTGTCTCCTGTATCTGTAAGGGCCTGCACCAAACCCCATAATACATGCAAGCAATGCCCGCTCTGAACTACTGGGATTCTAAATGTGGATTTACTTCCAGAGTTTTCAGCTGATGTCCAACTCTAAAAGTCTGGTTCTGTAATTGGATCTACACGAGTGTTCCTATTTGCCCATTCTGAGGCCGGTTTATTCCAATGGGTGCAAATATTAGCCTATGTTTATTCAGTTGCAAAATCAAATCCTAAATTTATTTTTAGCATTATAAATCAGTAGTTAAATATTGCTGTAATTCCAACATCACCAGCATTAATAATACCTTCCTTTTTTTCTTATTTGAAATCTCCTTATTTTAATGCAGTTTGTTATTTTTTATATATTATATTTGTATACTAATTAATTCCCTAGGCCCTATCACGTTCCCTCCTGCCACTCCATGCCATATAGGTCTTATTATTGGTAATGGGAGTTATTCATGTACATAAAAGTGAAAGCAGACCCCTTAGTGTAAACTTTTTGACAGAAGTATTTGTAACAACTTCTCAAAGAAACATGTCTCATTTATTTTCCTCTTTTTCCTCCTAGTTTGATGTCAGTCATCAATCGAACAGGAGACAACTCATTTCATTTCTGTGACACACAATGATGGACTTGTGTTACAACCCTGACTTATTTTGAGAACTTCAATTTCTCAAGCTGAAAGCTTGAATGTCCCATGCTTGGAAAGGCTATTGATCTGATGTAGATGGACAGCTCAAGAGGAACTGATATATTCCTTACAGCACTTTTTTTCCTGACCACTATATAATGTAGACTTTCTGGGTATTTGTTGACATTGAAAAACTTTGATTCTGTGATTTTGCAGATTTTTTTTGCTGTTTTACTCCGTATTTCACTGTACATAACACACATGGCCCTCCTGTTGCCTTTTACCATTTGCTTTCTTTAAAATAACTATTAATGCAGGAGTTAGTTATTATCTACTATCTGGAATGGAAAAGCTGGTTCACTGTGATAAAATACTATCATTCATAAGGCTGCAGGAATCTGTGTAGTCTCTTCACAATACCATTGGTACAAATGTGAATTATTCACAGATTTGAACCCATTTCAATACCTTTTAAACAATATAAAGTTGGCACAGATTTGGTTTGGAAACACACTATCTGCAAAGAATAGAGAGCAGTCAGGAAACAGTGAAGATCTGTGCTCACCTTCATGTTTACCCATTACATTGTGTCATATCACATTATGTTAGTTCTTCATACTGTATTGATGAAGTAGAACATAATTAACAAGAAGGCTATTTTTTAATCAGCTCATTTTACATCATACCCGCTTCCAGTGCTGGGAGGAAAGTTATGCACATTTTTTATGGCTTTTGCCCCTCCTCTGGCCAAACTTCACCCAAGCCCCAGAGTGGACCACAGACACATAGGAATCTGTTGGAGGAAAATGGTCACAGAGGTGGCATAGTCCTGCTCTCATTGAGGTAGTGAAAGGTCAGTGAGGGGAGGGTCTTCGTTATGTACAGAACTGGAGGATACAATGCCATCCACTCTTTCTATATCTGTGCAACTTCCTTGGAGTTATTATTGGCTATGAGCCCTTCTTCTCTAACACCATGACTCATTAGGCTTAAGGAAACATACAGGAAGCTTTGAAACACAGGGGGCCAGTGACTCAACTAGTATAATCTGGCATAGCTGGAATTATTGGGGCCTAAAGCCTAAAAGTTATTTAGACCCATAACTTCCATTGATTTCAATGGGAGTTAGGCATCTAAATACTCTGGAAGGTATGGGCCTGGAGATAGTATAAATTTATAGTAGTTGAGAATCAGGCCCAGGGTTTCATTATCAGACATGCCACTTAAAAATAGTGATAAAGAAGGCCTACACCTACAGGACCAAATTAGAGCAAATTAAAATGCTTCTCATATCATAGTCAAAAATATCTGCCACAATGATTCTCACTTAAATACCAGTCCAACTCTATTTTGTCACAGCAGGCTGGTGTATCTACTTTTCCCTCTAAAAGCTAAATACCATTCAAACATAAGCTGCCACTTCCTTTTTAATTACTTGAAAGCAAAAAAAGGTGGAAAAAAAAAAGAAAGGAGGAAAAAAAACAATATCCGAAAAACAAAAAGGACATTAGAGCATTTTATGAGAACCCGGATGGTGTAAGGGAGGTTGGATGTGGCCCAAGACCTTTGCTTTGTATTCAGCTCAGATTTAGACTTTAAACTTGGATTTGATGCATAGGGTCACAATTCATTATGGTTGCCTTCAACCATAATAAACACATTAGAGGAATAAAGGAGAAGGGAATAAGGGATGGGGGAGATGATGGTTTTGGACAAGACATCTGGGATTCAGTGCAGGGCTGAGGCTTTTAGTGATAGAGACTCTGGAAATGGTGTTTCATTTGCCTATGCCATATCTGCCAAAGGAAACCTGGAGGGTTGACTTCCGCCCCAAAGTTAAATGTAATTTCCTACTTCCCAGTTAATAACATGCCTGATCCTGCATTCCATTTGAGCCAAATTCCCACTGGTCAGTGGAAGTACTGCCTAAGAAAGGTTTGTAGGATCTTGCAATATAATACATGTTTTCAGTCACAATTATCTATTGAGAAATACAAAAGTCAGATTCTCTGTTGACTTAACTCTTTTGGCTTCAGTTGTCCACAGCAGCACTTTCAGGTGGAGAGGATCCAATTCCCCATGTAACACCTGATTACTCAGGCTTTATTAAGGAGATGAAGGGTTGAGAAAATTTACAACATTTAAGATCTTTCTTTATCCTTCCATACATTTGCTGTGAGTGCTATTTCAGAGGGAACTTTCTAGCAGGATATGGAACCTATGGAAGATGGATTAAACCAAGGGTTCTCACACATTTTCATTGTGTGAACCATGTTTTAATAGAAAAAATTTCTCTCATATATGTAGCCCTATCTCTCCCATCACAATGACACAGACCACCCCCCCACATCAAAAATCTCATAATATCCCTATAGAAAGTTCTGCAATTACTTACATAGAAAAGTAATAATAGGGAAGTACTTAGTGTATTTGTAGATTCTTTTAACATAAACCAGCAGCCAGTCACAAGGAAGAGATCTAGCACCATGTGAGAAGCCACGTCTCCTCAGACAAATAGCTAGTGCTCTGTAGATAGTTTGAGAACTTCTTGATTAAAGATACTCCTTGATGTAAGTGTGAGCAGGCTATGCAAACTATAACTACATATTTACATTTTAGAGCGTCAAGGTGGGTGAGGTAATATCTTGTATTGGACCAACTTCTGTTCGTGAAAAAGACAAAGAGCCAGTGTTTAATTTGTGCCGGGCTTACCAGGGCTGAGCCTCGGCAGCTCCAGGCTTGGCAGTTCATAGCCCCTGCACCTCTGGGCTTGCCGTGACACTTATGAAAATAGAACAATTGCTTGAGTCCAGGCACCTAATTGCTTGAGCTCCGGCACCTCTTTCATTTCAAAGTAAGCACTGCAAAGAGCTCATCAGTTTCAGCAACAGAATTTGGTCCAATAAAAGACATTACCTCACCCATCTTGCCTCTCTAATATCCTGGGACGAACACGGCTACAGCTACAGTGCAAACAACTATGTATATACTATTACTGCTATTAATACAATTGTGATTAATAATTATAATTATATAGTTATTGCTGAGATATATTAAGTTTTATTTTCCAAGTTGGAGCTCATTATAATACTTTCTGGTCATGTTTCTCATCTTTCTAGGTTCTGTAGTGTTATTTCTCTGTCCTCACTTTCATTCATACTTTGTTCACTAACAGCGTGGCATCATGTGACAATGCCATTACTGTACTCCTCTTCCAAATCATTAAGACATTAAATAAGATCAACTTAAAACAAATCCCTGAGGTAACCTTAATACTTCCTCTGAGTTTGATACATTGTCTCTTATCATCAGTCTTGTATCCATATTCAACCCCATAGTATTCCTATCCAGAACAATTGATGTATATTTAAAGTAAAGATTGAAAGACATGGCATTAAAAGTTTTAATAAAATCTAAACATATTCCAGCTACTGCATTCTCATCACCCCTTAATTTTGTAAATCTGTCAAAAAACACACTTAAGGATTGTCTGGCAAGAGTTCTTTAAAAACCAATGCTTCTTATTGCCCATGTCTCCATCATATTCTTAGGGGCCTATTTCTTTACAGGAGGCAGAGGCAGTACTGGAGTCCTAAAAAAAGACTTTCTGGAACACACGATATCAACAACAAGAATTCCTTGCAACACCAACAAGAATACCTTGTAATAATACCATACTTTTTTTTTTTTTTTTTACACACCTGAAAGATGCCATTCGAAGTACCAGAACTCTTTTCTGGCTTGCAACAAAAAGTGTCGGAATGGCATTCTTTAGTGTTCGGGCATGATGTGTTTGCTGGGCAGAGGACAGCTGATAAACCAGCATTCTAGCTGCTGGAATGGTGAACCATAGGATTGATTGGGGCCATTGCCTCTAATGATCAAGTAGAACTTATTTAAAGGTAGCTATGGGTCTAATAATACAAGAACTTGATGATATCCAATTGATAGGTCAATAATAAATGGCATTATCTTTTGACCATGCAAAGTGATATGCTTTTCTTTGCCTTACTTTAAAATAATTATTTAAATCATGCAATTGCAGTAAAGCATAGAGGCTAGGGATGTATACTGTGTCTCCTTCTCTGTTGTACCTTGCTTATCAGTGGCTTTCTGTGTGAGTTTCTAACTACAGTGCTGTGTATTAGGTGTAGCACAGAAAGAATATGAACTTATTCTGTCAATGCCAGAAAAAACCCTGACATAGCTGCAGGACAAAGCAATTTAACAAAAACAGCAACTTAAGACCAGGTTCCAGCTGTTGGAATTTTATGTCCTTAAGATACTTCTGGAATAACAAAATGTCATGCATGCGTGTGCCAGCACACAAGATCAGCACATGAGATCAGACATGCAGATGTTGCCTTCACATCCACCCATTGGCATCTTATTATCAGTTCAGTTAGCATCCCCACCCATTTATGGCTAATCAGGAAGTCAGTATTAATAGTGTGTGAGAATGAGCTGTCTAGCTATCATTTAGCTGAAAAATGAACCTTCCACAGGAAAGAAAATACAAAGTGAATACAAAACCTATAGAATGACACTGCCTGTCACACAAGCAGGTTGGAACAATCTATGATGCAATACATAGTCATCTGAAAGGTGGTAAATCTTAAGGGAGTGAAAGGGCAGGCATGGTATGACTTCAGTCAGACAGAAATTTTCTTTCAATGGCTGAGGCTCAGGAAGGGAAAGACTTCTTCGCCCAGGAATATCCCAGGCCTGACACACTTGAATTTTGTCAGCCGCCACCCTAGCATGATGGAATACAACGTAGAGTGTACAGTTCACACTTTGAAAGGATGCTATGGAAAACATATACTGATAGGAAGTCATAGGAAATGGTTGATCTCTATGTCTCTCCCTGACTGACCTGAGGAACAGACCTTTTAATTAGAAAATGATGGCCATTAATTACAGTAGCAGGGATGAGACTCCTTGGTATCTTAGGTTCTCAATTTCAGAAACTGCTATTATTTAAAATAATTTTCATTGGTTAAGCATGACAATCTGATCAAGGCACAAGAGGTCAAATTTTCAAAAGTGACTGCTAACTCTGGGTGCCCCTTACGTGTAGCCAGGCCTGGGAAGAATGTTTGAGCTAAACTACACATTGTGTTATTGTGACTCAAACCAAGCGCTAGGAAGGGGATGAGCTTTAATTCTTCACAGTGTGTATGCGTGTGTGGACTTGGTTTTCCGGCATTTTGGGAAAGGCGCCTTTTCACGCCAACCCCTGTAAGTGTGTAGTAGCATCTTCCAATGAGGATCTTAAAACATTTTGCAAACATAAATGGCTTTGACCTCACAAACGCAACACTCCTATGATGTAGGTAATATTATTCCACTTCCACCAACTGGAGTGTGGAAGCGCAGAGAAGGTAAGTGATTTGCTCACTGTCATACAGAAAGCACATTTAAGAGCCAGGAGTTAAACCCAGGTCTTCCATCCTACAGAGTAACCACAAAACCAGCCTGCTCCTTACACCAGCATTTAGATGCAGATCTTTGGTTCAGACACGTCTATTGCTGGAGCTGGTTTCAAGGGCACACATGTGACTTTTTTTCAACACACCAGTAAGCTGCACATCCGAGTACATTTCCCTTTGGTCGCCTAGAGCCATCCTGGCACACACACTCTCCCACACCCTTGCATTTCCACAGTGAGGCAGGGCAGGAATTTGCCTCTTATGTTTTTCCTCCTTTGCTGCAATTATAATTCTTTGCTTATGCTCCCAATCTTTAATTGGACTGGAAAATTACAGTCACAGCAGAGGGAAAAAAGCTGAGTTATTTTCTCTGACTCAGATGCCTGTTTTAAGTTTGCAACACCACACTCCAGAGATGTTCTTTTGCACTAAACAAGAAGCAGCATATCTCAATTTAAAAACAAAGAACACAATTCTGCCCTCACCAACTGCTATGCATCCCCACTACATCAATGCGGAGGCCTAGGGTTTCCATTGAGAAAGAAATTTGGCCCAGGTAATTTTACATAAGAGGTGGAAAGAACAGGTAAAGCACTTATTCACAGAGTGTGGCCTTATTTTTATGTCTACCTGCTTCAGCTGTCATACTGTGCCACATAATTTATATGTCAATTTCTCTACAGAAGGAACACTGACAGATTTTCTGTTGAACATGGCCATTAACATTATACTCTCATTCTCAGGAAAAATATCACAATGGAGGAAACAGCTTAAGTTCCCATTACATTAAACATAAATGCAAGCAAACACAATGGCTTCTTATCAAGCTCTCTAGTTAAATTAACCAAACAGTAGAGGGTTAAAGGCCATTTTTCTTGCACCTGCTTTCTCACTGACAGGACTAACATTAAGACATGTCTAATGATGAAACTCACTCTTGTCTGGAATTCAAAGTCCATTCACCTGAAGGTAATGAAATAGGCCAATTTAGCTTAAACAAAAGGGGTGGGGGAGAATCAACTCACACATGCCAGTAAGGAAGCAACTCAGTGCAGTTCTACTTCAAAGGGTTTGAAGTGCATCACTGATGCAGAGCTGAATTCAGAAAAATGTAGACTGGGACAGCTGTAATGGTGATTAACGCTTTTCAAGATCAGCTCTGAGACTCAAATTCTCTGAAATTCCAGATCAGGTAATAAAACCTGAAAGTTTAAAAAATACAAAACAAACAAACAAACAAACAAACCCACCATTCCAACTTCAGATATCTCCTCTCTGTTGCTAATAAGACATAACTAAAAATGTATGCTCAGATGGGTCAAATTCTGCAATGTGCTGAGTGCCTCCTACAAAGTTAAGAGATTCAACATCTTCCACAGTATCATAGGGAGAGTTGAGGTGGCTCAGCACCTCAGAAGGTGCTTGGCAGTTTGCAGAATCGGGTCCATAACTCAGACACCTACCTATCTTGATATGGTCAAGCTAGATTCATAGTGGAGGCTGGACATATTGAAAGCCAAATTCATCTATCATCTGTGGACCTCAGATGGCAGAAAATGGTTCACGAACATCAATAGATTTGTATAGGTATAGAAATCTGGTAACTCATAACTCATTGTACCATTATAATACATATGTTACCCATGTGCCAGTTTTCTATTGAGAAAATCAGTTATTTACTCTCCCATTTTGCCCATCAAAAACCCATCCAAAATCCGCCAAGCAAGCTGGCATCAAGGCAAGTGTTACAGATCAAGACTGAAATATGGCTCCAATTCAGCAGAACACTTAAGCATGTGGTTAAATTAAAGAAGAATACGTTTAAGTACTTTTCTCAATAGGAATGGTTTGAGCAATTGGGACCCGTATTGGTATTGCTGTATTCATGTACAGCACTCAGGTACATGAGAGATTATAGATCCTCTCACACACACATTTCTAAGGGACAAATAATGCCACAGGCAGACCTGGAATGTCTTTCTTACCTTGCACCTTCCACAATTTACTCAGCCTCTAATAGCAAAGCACCCACAAAGTATACCCCTAAAGCTTTCACCTCACCAATTAAGCCAATCTTGTTTTCCCTCCTTTTCATCATCACAAAATTAATCTACAGTCAGAAGAAAATGTAGTTCAATAAAGGGACATTCCATGAAATTATCAAATACTGACTACAGACTGAAAAAATAAGGAGATATGCATTTATTTTTCAGTCTGAGGCCATTAATAATCACCTCTGTTTTTGTATTTGTATACTGTACTTAAAATAGACAAAGTCCATCCCAAATTGCCAACATGGTGTTCCATTAATCTCTGACTAAGTCCCTTAAAGCAGGAAGTAACAACTCTGTAATGATAAGGCTAGTAGCAGCAACCAGGATGCTTGAAGGTCTGTTCTTGTAAAGAAAAATTTTCAATTAGTTAAAGAAGCCAGAAGCATCAGCTTTCGAAAAAAGAACTTCCATATGAATCTTTGATCTCTCCTACTGTATCATGTTTTTCATGAAAGACAGCTAGAGCAGACAGTTTAAATGGCATCTACAAAACAGTTCAATTTGCAAATCAGTAGGATTACATTTTCCTTTATAATCTTCATTCCAATGAAGTGGGATGAAGTAGATGTTAAATTCAGGTCTTGTCTACTAGAGTTATGCCAGATTAGAAGTGGTCAGTACCTGAGAATAATGAGGAAAATACATGGCCCAGGCTAATTTTACAGCAGAAAAAAAGCAATCAGAGATGTGTGAAAATGAAATTCCCCTTATTTGCTATTTCTACCAAAGAATCTGAAAACAAAAGTGATTTGTTCCCAGTAGCTTAACTGTCCCCCTTGCAACCCAGAACATATGGCTTTGATGCTGTGTGATGCCTATAATAATATTTTAAGAAGAACACTGATCCCAGTTTTTGAATCTAATGGAACTACACTTTGTGTAGGACGCAAAAAGAGTTGGTAGGATACTTTAGGCTGTCCTGATCTTGGGTTTGACTGAGGGCTGGTTCAGCTCCCAGCATTACTTAGAGCATCCTGGAGGCAGCACTAAATTACAGGCAATTGCAAAAGCCCCTAAAGGGCCCTTAAAACAGCGGGGCATCATCAGAGACTAGCTCACTCTAGTCACAGCCCCTTCTCCCACTACGCTCCAAAAGGAGAAGGGGTAGTGAGGGGAGGGGAGGGTAAGAGCCGGAATGGCTACACGAGTCCTATGCCACTAGAAGATTCACTTACACAAAGGGGATACTCATTTGGCCACTTAGTGGAAGAGAGAGAGAGAGAAAACAAGTGACACAACAGTATGGTGTCCCCAGAAGCTGGCACCCACGGTGGCTGCCCTGCTCGCCTGAGCCTAGACCAAATTTTAGTAAAGCAGACTTAACATGGACAAGGATATAAGCCAATGTTTTTAGTTTTAGTTATTATATAAACTTTCAATCATTTTTCTGGATTCCACAGATTCAGACACTTGCCATGTCCTTCCAAACATCTTTGCCTTCTACTTCTCAATAAAGAACGCACAAAGAGGTGCTGAGCATCTGATAAATGCCAGCACCTCTATTTAACATTAATGGGAGCTGGAAGCACTTACCAGACACTCAGCACCTTCCAAAATCAGACCCAGAATTCTTTCATGTCAAATAGGTACAGATGTAAAGTATTGCTACATTGGCGATAAAAAAAATATTTCTGAGCATAACTGCACATTTTCTAATAAAAAACCCAAAACCCTGCATCGTGAAAGCATTTTTGACAAGGTTCCACTTTAGAGGTTAATGGCAACATCTGAGGTGTGGGAGTCCTGGAATAAATGGAAAATTGGCTTCAAATATTAAAGACAGAGAGCAAGAAACCAAGAAAAGCATAGTCATAGACGGATGATACTACATTGGCAGGAAAGGTAAATAGCGTGGAAACATATTGCCAGATGCAGAAAGACTTAGATCATTAAAAGGGAAAGAGATGAAGAAAACACTCAACGCAAATAAATTAGAGCAATATCACCATTATAGTCTGTCAGCGTTTCCGTTAGAAATCCCTGTTTTCAAGGGTGTATTCCATGGCAGAAAAAAGTCTCTACAGGATAGAACTTGGCATGCAGGATTTGAGGCCAACAGTAAACCTTTGCCTTTAGCCTTGTTTAAGTTTCAGGGAATAAAAATAAAACTATGTGAAAATTTAATCTGAATTAAAAAGTAACTATAATCAGGGTTTGTTTGAAACAATACAGTTATATACACAATGGGCCAGATCCTCCACTGGTATAAACTGGCATGGCCCGATTGAAGTCAATGTATATTTATACCTGCTTAGGCTCTAGCTCAATATGATTTTGATCTTCAGGGATTTTTCTCCTTCCTACAAAAAAAAAAAAAAAAGCAAAGGGTAACCAAAAGTAGTTTAAAAACTGGATAGTGTACATTTTGCAGCAACATTGTTCACAACTGTAAAACACACAGGTTGAATCTTAAATGTGAAATTACATGATGGGACAGGATGGATTCTTCAACAGTATTAGGGTCTGTTGTGAAAGTAATTCACCTTTTAAATAAATGTATGATTACGGCAGTTCAAACCAACTGATTATATAATATGCCTTTACCAGAAACTGGCTAAATTCAGAGTTATCTAATAGACCAGAACAGCTGCAAACACTACACACTTTTCCAAAACAAACAAACAAGAAACAAAACAAAAGAAAACCCCCAACAAACAGTAACAAAAACCCGTTGCTTAATCATGTTCATTATTCATGTGAAAAAAATATTATTTGCAGCTATTCTGGTCTTTCTGGTAAATAGTAAACATTTGGATAACTTTCTGTGATGCATTATACTTTTTATATGACAAAACCAGGGTATAAGCACAAATGTCTATATTTTAGAAAACTGTTAAGGATTTGTCTTACACTGGCCCCCAAATAATCAGATTGAGATCATGTATTCCATTCTTAATTCCAACTGCTATTGGGCTGTTCTTGTTTTTTTCCCCCATCCATTCTTAATTAAAAAAAATACTACAATATTATACAAATAGAAAAATACTGCAATATTCAACTCACTGCAGTAGTTTCACTGTAAGCCATAGCATTTTGGATCAATACTATAGAGTACCATTGGTGAGTTGCTGTTTTTCAGTAAGGATATGTAGAATTTCAAGGCTTTTGTCAGTTTAAAAAAGATGATATAAAGTCTAAAAAACATTTTTATTTGTTTAATGCACAGTAACATAGTAAAGTGTCTTTGGAAAGGAGGAGCTCAGACAACTGTGTATGTGTCAATAAGAATGAGAAAGAAAGCAAGGAATAGGTCATGCCCTCTGATACATGGTGCGCATCACTGCATCCTTTGGAAAATCAGCTACTCCACCTGTCCCAGGGATGCAATGGACACAGAAGAAATAAGATAAATTGCTTTTCATAAAAGATATTAGACCAGAGTAGTGAAATCTTATTTTAACCAATACATTAAAAAATCCACATACTGTACCATAACATAAAAAGACATCTTTACTTTTATCCACTGACACATCCTCTTTCTCTCTCTCAGAGGTGCTCTTTTCAGCTTGATTTTTCTGGATCTCTTAGGCATTTGTAAACTATCACCTCCAGCATAACGAAAGGACTTCTAGAAAAGGGGCACTTATGTACCTTTGCCAGTAGCTTGAGTGGTTTGAATCGGAGGAAGGAGGGTTCCTTACCTTGTCTACATAACCTATCTTAATTTCTTAACTATTAGCTGGGAAAGATTTTGAGAGTCACAGTCAAAACCTGGACATGTCTGCAGACCCCAATGAAATGAATGTAAAGGTTTGATTTCTTTCTAAAAACCTGTGAGAAAATGAGTATCAGGCTTTTATGCATTTGAAAAATCTCAAATACTACAACTGGACTCTGAGTGATGAGAAACATGTAGAACTCCTAATGGAATTTGGCTCTGGGAGAACAGTTCTTAGTCCTGGCATATGGATAGTAACAGCAGGTCTCAGTGGTACACATAGCAGACACATGAAGAAGTGGAAGTACTCAATGTGTTATGCATTTTCATAAGAATATTTTTTTCTACACTTAGCATGTGTCCTACAGAGGGAATTACACAACAGAACAGTTCCAAAAGCATCTTCCTCCTAGTCAACTGGGTAATCAATGCACCTTTTTAAAAAGTATCTTTACCTATTTAAAAATAAAGGCTGTGAACTCGCAATCAGGTAGTTAAAATGTATTTAAAAATTCCTGAATATAGATTTATGCAATAGAATGAAGAACTTGGAGGGCATGATTTTGTGTATAGTAATAACAATTCTCTTCAAAATGGAAATGGAATATATTGAGAGTTGAGGTGAAGACAGACAGAAGTAGCAAGACATAACTAAAAAACAAACTAAAACAAGTCACAAATACACAATCTGTAATTGTTGTATACTTTAGGGCATAGGCCATATCTCTGCAATATTCCTCCTACTCTTTCTCTCTGTAATTGTTGTACTCCTCTTCTTCCGCTCCAGCTTTTCATCTCACCCAAAAGCATTGCTTTGTTGTAGTTTGCTGTCTGAGTTAGGTGTTAAGCTTTTGGGGGCAAGTATCTGTCCTGTAATGTCTTTGTAAACCACCATACACATCAATAGAACTGGTTAAATAATAATAGCCTTTTACATATGCAAATACTTGATTTATACAAGGAAACGCAGACATGCTGTAATGCATCCTTCCCCGCTCCTTTTTGTTTTGGGTTGCAACCTGTGGGTGAAATCTTGGTCCCACTGTGATCAATGGCAAAACATCCAATTGACTTCATTGTGGCCAGGATTTCACCTTGGGTGCTCAACATTTTTAGTGTTCTATCAATAATACTTTTAACAGAATTGAATATTTACTTTTTCTAAATGTGGAAATATATGCAAAACATTCACAGTTTATACATACTTTTTCTTATTGCTTTATACTTTCAATATTTTAGCTTCTCTTATACTTTAGGGCATAGGCCATATCTCTGCAATATTCCTCCCACTCTTTCTCTCTAATACTTCCTTCACCCTAGATGGATACCAAGAGTGAATTTAATGAAATCATGCCTCCAACGCCCTGAAATTACTTGGAAGTGTTACCAGGAAAAAAGAATGCGAGTATTATGGAGATGCTAATAGCAACTCCTTCGTTAAGGTTGCATTGAAATTTGCAGCTAAAGTTGGGAATAAATCCTCTAATTTCTATTCAATGCTGGATAATGTAGTCTTCATATTTAACACATATCCAAATCTTACATAAATTTTCTGTGTAAATTTCATAATTTTTAAATGAAGATTCAGACTGTGGAAAAAGTTTTTAAATCAGTCTTTTGTGAAATGTACTGTTGGTCTAGGGTGACCAGATGTCTCCATTTTATAGGGACAGTCTGATTTTTGGGTCTTTTTCTTATATAGGCTCCTATTACTCCCCACCCCCATCCCGATTTTTCACACTTGCTGTCTGGTCACCCTGTGTTGGTCTTACATTTCACTGTGTTCCCTGGCTTTAACCTGAATTACAGTTCTTCAGAACTCTTTAAATTTTACTCTTTAACTCATCTGCATATGGGTTAAATATATTAAAAAAAATAATATATCTCTTTAATCCATCATAGCTGAAAAGAGGTTTGCCAAATGAAGCCAACGGACATCAGAGGATTCATTAAGTATTTCAGTTTTCTGATGCACAAACTGGAAAGGATCATTTGGGGACATTGCCAAGGATAAGGCTTTAAACATTTCTTTCTTCATATACTAGAGATCTTTGAAGTTACACAGATAGCACATGTAATACTGGAGTTTTACAGTGCTGAAGAAGCTGTCCATCCATATAGAACATCATTCAGAGGCAGGCAAATACACATAAAACATACACTTTGTTAAAAAAATCTTTAATTCAAGCAGCATTAGTTAAATATTAAACAAATGGTACATAGCAGTAATAATAAATCAATACAAATTATTTCCACATTCTTTGAACAATAACAATTGGAAAGTGACAGTACAGATTCATCTACTTAGCTTCTGAAATCAGAATCTCCATATTAGCAATGAATACAGCAACATTCTGATTTAAATTATTGACAGCCTGAACTAAATTAGTTAGCGTCTCATCTAGTTTCAACAGCCTGCCATTCATTGAGTCGTTCAGATGTTGGATGGATTCCATCAACATCTTCTGCACACACTCTTTTTTATCCATTTTGCTGCTCTCTGGTTCCTTTCTGACATTTCCATCCCTTTCTAGTAAAATATTCTATGTATTATGACCCCCAAATTCCATGTTTGTTCCTCTCCTTATCTTTACTTTCTATTCTTACTTTACTTTCTTTTCCAATCTCCTCCTCTCTTTCATATTAACCTTCCTTGTTAGCTTCTCTGACTTTTGACTCAGTCTAATAGTGGAAGTTCTGCTGCCAGAGTCTAAATGAATTTATTCTACGAACTAATTCAAATTCATACCTAACCAAGATTCAAGTTCCATTTGTCCTAGACTCTCCTCAGCATGGCAGGAGGGAGGCATCTGCTGGGGATAAAAAGGCAGAGAGAATGGCTGCCCTAACAAGCCATGGGGTACATGTGCAAGGACTTCAAAATGTTTTTTTTCATATGCAAATCTGCTTAATCTGAAATAGTATTTAAAATTATTACCCCTTTCTATTTCAAAGCTATGGATCTCCGTGTTCCCACATATACTCATAAATTATTGTATTTCAGCTACCATTTATGCTATAATACTTTTTTTCTTTGGATAGACTCACAACAGGTGCAGAACTCAGTGTAAGGTGAAGTGGTGAAGGAACACAACATACTGTGCATAAATCAGCTATAGAATATTATATGCTGGTTCTTTGTCTTTGTATTTACAAATTAATTTTCCACAAGATCACAGAGAAAAATTCTGGTCTTAGAGATGGTGTAGCAAGCCCCAAGAACATCACCTGACTATAGAGGGACCTCTGCTGTCATGCAGCAGCTCCTACATCACCACCCTTTCCTACTCTTGACCTACAGGTGCCGGGTAGAGGAAAGGGAGCATAGCTATGGCCTCCATAAACCTGCTGATCCCCAGCTGACATATCAGTCCCTTTGGGTCACTGGCAGCCAGTGTAATACAGCAGCCATCAGTTTTAGTAGCACACAGACAGCTCAGGATCAGGGCGGACATGCAAATTACCTTTACACCCATCTCCTGAACTATACTATGCACTCCTTGGCCATAGACCAGGAACTAGATCTATATCTAAAGTGAATATATGAAGAATTATAAAATGAAATCCTGCTCAAAAACTGCCTGAAATTAGAGCTGGACAAGTATCAAGACACAATAGACATATACTTAGATATTTGCTGGTATCCTGGCCTGTTGTATAGAGGTGTTACTCCCAGCTGTAATGATTCTGGAAAAGGATTAATGATTCTGGCCAAATGACTTATTCATCTTTTAAACATTAGAAATATTCTGATATTTACATTTCACAATTTGTTATGATAAAACGGTATTTGCTAAATCTTCAGCACCATCCCCAGACATGCAATGTAATACTTTAAATGAAGTAAGTCTGAATTAAACAAGTGTGGTAGAACTGCAAGTGGGATTTATAGTAACCAATAACCATCTAAGAATGTATTTCACACATTGCTTCTTTATATTGCAAAATGAATAGAGTTTTATGTCTAAAGAAACAAATCTGCACATTAAAAAATCAATGTTTCTCATGATACACACTTGGTATTATTTCTGGGAATGCTACAGCTGGCATGCATAGCCTAGTTAAAATATTATAATTTACTTGACTGAATGCATAGACGATTTGGAGTCAAAACTACCACTTACTGCATGGGAGGAAAAACAATGACTTCCGTGCTACTGGAAACATCAAAGGTACTTTTTGCACTACTCCCCCTCAAAGCCTCCTGGGAAAAGCCCTGACTCATAATCTTTCCACTGGTTACTAGAGTGCTTCTTAGGTTTTGGGGGAAAAAAATATCATATTCTGCTACAGTAGCTCTGCTGAAAAAAATCCTCAGCAAGCAGAATGGATTGAAAAATTCAAGCATGACTAAAAAGTACATTCCCCACTAGTCAGTGAATTTTGCTCCCTATTTGTCACTGCCACCTTGGAGAGCGGTGAGCATTAATAATGCATGGGTGCTAGGAATGTATTAGCAACTAACCTTGCGAAGAAAATCAGCTGGGGACCCAGAAGAGCTGTTTCTTTCTTTCTTTCTTTCTTTCTTTCTTTCTTTCTTTCTTTCTTTCTTTCTTTCTTTCTTTCTTCTTTTTTTTTTTTTAAAGTCAGAGCTCTAAAGTACCCTCTTATTTATTGAAGAGATTTTGGGAGACGTGTCAAGTATGGCGGCAACTATGTATCATTGTAAACTAAGGCTGAAAGTCCCTGAAATGGGGTTGTAATTGAGTTCATTGATCAAATTCAGGAAGATATCCACCCCACCCACTAAGCCATCTCATATCCTGCCTTCATCTAACATAGCAAATACCTAAGGGGATAAAGGACACTTATGTATTTAGGTAAATTGGCAGTTGTAGCAGAAATGTCTTTACTAAGCATGTGTTTTAAGGAAAAGCTTAGCACTGGTATCATTTACAGATACATCCAGTTTGTGTAAGTTAATTATAAAAGGGCCTTTCTTAGGAAATAGTAGATTCCAGAATATATTTATGCTATTTTAGCTCAGTTAGGGTCAGCATTATGGACGGAAAACCAGTTTTGTATTTTTACTCACATTTAGAACTAAACCTGACGAGCATTCTTTCAAAGTCAGAAGACTTCGGTCAACCTTTATTAAGAAATGTGACAACCTTTGGGTCCTGATCTGATTTTGAACCACTTTGGTCCTTCAAAGTCCCAGTACCCAAAGACCCAATACCCAATAAACATATTATACACTTCTATAGCTTGAAGCAATTTGTTCTCTATGCTGCTATCCTGCTGTTAGACTTGGCAGTAATCCTACAGCTACAATTTCATGTGTTGCCACCTCCTTTCAAATCATATTGTTTATATTTCAAAGTTTGTTTTCTGATATAACAACCTTTACAAATTCACTTTATTTTGTGGAATATATATTATTTTTAGTAATATTAGCCAACAGATATTGTGTGTGAATCTCCACACTGTCAATTACTTTAACAATGAATTTATTCATCTTGTCAACATTTGTAATGTGGAGCCTCAGAGAGAAGAATATTCTCTAACTAGGCATAAAGAAAAAGAGGATAGTTTTCCCCCTCTTGCACTTTGGATAAATGGGCAAAAGTCATTGGCAGCTATTCATGAGTTAAGGAAAAAGTGCTTCAAATTAGTGTATGTATTTTTCACTTATGCCATTTTCCACTTCCACATTTTCACAGTTATTTTTCACATATGTGTGCTCTTTAAATGACATCAGATGGGTGAAAGTACATTTTACACTTAAAAGTATGTCATTGTACTCTATAAATAGGGTTTGCCTTCTTGTCTTGTTTTTTTACTTCACAGCATGATGAACAGTTACAGGAAATCCCCCCCTCATATACCATTCCCAATACAGTCTGTGGACTCCATCTTATGTTTCTGCAATCACTTTTGTGAACTTCCCCACTTCATGAAAGAAGAGCCTGCCCTGCAAACTTCTTTGTCTCCAACACAGATTCTGCCTCTGACCACTTCTCTGATAATGATCAGCAACTAAAGACCACGGAGACCAGTACCACCTCCACTTCACTTGCCATGTGTCCTCCAGACCATCTGCTACACAGGCCCTGCTTTAGGAATACAATAGGAGACTTTCTCTAACAGAAGGCAGCGGATCCCAATACTTCCCATTTCTCTTACAGAAAGATTTTCTGTCTCGGTACTCTGTTTCTTGTGCCCCTCCAGTGGCCATCTGGTCATTTTTAACTAACCAGTTATCCCCATAAAGTACATCATTGCTAAGATTCAGGGAGTCTCACCCAATATTGCTGTATGACTCCCCAGACAAAGACACATATGTGCAGCTGCATTTTCTTTATATACTGTCTTTATGACAATGTTAGTCAGTTATGTTTAAGACATTCTAATCTTTTTAATGGCATCTGGTTCAAAATCAGTGAAGACTGGAAGATACATCCTATTTAAAGGCATCTCCTTAGAGTAGGAACTTTAAATCCTGATGTCAATTAGACCCCCATTCAGTAGCTTTTTAAGCTTGTGCCTAAAATTTAAGCATTTCCATTCCCATTTAAGAATTTAGTCCCATGGCAGTCACATTTAAACACTCTTGTGTTTAAAGTTAGCCATATTTTTAAAGACCAAGGTAAATTTTAATAAATCAAAAATATGTCTTTTCCCCTCAAAAAATTAGAATGACCTGTTCTTAATATTGGAGTTGATCTGTTTTTGTAACTCTTTGGTTAGCCAGTGTGCAATTAAGTTAATATTGTGTCCAAAATTCAAAGTCCCGTATACACAATGAGGTATAAAAGCTATTTTGTAAAGCTTTGAGTAAGCTATGATTCTCAAACCCAAATTCTTAATTAAATGCTGCAGCCTGTGGATAAGCTAGAAATCTTATTATGACACAATCTTCCTGTTTTTCACCTGATTCCCCAATACATATTAAATCATTCATTCCATTCTTCTAATCTTTAGTCGAGGTTGAAGACAAAATAAAGTTAAGAGACACCTTGTCATAAATATAAAGGGAAGGGTAAACCCCTTTAAAATCCCTCCTGGCCGGAGGAAAAATCCTCTCACCTGTAAAGGGTTAAGAAGCTAAAGGTAACCTCGCTGGCACCTGACCAAAATGACCAATGAGGAGACAAGATACTTTCAAAAGCTGGGAGGAGGGAGAGAAACAAAGGGTCTGTGTCTGTCTGTATGCATGCTGCTTTTGCCGGGGATAGAACAGGAATGGAGTCTTAGAACTTTTAGTAAGTAATCTAGCTAGGTATGTGCTAGATTATGATTTCTTTAAATGGCTGAGAAAGGAACTGTGCTGAATAGAATGACTATTCCTGTCTGTGTATCTTTTTTGTAACTTAAGGTTTTGCCTAGAGGGATTCTCTATGTTTTGAATCTAATTACCCTGTAAGGTATCTACCATCCTGATTTTACAGAGGGGATTTCTTTACTTCTATTAAAAGTCTTCTTGTAAGAAAACTGAATGCTTTTTCATTGTTCTCAGATCCAAGGGTTTGGGTCTGTGGTCACCTATGCAAATTGATGAGGATTTTTACCAAACCTTTCCCAGGAAGTGAGGTGCAAGGGTTGGGAGGATTTTGGGGGGAAAGATGTGTCCAAACTATGTTTCCCAGTAAACCCAGTTAGAGTCTGGTGGTGGCAGTGGAGATCCAGGGACAAAGGATAAAATTAATTTGTACCTTGGGGAAGTTTTAACCTAAGCTGGTGAAAGTAAGCTTAGGAGGTTTTCATGCAGGTCCCCACATCTGTACCCTAGAGTTCAGAGTGGGGGAGGAACCTTGACACACCTACTATTAGATAGGTTTTCCATGGAACTTGCCTAAACAGGCCTTTAGGAAAACTAGATTCTGGCAACCTAAGAGGATCACATGATTAAGATCTGAAGATTTTTAAGACAATTCATTTATTACTAGTTTCCCATTCTCATTACAATTGTTCTCTTGAGAAATGAGTAATTTTGTGTCATTGTTTACTTGATGTAACAGCTTTGTTGGATTTTAGTGTAGCTTTTCACCCATCCTTCTTTCATTTTTTGTTTTGTTAGTCCTCCTTTTAAATCTTCCTGTGCATGCCATATTCATTTAATTTTTGTTACGAAAATCACTAGGGGTTTATTTTGTTGTTGATGGGGTTTTTTTTCCTTCTGTCCCAAGAGTTCCACAGGATGACAGTCACTCAGTTAATGAATATAAAAGGTCTTTTGTCACATCAGTTTGTGTGTTAGCCGATAAAATGTTTATTATCCTCTGATGTTGCATTCACAACAGGACAGTAGATATTGTTGTGTCAAGGTCTGCATTATAAACTAGAAGTCATGTCCCTAAGTTCCATACTCAATTTCTTACTCATGCAGATTTCTAGTGAAGTCAGTAGGCATTTGCCTGAATAATGACTGAGTTAAGGACCTCTGGGTCCAACTCGGCTCCCACTGACTTCAATGAGCAATGGATAAGGCCCTACATGCTGGGCTTATTAATTCTGAGGTTTCCTGCAGAATGGCAGAGACAACTCAGGCACCTCTGACCCAAAGAACCTCCAGAGCATATTAGACTTCCTACTTGAGCTACCCACTTGAGCTTAGGAGATCAAGTGCATGGCATGAGAATAGCTTTGATAGAATAACACTAAAGGTACAGGGACTTCTAGGGCCAGTTTTCAGAGGTATTTAGGAATTAGGCACCTAAGCGCTTGTGAATATCTGAGTCCAGAAGATCAATGAGAGAATAGGGGACCCGTTTTAGATCAAACTGAATTAGGATCATTAGGGTAGGGTAGTTGAAACGTATGGAAAATTGTGCTTTTGACTCCGTAATTTTATTTTCTCGAAGTATTTGCTTTCTGCAGAAATTATTACTTTAAAAAATACACATGAAAATCAAAACTTTTCCTATGATGTGCCACACCCAGAGGGCTCTCATTAGTCAGTGGAATATAGTCTGGACAGTCATTCTGACCCATAGAGAATGGAAGCATAAGACATTTCTATATAGAATTATTTTGGTGCGGGGTTAGTTGACACATTTCAATTTTCAATTTTTCACTAAAAATTTGAAATGTTCTGTGGCTAATTTCAAAAGATTTTGTTTGTTTTTATCTGGAAAAATAAGACATTTTATTAAAACCAATCTCAGAATGTATAGAGGTTTCCCCATTATTAATATTACTATTTTCAGGAGCTCATGATTATATTTAAAACAAATCTAAAAAAAAAAGAAAGAAAAATAAGAAAACTAACCTGCTTGTGCTGGAATTTGTTCTAAATGTTCTTAGTCCTACAGGAACATTTCCCCAAAGTAAAATACTGTAATTATTCTATTAAGAAGAGCAGAGCAACATCAACAAAATAACTGAAAAGTCTACAGTAATGTCCTTTGCAGTGTTGTTGTAGCCGTGTTAGATAGACAAGGTGGGTGAGGTAATATCTTTTATTGAACCAACTTCTGTTGGTGAACAAGACAAGCTTTCTAGCTACTTAGAGCTCTTATTCAAATAATGTCTGACATTAATATGCTACCTGAAGCTGTACAAAGGGTCATGCTGGCCCTTTCTTGGGTACACAGTGAGCTCCTCCTCAACACTGCAGTTCCTCCACTACCACAACCAATGTCCCTGCACTCTCCAAGTCTAGCAGCTACTTCCACCTCCACCCAACATTCTGGAACAACCTGGGACAGCTCAACAGTCTCCATCTTGGGCTTAACAATCGTTAGTAGCATAGGCTGGCACAGAATGTGGCATGTGCTGTGTCCTTGCTTTGGACTGGAGTCTTTCGCAATTGACTTTCACTGATCAGAAGGCAGCTGAGAAATTAACATTTGAAAGTGGCTACTCGCCTTGTGCATTTGTTACATTTTCATTATATTTGACAAGATCAGGAACTAATTTCCTTTGAAATTAAGGGAGGAACTGTAATGAATGCACATTTCCCTTAGCATTATACCAGTATATGATCCAGTTCCAAGTACAATATCTGGATATTTTAAGCTGAAGCTGAGGGGATGTTACTGCTATATGCCTCTGACTACTTACATGCTTAAAGTTAAGCACACATTTAAGTGTTCTGCTCGATCGGGATCTATCTTAAAGTACACCTGAGCTTCCCATGCAATTGTGTTAGGATCCAATGAAGTCAATTCTACTCACATAACTGATTTGTTCTCAGTGACAGATTTCAGCAATTCTTCATAACGGAAAAATTCCCCAGGATATTCTTTATCTTTCATGATTTATATGAAATTAAACTAATCTTTAAAATCATTTTGACTGTGATCAGAATCTAAGGGCTTGTCTATACGGTCAGTTAGTGCAGACCAAGCCAGGGTCTGAATCTACAGTGCTCCAGCCTGCTGTGCACTAACTGGCCATGTGGGCCCTGCAATCATATACTAAACACTCTTTAGTGCACTGTGACAAGGTAGTACTCTGCAGATTTACACCCCAGCTTGCTGTGTTAATGGGCAAGCCCTAAAAAAAAGTTGGGAAATATATCTTTAGTTTAGAAATGCAGAATATTTCTTAAAATGTGAAGCCTCCTTATTGTACTTCTAATGTGCTTTGCAGTGCTGGGGGCATTTTAAGATATGCCA
This sequence comes from Lepidochelys olivacea, assembly GCF_965140295.1. NCBI lineage: Eukaryota > Metazoa > Chordata > Testudines > Cheloniidae > Lepidochelys > Lepidochelys olivacea. The sequence continues at coordinate 24,697,469 of NC_140421.1, forward strand.
TATATTTTTATGGTACTTGCATTTCCTCACTTGATTTACAATCTTAAATTTTATTAAAACTTAATTTGGTTATGTGAATACCCTAATTTACCAGTCAAAATCTTACTCTCTGTGTTTGATGAGGGTGGGTCTCACAAAGTAACGTTTCATTTATGGAACACTTAACACTTCATTGTAACTCGGATATTCCAAGCTAGATCCACAGACAGGCTTAGGTGTGGCAAGGTGGAGCACTGCAATGCCTAATTTTTAGATATCTTGCCACCTTGTGGAACCCACAACTGAGTTAGGTGTCTAGGTTCTGTAGGCAATGTATAGGGAGAGTTAGGCACCTAAAAATGGGATCCACAAAATCCAGCACAAACTAGCCAATAGGAAATGCTGAGCAGAGGGGTGGGTCCACACTCAAAGGCACTTAGGCATCTACGTCTGAGCAGGAGGAGCCTACCTCTGCTTGGGATTCTCAAACGTGTACCCTCTCCTAGAGCCAGGCATCCAAGCAGTTGTTGTTGTTGTTGTTTTGGTTCATGTTTTTGTTTTTGTTTTGGTCTTTTTGCAGGCACTGTTGGGAGCAGGGAGAAAGAAAGAGGTGCCTCCCTCATAACATTTAGCTCAGTGGTTAGGGCACTCAACCAGGATGTGGGTATTCAATTACCCCCTCACCCCCCGCCCCCGCCTTATGTGGAGAAGGGATTTGAACATGGATTTTCCACCTCTCAGGTGAGTGTTCTAATCACTGGATTAAAAGATATTAGGGTGGCCTGTGCCCCAGGCCATTTTTCATGGGGAGTTAAGACTCCACCCACCAGTCTGGGAGGAGGGATAGTAGGGCCATGGAGTCTGCTATCCTTTTGCACTGTTAGTGTTAAGGCAGCACACACAGGGGAGTAAGGTCTAGATTAATAAAGGTACTTTGATGTTGCAATACTTAATTCTCAGGTCCCCCGCCAGCCAGTGAGTTCTCAGACATCAGTTATGTGCTTTGGCTCACTGTAGAGTGCAGGGGAAGAGATAGATAACAAAGAATGGGATTCTCAGAAGTCAATGCTGAGCAGGGAGCCCCTAAGCTAGCCAGTAGGAAATGCCAAGGACAGGGGCCGGGACTAACCCCAAGCTCTCAAAGGTGCCTGACTCCTGGAAGCATCTCCCTGCATTCAAGATTCACAGCCATGAATCCTTTCCTGGAGTTAGGTGGCTAAGGTACGTCAGCAGGAGAGCTACACCTCCCCACCACTCACCTATTATAAGCAATAGCCCAATGGTTAAGGCACTCAGACAGGATATAAGAGACCCATGTTAGACTCCCCCATCTTCCTGATTTGGAGTAGGGACCTAAAACCAGCTCTCTCAAATCCCAGTGCTGTAGTAACTCAGTCCCTCCTTTTGTGAATGCTAGGCATGCTTCGAGAATGCCTATCAGATCAGGCCTTGCAGGTGAGATGAGCAAGAGAATGCCTAGTTTTGAGATGCCCGCTAGGGCACTGAGCAGCTCAGCAGTGTCAGGACTTTAGCAGTTTTGTGCATGACCACCATCAATAGACAGGCTCCTAGGGAATTAGGCATCTATAGTGTTAGGTGGCAGCTGAGCAGGGGTTTTGAGGATATCAGTGACTCCTAAATGTTGCATTCAGTGCCTAAAGTGGCAGATAAACACCTAGGTCCCTTTGTGGATGTAGCTCTAAATGCTTTTTCCCTCCTTTAGTCTACTGTATGAGTGCATTCAACAGGTTTCAAACTGGCCCTAGGCTAGTAGCAAAGGTTTTGGATGGGATTTCATTATAGTAGTTCTAATAATATCTGTGTTACAAGGATGCTTTATGCCTGAAATCATGTAAGTAGTTTTCTGTTAGAAAATATGCCAGTATACGGTGCTTAAAAATAAATAGCATAGTTCCCAGCACCAATAGGGTTTGATATTGTTGCACAATGAAAATGACTTCCTTTGTGAAGCTCTTTACAATAGCTCTTAACAATCATCCCAGTAAGTAAGCGTTTTCATTACATCTCAGAGAAAGTCACATTTGAAAACAATTAATATAATCTTTTTTACAATAATATTTTATATATCGAAATATGAAGAAATCTATGGAACAGAGAGCTGGTGCATCATCTCAGCAACAAGCAACCATTATGTCTCAACCTTAGAGGAGGAGTGCTAGGTTATAGAGCTGAGACCACTGCTTAATATGCTGACCAATATTGTCCCATTATTTCCTTGTACTCCTCTATCAGTCTGTATCCATCTGTTGTCTCTTGTCTTGTACTTAGTTTGTAAGCTCCTAGGGGCAGGGACTGTCTTTTTGTTCTTTATTTGTACAGCACCTAGCACAATGAGGTCCTGGCCATGATTAGTGCTCCTAAGCTCTATCGTAATACAAATAACAAGTAATAATAAAATGAAAATTGTGTATCAAAACTCACCTATTTCCAAATTTCTTTGTGAAAACAAACTCCATGTTAATGAGCAAGGGTGAAAGATATGCCTCACAGAGTATTTGGCCAGACATGGAACCCTTTCTTAGGTCCTGGTCATATCTCCACAGGAATTCTCTCTGTTTGTAGGTGACTATTTTGGGCAGGTAGATATTTACCCCTTCTTTCTTTGTGAAGTGATGGGTGTTGAAGGCAGTTGAGTCCTCCCCCTATTCTGAGTCTTTAGAAAAAGCTTAAGGAAGTCCCACTGCCTTCCCAATCAGTTTGAAGAGTTTTCAAGGGAACAGAGATGGAGTACTTAGTGGTGCACCAGTAGGACCAGGACTTTTCCTCTCCATCTGCTACAGAATGATGCGTGTGTGTATGTCTAGGGGAGCGGTCAATCGAGAAAGGAAAGTTGGCCAACCATTAAAGTGGCCTTTACCAGTGTGTGTTCATAGATTACTGAATACGAGACCATCATGGGCCTCAGCTCTGTAAGATGGACTGAAAGGGAACCTACATTCTTGTCAAGACAGTACAAGACATGCTACGTTTCACTCAGTGGGAATACACTCTTTGCTAGAGCTCAACAAATGATGTACAAATAATAATTTATCTGATGAACTTTGCTTTTGTTCTTGCTGGTGAATTATCCACAAACAGATTGCAAAATTCTTTAATGTATTGGCTTTCCTTCACATAAGAACACACAAAGTATACAGAAATAGGACTCATACAGTTCTTTCCTCTCTATGGACATGAGCCAAAGCCCACTGAAACCACCAGAGAGACTCCAGTTGACTTCAGTGGGCTTTGGATCAGGCCTTAAGTGTATTCACACTCTGAGTGGAGGCATAGATATGCACATACATACACAGCAATAGGAAGAAAATCCCTTAAGAAAACAGACTGTAACACAAACCCGGTTACAAGTACAAGACAGCCATCCTGAGACGGAGTCAAAACACATAATACACTCTTGGTTTTGCCCTTGCAAAATATTGCCATATACCCATAATAAACTGTAGCCAATTTATTTTTTTTAGAAATGGAATTTACAGATTACAAAAATGGCTTGCTCAAGTCATCATCCCTTTCAACTTCAAGACCATTTGAATTTGATCCTGACCAGACTGACCATAAACTATTCTGTTTGGATAATAGAGGAAATGGAGCAGTTTGTCTGGGGTAACCTTATAATAAACTGCAGCTCAATAGATATGAATTATTGCTAAAATAGCAACAAGCAACTTTAGGTCAACAGAGGTGAATGCGTGAAACAGTATTTACAACAGTAAGGTTATTTTTATTTTCAGTTAAAATTAGCAAAGTCCCATCTATTTTTTTCCATTATAATTTTATTGTATAACATAACTTAATCATTTCGATGAGCATGATAACAAATTGACCATATCATGGTAGCATAAACATAACTTGTCCATCAAAAATTCACCTTAATTTGCACTCAAAGCAATGTGGTTTGGTGACAATGTTAAAGTTTAAAAGTACATTTGGTTGTGATTTTGAAGATTGAAGTCTAATCTATTTTTCATGCAGTCACTGAAAATATAGTGATGTTTCAACTTTTTGCCAAGTTTTAAGACTTACCTGAATGCAGGTCCAAACTAACCTTGTTGTGTAGTACAGAGAAGAGCAAAAGCATGGAAAGCCAACAGAAATTATGCAGACATGGGCAGCATCTGGGGGGCACACTAGCTTCCCAGTGTCATATCCCTCCATAGTAACAATGCACCTTTGGGGCTCTGAAAGTATTGGAGGGTATGGCCAGCAGAAGGGTGAGATGCTGAAGAACAGTCGTTCTGTGCTCAATGTACTCGAGAAATATTACTGAAGATACTGCTACTCAGAACAGCATTAACTGTCACTCCATGGTCTCTTCTCACCTCAAATGGGGAAGTTAGTGCACAGAAACAGGCCACGAGACTCATGTCAACTCAACCACTGTATTGGCCATGCTGTCAAAAGTGAGGGAGACCAGAACAGCATACAAACGAGCAAATACTCCGTATGGATCTTTGAAGAGCTATTTAGCTGGCACCATGAATCCCTACCGATTGTTGGGATGCATGCGGTCAATAGCACCTTTTCCAGGCAATTGTTTATCCATCCTACATGGTGGAGAATAAGTGGGGAGAATGCAGCATCATTTCTCAAACCGCCATGAGGCACAATTTTGAAAGCTTTTCTTCTTTATTCCTTATTGCACAATAGAAGACATTACAGACCATTCAGAGTCTTGTCAAGAAAAGGAGAGAGGCTGTGTTACAGGCTGATCCCATGTGCCATGATATAGGGAATTGCAGTCCTTCGTAAACAGGAGGCATCTATTAAAGAAAATAATTACAACTTGAGTTCCAGTTTTGTTTCCTAGGTTTACCAGGAACCACACTTGTGCTTGGAATTCTAGAGAGACATCTAGTGGCTGAATAACACATGACCAGTAAATATTTATTCCATGCTTTCACATCATATGGAAATAAAGAAAAACAAGTCACTAAAATCTTGGGAGGAAAAACTAAATAACTCAATGCACTTACTTTTTTTTTTCTTTGTAATAAACATGGCAATTTTGCTTTGCTTTGTTCACTGGATTATATTATTCTCTGAGTATTCATGTGATCACCACTTATTCATGGAAATATATATAAAATTTAAAAGTTTTACCAATTTTAACACAAATGATTATTTCTCTGAAAATTCATATTGGAAGTGTACTATGCATTAATTACTTAATTTCAATGACCTAGTCAAAGAAGGATACATTTTCAGTCTCTAGGAAACAAGGTTTATTCCAAGAATCTGGATAATAGTCATGATTCACATCATGTTTATCAACACTGAACCTTGCTTTCCAGAACTATATGCTGTTCTTGGAGATTTACTCTAAGTTCTTTAATGACAATCAGTTTAAAAATATGTATTCATGCAATTGGACATTTTTTCTAATAATAATATCTTTCAGGCAGACAACCGTAATCTGTATTGTGAAGCAGCTATAAGGCTTTCCTGGGGGGCAATAGCCTACAGTCTTCTACAATTCTGCACAGAAAAAGAGATTATACCAATGAATGATCACTACACAGAAGACATTTACTATTCTAAGAAAAAGGTTTTATCACTGTCCTCGTTGGCAAACTGAGCTGTAATTAAAGGTAGTCTATGCTCCTTGTCATTATCTCTTTATCTGAATTGTTAACATTGTACCAAGTTTACTTTCTTCATAAAATAGTGGGATTGGAGCATATCACCATCATCTTGATGGCATTCCAGAATCTTCGGAGTGGCTCACTCTTTGAAAACAGATCTCTGAATACAGATGCTAATGTCTCTTTCAAATTTATATAGAAAAAGTGCACCTTATAAATCTGCAGATTAGAGTTAAACCACTGTGGTACTTGTAAAACAGATAGGGCAGTATTCTCAGGATCTGAGATGTTATTTTTCACACTAGATTATTTCACATTAAAGATTGCCATTGAAATCAAGATATGATGTATGCTTTGCTTGAATTTCACCCTCTTCCTTTAATTAATTAGAAATCCCCTTTTTTGACAAGAACTACACACTTATACAATTATACATTATAATTCTTCCTTGAAAAAATTATCATGAGAATTTACCAGCCCAGGCACAAAATCATGCCTGCTCCTAACCATGATGATGATAATTATGAAAGAACTAATTGTATTTTCTTTCCACGTCCAAAAAAACCCAAAACAGAAAACAAAAAACTCTTGCTGAAGGCAGTTAGATGAGTAGGAGTTTACCAGGCTGGTATAATTGTTATTATCCAGGAAGTTGCTGATGTTATTAAGAATTTAGAATTCTTCAGACAAATTTGGGATGGAATTCTGATACCTCCTTATTACTGAACACCTGCTAGATATGTTCAATGTGTTTTCGTAAGTGTTCTTTATGCCAGGGAAATGGTCTGTTACAGATACCGTCTTCCTATTAAGCTCTGTCTTCAAACTGATTACTCTGGAACAAATGGCTCCATCCAAGGGAAAACTTCTGTTTAAAATGTCAGAGAATTTCTGTAAGTCATACAAGTTCAGTTATCCTGAAGCGATAAGATTCAGACAACAGTAACTTCTCTCAATGATGAAAAAAGCCTTAAATATGTGGTACTTTAAGATTTTTTTTATATATACCCCAGTCTGAATTCTTATTTTATTATTATTTTATGCATTCACTAGCTCCAGTAAGTCACCTGAATTGTGAATCTATGTCACGATTTGTAATTGTACACTCTCAATCAAGGGTACTGATACAGCTATCACCAATTCTTACCATTGTGGCCTAGCCTACTATATTTATTATAATCTTATTACTATTAATAACTTTATTACAGCCTTATCTGGATTTAACCTGTACCAGTTAATCCTCATCCAAGTCCCAATCTCCAGTGAACACTGGGTCTGCTATTTCATTACATCAGTCAGATCAGGTGAAATGGAGACATAAGCTGGGTATCGGCTTACTGTAAAAAGGGCATCCAATGGCATGATAAGGGCTTTATATGCATCTTAAACAATATGGGTATCACAATGGGGCTGAAGTGAGCTGTAGTCACGAAAGCTTATGCTCTAGCAAATTCTAACTTATGCTCTAAGTTTCTAAGGTGCCACAAGTCCTCCCGTTCTTTTTGCGGATACAGACTAACACGGCTGCTACTTGGAAAATAGTTGAAATGACCTTAATGAACCAGGATGGACTGGTAATGGCCCAAAGTGCTTCAACACTTCCAGAACCCGACAAGCTCATTAGTCAAAACTCAGACAAAGATTGTGTTTGTGCCCCCATGAATTACTCTTTACTCATTTCTGCAGATGGCTCCATCTGACTGATTTTATCTGTAAATTAATTTTAAAATTCCTCGTAGTAAGAAATACAGCATGAATTATAAAGAATGAATGACAAAAAATGAAACCCATTCATGAACAATCTATAGGCTATTACTTGTTTCCCAAATTATTAGAAAACAATTAAAATAAAGAACAAATTTGTAAAAAATATTACCCATTTGCAGATAACTCACTAACTAAAAAGAAGGCCCAAACTTGTCAGATAATTTATTCACAATGAATAATTCGATCAGCTTTCTTTGTATCTTTGAATTTTTGTTATTCAACAAATGAACAACAAATAACCCCTATTAAATGAAAGGACTAGTATTCAAATTCTTGCTGCATACTGAATATATTGTCCCAGAAACCTTCTTGGCTTGCCTATTGGTGTTGGATAACATCACATTTTATTAAAGATCTGTGAAGTGTTTCCTGAGATGTTACTTAGCCTATTTTCTGTAGACAGTAAGTTGTACAAAATCTTCTTGGCTTTGTATAGGTGATAACAGGAAACAAGAATAATGAGATAAAACCTCTTCTTTCGGGTTTTTTAATTGAGGAACAAATTATTTCATAGTTTCTCATTAGTTATTCCCATGGATTCTAATGACAAGGTGCCAACTTTCACACTTTAAACAGGTTAATTAATCAGGTAGTAATGAAGTTGGGTGATACCTGAGTGTTGGTGTGCCAAATAATCACAGCTCCTAATAATGTGCTTAAATGTCTATAAACCTGAGAGGATACGTTGAAATTCAGCTCTTCTGAGTACTGCATAAATAAATGCAAGCTAGCTAATAGGCAAACTATTTTTAAAGTTGTACTCTGGGTGTCATTATTATTGATGTCACATAAATTAGATGTTTATATTTTCTCCTCCTTACTTTTTATGACCTTCAAGGGACACTGTCAAAATTGGCATACCTCAGATTTGACCTACTTATTTTCCTTATATCTATTTGCCAAATCCATGAAAATTTGTGAATGTTATTTTTTTTCCAAACATTGCACCTTCAAAATCTTTTTTTCAATTAAATCAATACAAGACAAATATACAGAAAGAGCCTAATATTAACAAAACAGCATGTAAAACATTTGGCAAAGAAACAAAATTCAGCTTCAAATTTTTCAAGTGATAATATGAAGAACTGTGATATATCTAGATCTATGTATCTATATATATATCTATAAATCTAGATATATTAGTATTAAAATATCAAAATAGAGTTCTGTTAAGAATGATGTAAAAGTAACTTTAGTAACCAGGGTGGATGATAGCCAGTTGTGTTGGAAGGTACAATATCAAAATGGCTAAGAATTATTTTGTATTTGATGTTCCAACATAGATTTGTTTGTGTTATTCATTGCAAATAAATTATCTGACAAATTTAGCCTTTTCCAGTTTCTGAATTGTTCACACACCGATCCTGATTTCTAAGAATATATGTTATTTTAAAAAAAAAATTACTGAAGAGTTTACGCAAACAAATGTCAGATTTGTTCACACAGTGATCATTTCTACTATTCGTTGTTTGCAATGCTTGATTTGTCACTGAAAACACATGGGTAGTGTTTCTACTTCCCTATTGGATAACTGACCCTTTTAAAAATGGGAGAATAGCCCAGGGTGAAGATTGAATAAAGAACAAATAAAGCTCTTCCACATACAAATTTTGGAATGCTTGGGCTAAAATTTAATGGATTCACAAACATTTTCATCACCTAACCAGTCAGTCTACCAGAACTGAGCTTCAAGGCACCTTACCATCAAATCTATTTAAAAATAAATGAGAAATATTATAAAATATTTAGCATTTTTTTCAGTGACTCTTTTTAAAATACATTCCATTTTCAAGACTATTCAGTGCAGTTACTTTTCTTAGATCCTGGTAAAAGCTTTCTGGAAAATCCCAGACTGGGGGGGATGGACTCCTGCAGCAGAAGGCACTAGGTTTGCTTGCTAATCTATTACCCAGTGTCCTTTCTGCTGCCTTTTATTTTGTTATTTTTAAACCAATGGGAACTCTAACTGGAATTAATTTTCTTTCCTGGGAGAAAACCTAATATAATCTGAAAGGCCACCATTTCAAGAATTGATTGATAAATGCCAGGGAGCCAATGGCAGTTTGTTTAGCAATAAAAGAATTGAAGTTCTCAGGACTAGGTGGTCTAAAAAAGATTAAACTTTACTCTGCTGAGGTATCTTGAATGGTGGTTCAACTATTAATGTATCTCAACTCTACATCTCTCACTCTTTTTAATTTTGCACATTACAATTACTGGCCATGATCTTCATTCATGACTTATTGTGGGTGACAGGCCATAATCCTCATTCATGACTGGCTATCAAGAAAAAAAAAACACAAAACAAAAGCTCTACATGCTACTTAGAAAGACCATGACATTATGCAGAGTTTATCTCACTCTAAGAGCAATGTGGAGATATAACAAATGCCACAACATAGATGCTTTTAAAGGATTTGTTTTAAAAAGATGAAGCTTCTCTGAATTTCTGTTGGGGGAGTGGGAGAAAAGGGGATGGAATTGCAAACATGTATATCATTAGTAGAACTGCATCCCACTTATTTTCCTTTGCAAATAAATTACATAAATGGGGTTTGTATTGTTAGCTATACTTCATCCAGAGATTGGGATAATTAGGTTTCAAATACAGAGATGTTTTAAAACACATTTAATTTAGCAAAATTGGTAAGGAAGCCACTGCAATTAAAAATAAAGGACAAAAGTTTCCTCTGCCTTTCTGGGTAATTCAGGGTGAATTTAGACTGTGACATTAGAAGTACAAAAGGTAACTAAAAATGCCATTAAATGAAATGTTCCAAGTCCAAGCAATTTCCTTCTTAACAGAAAGTAAAATGCAAACAGAGATTACTAAAACCCTGCTGTGTTTAATTTAAGTGTATGTAAGCCTTTTACTCACAGTTATTTTGTCTGGAGATAATCATGTAGATCCTCAGTGGTCAGAGCTGTGAAGCGTGTGTTGTCAAAAGTTGCTCACTCTTTGATTCCACCTCGCTTCTGTCAGCCATGGTTCACATCATGCAAGCTCAACTCATTCATCTTCTGACAGGGTGGGATTCTCCCATTTCTGTCTCCATCAATTTGTTTCTGTCGTGTCTAGATTGCTTGCAGAAATACCGAATAGTGTGTGTGTGTTGTGTGTTTAAATTATTATTATACATATAGCAAACTACACCATACTGTAAGCGCTGAGCATATTATCTCTTGCAATGTTGCATCAGCAGGCTTTTGTAGATTTTTAGGCTAAAAGGAAAATTCAACATATACTGCAGAATTATTATTATATAGAAATGAAAGAGTTAGAGATGCATTAGATACAGATAGCTAAATAGGGAGAGAGATTGTGTTCTGAAGAGGTATTAGGTGGACAACTAAGGAACTATTACAAAGGGCAAGAAATTAGGGGCTCACTCCTATAATACTGTCCTTACTAAAAGCACTGAAGTCAATGGGGAGTTTTGCTTGAGTAAGGAGTGCAAGATATGAGGCTTATTTATTGCAGAGCTATTTTATATTGACATTATATGTCAGTACTTTATACTGGTACTGAAAGTGCTCTCTAAGAAGTGAAGTGTCTTTCATCATCCACTGATGAAAATTTGTTGATTCATAACAAAATGTTAGGGCTCAGATACCTCATTTAAAAACTCTCATTATTGCTTCATTTAAGGGTAGAAATGTAATATTAAATATAATATTTCTTGTATTTAATACAAGGCAGCCAAAGCTCAATGAATGCCAATATGAAAAGGTATGAATTTTCATTCAAGAAACACAGAATAATAATGTCAGTCATGAAAATGGTGATGCATCAAAGCTAACATACTACCCAGCTGGTAATGGCAAAATTATCTTACCAAGAGTTAAGAAATCAGAACAAAGCAAAATGAACCCAAGAGATTTATTTCCAACTTGAAACACAGGCAAAATTTATTTCCAGCATCCCATGCGCCCAGCATGTCCATCATGGCACCATCACAAACAGTATTGTGACTGAAAAGACAAATATAGAAAAATACAGGAAAAGATCCCTGTAGGTGGATGGCCAATCACATTGCCATTGGAAAAGCACTAGTCAGAGTCCACCATGTCCCTCAGAGCTCTCCATTTTCTTTTTGGCTGTGCCCATTTTGATAGTATAGGAATTTATCTTCACCATATGCAAATGGCAACCATGTAAAGATTTTAAAGACTGGTTGGAACAAAAAATAACTTTTGTTTCAGAGCTGGTAGTAGATTTCCTGATTACTGGAGGTACAGTACAGTAGACCTGAATGTGGTCCAGAGAAATATTTTGCAAACATTATGAAATTTGCATTCTATGTAATATTTCCTTGCATATCTAGCTGCAGAGAGATAGAAAGCTTTACCACCACAGTGATGCCCAAGTTATATAGCAGCTCTACGTGGAGTGAACAACATAAAATAGCAAATGAAAGCCACTGCAATCATATGTTATTACTATTTTCTGTATTCATTTCTAGTAGCACCCATAACATACTTGGTACTTTTTAAACTGAAGAGAAATCACATTTCACGCCCTCCAGAGTGCTCACTCGAAAGACAGAGCATGTCTTTCTCATGTCTGCCTCACGTGCAGAGGCTACAGGGAAACAGTACAACATATCACTAGATTGATCAACAGGGTTATTAGCTGTGTCACACTAACATCAGGTTATGTTAACCCAGGACGGTGGGGAGGGGTTGTGTGTGCATTTGGGGTTTTTTTTCTCTGAAAATATGTCATTATGAGTTAGTTAATTTGCTACAGGCATCATGGAAAAAGTGGGCCTTCAAGAGGGACTTGAGATGGTCACAGTCATGAAGATGAGCTCAGGAAGAGTGTTCCATGCATGGAGGCTAGCGTAGATGGTGACAAGAAGCTTGAACTCGATGCCCTGGAAAAAGGGAAGCCAGTGGAGGATCCATGGAGCCGTGAAATTGACAAGAGACCCAACAGCCGATGTAAGTAACCCTAACTACACTGATATAAGTGCTACACCTTTCATGGAGATGGAGTTATTATGTTGATGTAGAAGGGCACTTACATTGGCAGGACAAGACAGTAGTGTGTACACGGACATAATTAGGTTGATGTAAGAGGCCTTATGTTGACCTAACTTTGTAGTGTAGACCATGCCTGAGTCATTCCTAATTTATCCAAATGGGATAAATCCTCACTGGAACTCTGACCAGAGCCTGTTCAGGGATGCAAAAAGGAGAGGGAAGACACCTTGAATCCATGAAAAGGCCAGCCAAAATGTATAGACTCAGACTCATAGACTTTAAAGTCAGAAGGGAAATTTGGCCTTTTGAATGATTATTTACCATGCAGAAAGGCCTAAACTAATCCTATCTGGGGTCAGGGAGAATTCCACTCCCTCTGCCCACCACCCTTTTCAATTACTGGACAATCAGATGGTTCATTAGTAAGGTTTATACTCCCTCCTGGAACAGGCATTGTTGGCTACTGTATGAGCCAGAATATCAGACTGAATGGACCACTGGTTGGCTCTGGTCTGGCTATTCTTAGCTCTTTGTACAGTACAGTATCTCTATAGTAAGCCAGGCAATTTGCAAATAAGCAGAAACAAAAGGCCAAGGGCAGCAAAAAAAGTAGATTTCTAATATTAGGCTCTAAAACCAGAAGGTACTATCCAGTCACTAGTTATCATTAGCAGGAAATGAAGAAGAGGAAATGAGGGTGATGAGAACTTGCCTACACTGTCATATTTTGTTACTTTTGTGGTGGTAGCCAGTGGTGACAGGTGACTTCCCCAAATCCATTTTCTTGAATAATCCTCATTATTAAAATGCAAATTTCAGCTGTCTGTAGATGTTATGGTTTGTTCTGTAGGAACAGGAGAGTTTAAAGCCCTCATGAAACTTAAAGCCCTCTCATTCCATAGAGTTTTAGATACAATTCTGACCGCAATAAGAGATTGGGTTGCTTAAAGATGATAGCATGATCCAAAATGTAAAATAGGGAAGATGTTGAATTATTATATGTGAGCAAGGGCTGTTAGAAATTTTTTTATCTAAAACGTTCTTGATGGAAAAATGGGGTTTTAACTAAGTGAATATTCTTGCAAAAAGTCTACTTTTCATTGAAAACCCAGACACCCCAAAATCAAAATATTTTTGTCCAACAAGAAACTATTTCTATTAGGATATTCTGCTGCAGTTTCTCTTCAGAATTTCCATGATGTACTATAGCCATACGTTTCTGATGATGAACCACCTCCCCTTTCTAAAAGGGGAGTGTATGGTACATCACAGGACATGCAGTCAGACCAGGGAATTGATAATATCTTATCCTCATCCTGACATAATGATATCAAAGACATAGTTCTAGAAAAGCTGCTTTGGTCATGCAAAGAGAGCAGAGAAGAAAGAAGTTAGAGATAATGAACTGGCAGTGAAAATATCTGAAGGACTTTGGCTTCTCCAAGTTGCAACAGATGCCAAACTGACCTCTGGCCAATCTGAAAATCAAGAGACCAGAAAATCAGAGTAAAGTCACTTCTGCCCATCTCATAGCCTTCGCTGCCCCATTCCTCTTTTCCCAACACACACTTCAGCTGTGGACCTAACTGTAAATTTTGTGTGTTTGGGATTTCTTGTGCATGTGTGTGTAAACTAATTCTGGAGAATTTTATTTATTTTTAACAACATTGCTCATTTAATAGTTTGACATGCTATTTACGATGCTAAATTACTTGTTTGCACTTTATTTACCTGAAAATTTGATTAATGAAAAGCTTTGTTTACTGGTCTTTCTAAAGATATTTTATCTAGTGTGCCAATGATACAAAACATTCCAGACCTTTTGTAACTCTAACTAAAGTCAAGCAAGAAAATTACCTAATCATCTTCTTGATTTGTAGATGGCTACGGGACTAACATCTTTCTTTCTTTCAGTTGTACAAAATTGCAATGATCTTGTACTTTTGTGTCTGATGAAACAGATTGCTACTTATATCACTAAATAAACTATTCTAAGGATATGGAAGGTATCAAATCATCATGTAGAATAGGCCCATTTTCTTTTTAAGGTCCTAACTTCTGGAAGCTGTTGACTGAAACTGCTAGACTCTGAATCTGTTTCTGTTTTTAGGTGTTATCTGAAGTCTTTTTATAAAATCTTTTAAATCTAGATCTATTGTATTTTATTGGTTTTCAGGTATTTGATATATGTCCTTTTTTAGTAAGATTAATGTAAAGTGCTTTGGGATGTGTCTACATGAAAGGTGCTATATAAAATAAATGTTTCTGTTGTACTCCAACAACTTAAGCCACCAACTAAGACCAGATGACTTCAAAAGACTTCTTCAGATATCTGTATGAAAATCAAAAACTTGTTCATTTTAATGCTGTGAAGTTATGAGTGTAGAATGGATGTTAACCATTTAAAAAAGAGAAATAGATTAGTTCAGGAAGCTACAAATTTATAAGCTCAACCCCATTACTTATAAATGGCAATCTATGAGCCAGATTCTCAATGGAGCTGCATCAATTTACACCAGTTGAGGATCTAATGTATGTATTATAGAAAAACAATTAGAATGGATTGAAGAGGAAAGATCTTGTCTAATCCATATTGCAGAAGACCCTGATTCTGGAAAGCTCTCAGGTTTCTTGTTCCAGCTGGTGGGTGGGATCAGGCTCCTCTCTGGGGCCCTAGGACAAGACCCTGAGGTAGTATAGCTTCATTGAAGTTAATGAAGGATCTGGTCCAAAATGTTTAGAAAAAGTGAGTTAGGCATGGGCCACTCGCCATAGGAGTGAGTTCTGTGAGATCATTCAAAGAAATGTACCTATACTAATCTCAAAGGAGTTTAAGGGCTATAATTTGCCTGAACTCTAGAAAGGGTGAGTGACCTCATTACCTTCTGCTGACCATGTTGACCTGAGATGGATATTGTACTAAGAGAACCCACAATCACACATCTTAGGGAAATACAAATCTCAAAAGAAAAGAAAAGAAAAGAAAAGAAAAGAAACCAAATACAAATAAGAAATCTCCTTCTCGGGGCAAAGGAAATCTGTCTCAGCAGCACCACTTTTAAAATGGATAAAAGCCCTTCTCAGAGCTGAAGACAAATCAGTGGCATCAGTTTTAACAAAGAAAGAAACCTTACTTAGGGCGAAGAGACAGCAGGAGTGGTAGGAGTACCAGCTGGAACAGAGATGCACATCAAAGATAGTAAAGCCCTATGGCTGAAAAAATTACATGGATACTACAAACTAATAATTTTAAATATTAAAAATCCCTTTCAGCCTGAAGAAAAGATCTATGTTTTAAGCAGTCAGTCCAAGGTTAGCAAGCACTGAGTGAGTACAGTCCCTCAGAACAGGGGATCTTTACCTTGAAGCCTGTTAGGTAACAAAGTGAGTTGGTTAATCCCTACTAGTTTAAAGACACCGTTTGCTATAATTCCCCTCCTCCCCCCAGGTTTTTTGGTTTTTGTTGAAATATATGTGTTAGTCTTGGTTTCACCTACAGTAAAGTTGCACAAAATGTTCTGTTTTAGAACAGGGAGGCATACACAGTCTGTGCTTCATTCCACATTTATACAACAGCTTGCTTTTCAGCATGACTCTAGCTTTCCCCCATGCCCTAAACATTAGGATTTATAGAGTTAAATTTAAAGTCTAATTTTCTTTACTAGCAAAATGTATCTCATTTGCTATCAGTCCATGCAGTATATGTTTTGTCAACATGGTGATTCAAGGAGAAAGTCAGGCTCTCTTTGTTATCAGATTTACAATGGCTTCTTAAAAAGACAGCTTGTGTATACCTCCTGCCTCTCTAGAATACTTGCTTGCTTGGTTCCTAACAATGGCTCATTAAATTCAGTCAAACTAGTCTGAAACTTACCTTCAAACAGTTTCACTTGCTGAACCCCATTCTCAAAGGATTTTCTAATCTGCAATTTTTATTTTAGACTTTAACTAGGAAATTTGAGATGAAATAGAACATAACACTTTCTGAAAAAAACTTGATGATAGAAACAGAATAGATTTATGTTACTCATATTTTGAAGACAATCACACTCGTAATATTTATTTATAAAGCAGAGCATTTGCTGTTGGTTTTGACTGTAATTAAACTGCATCTTGAAAGAGCATTCTGAAGATTCTAGTAAACATTCATTTTTTCCACCACAGGGAAGTCCATTATTTTGCAGATCTGAACAAGGAAGTTCAAATCGTACATATCTCATAATTGGCAACCATAGTGTATTTAAACCATGTGCTGAGACTTTTTTTTTCTTTCCCCAGAAGCTCAAACTTAGCTTGAGAGTCAGCAGCACAAGGACAAAATTTCCACCCTTCTTGTTTGAATCAGGATAATTCTGATTTGATAAACTGTTATGTGTCTCTTGTTATAACCTTCCCCCACATTCCCTCACCCTCTCTCTTACACAATATATTGCTCGGCTTTCTGTGTCAAAATATTGGTAGGTTTTTTTTATAAGAACGAACAACAAAAAAACCCAAAAAGATTTATGTGAAAGCCCAAAATAGACTTCTAAGTAGGCTGTGTCTTAACTGTTTAAATTTTGTAAGTAAAAGGAGGGGGTATTTATACCTGCTATAGTCTTTGGGAAGGGCAAAGCATATTTCACCTTTTATTGGTTATTTACTGGTTATTTACCTTTAGATTATCAGATGCCTAAATATGCCTTAATTAAATCTCAAAAATGAGGCTGTACAGGACATTGTCTCTCACATTAGCTTGTGTTTACAATCTGACTTTGGAATCTGTGTGCATAGCTGAACATGTAAATGTCACTGCACAGCTGAATACTTCCAACTAACCCTAATGGCTGTAGTTGTCCTGCCACTGGGAAGAGTTCACCAGTGCTTTCAAGACAGCAGTCATGTGAACAGCACATCACTGCACTAATATAAGGTTTATATCCCATGGGTAACTCAGACCACACGTGTAGTATAGCAAAAGTACCATCTGGAAGTAATTCCCTGTTATTACTTCTTATCAGGACTGCTGAGGGGTTTTTATTTATCAAGTATAAATGAATCATAGGGAAAACTGATGTATGATCATTAAACTATGAAAACTTATTAGGCTATCCTTTTACTGCTCAAAATAGAAGTCTAATAGAGGTAGGCTAGATCATGCTAACCTACAGCATGAATGTGACATGCAAAAGAAGAAATAGACTGAAATCTGTCTGAGTTATACCAGGAAATTACATATTCTTCTTAAAGTAAAATAAACACTTGACAAAGCTGTTAATCATCCCTAGTGGAAAGGATTTACAGATTCAATATTAAGATGATGAGCTTCCCACTGGTCTTAGAAGCACTGTAGTCAAATGAATCCATTTTCCTCTGAAATCATTTAGATAAAAATTACATTGACATTGAAGAATATGAATGGTTTGAATGTTAAAACGTCACTTTAAAAATGCATTGTCCCTCCAGTGGGTTCCTAATAGTCCTCAGTTAATATTTAGTATATTTTGAATGAAAATTTCAAAGTCAATATCTTATATGTAAGTATATATATTTATAATGTACTGTGCAGACACATTATATGTATGTATATCTAGACAAACTATATATTTTATACAAAAGCCCACACTCACACACTTCAACAATAAATACACTGTGCAACTGTATTTCCACCTATTTTCACAGACTTTCTGAATTTTACATATTTATACACAAATATTTTGCATCAAACCACATTGGAGATCTTGTACACAAATAAATTAAACATTTCCACATCAGAGAGTAGAAGAATAAATAATACATATTTATCTTGATTAAGATGATTTCATAAAAGCTCTTGACAATTAGATTTTTTCAGTAATTCGAAACAATCCTTTATTGAGAACATATTTGGAAATTTACCTGCAGTTAAATTGTAGCTGGAGACGCCAATAAAAACAAACAATTTTTAGAAGTTACCCATTCAAAGAGAGAAAGAGAAAGAGAATGAGTAAGAGAGATTATGGAATTTAATGATTAAGAATGTGTGCAGTGCAGTATAAGTACATTTGTTTCCTTGGAAACAAACTAGTACTGTTGCACTGAAGAAATTTGTAAGCTTTAAAAAATTCTGTAATCAGGCCCCAGGAGAACATATTAAAAATTTCAAAAGGGATAAATATTTGACATTCCTGCCCATTTTCTGACTGTACTTGTTGATGAGGCCTGTTGTCAAAGGGTGGTGTTTTTAACGTTGGAGAAATGGATATGATATGTGAACCTGCACTGCCAAGAACACACTTCTAAATGGCTAATCCATGTGGCAGGATCAACAACCTTGGCATCATACTGAAAGATTTAATCATTTAAAAGTACCAAGTACATGGCAAATGCAACTGAAGGTAGACTAACAAGCCAGCAATAATGATCCAAAGGAGGGAATATTGAGAAAGGGCTCTAAAGGGCTCAGTCGATCTTATAGTTGCTTGCAGAGAGCAGCAGATTTGGTATAGTGAGAGGAGATGATAACAATGCTGCTGTGTCATGTCAAGGTTATGGCTTATCAGAGTTATTCAGCTCAACTGGTTTAAAAAAACAACACAATTGCAGCCCCTGAACCGTCACCCACTTTTAGAACCAAACTTCTCTGTATGCTCTGAAATGTCTGTAGGCTTTTTCACTTCAATTTTTCTGGCACAAAGCAGAACCAGAAGTGCTAATTTTTTTTTAAACTGAATTTCTGTCTGCAAGCTGAAGCACAAATACTAGGACCCTCATACTAAAACTTGTTCTGGTGAGACTTCCTGTCCAGTTTTGCAGACTCAAGAGGTGTGGTTAGCTTGAATGAGTATTTGAACTCTGGGGTGGCCTTTTCAAACAGAACCCCATTCTGGTCCCCTCTCCTTAAGCTAACATACAGAGCTATATACAATATTGTCAACCCTACTGTTCAATATAGTAGTAACATGGATTTATTTCATATTAATTATGATACTTTGGGTTGGGTGGAGTTGCTGCATGTTTATTTCCAAATAAATACAGCTCCAATAACTGGCATAGCAATAATACATGCCATGCAGTAAAGGTTAAGACATCCCGGGATGATCATGCAATAAACTTGTGAAATCTTACCAAAAAACAGGGGAAATCACACAAAGCATGCAGAATAATAGCAAGTCTAAAAATATCAATGCTACAAACTAAATGAAGTCATAAAAGTTCATTCCCATCAGAAAAGTGATTGTAAGGGGGTGGTATGTGAGGTTTTAAAATTATGAAAAAATAAAAAATTGCCAAAAATGAATGAGGCAATTCTTCCCAATGGGAAAAACTCAAGAACATGGAAAGACATATAGAATAAGGGTGCAGAGGAGAGAAAGGGATTTTAGGCACAAGTGTTTCACATGAATGGGAGACAAGTCGTGAAATTAGTTTTCAACTACAGGCATAAAAGTATAAGGGAGCATCCATGTGTTCAGAAAGGAACATAGGAGTATGTTACTGAGGAAGAAAGGGAGCAAATTCCTGTCCTGTGCTTCACTGAAACTTCAGGTTATTCCCTTAACCTTATAACTTCAAGTCAATGGTATCACATCAGTCATGAATTTGGCCCTATTGCTTTAGAGATCCGAAAGAGATTCCTTTCATCCACTTGAGCTTGATCTTGTACCACTGAAGTCAATGGGAGTTTTGCAGTTGATTTCAGTGGGAGCAGAACCAAATTCTATGTGGTTAGAGTTGGAGACTCTGGAAAGGTGAAATCTACCCTTGCAATTAGGATGAGTAAACAAAGCTGTTACCCAGCCTACTCTGTCAAGGCCATTCTCAAGCCTCTGGGCTCCATGTTGGTTGTCTGAGATGTGTGGAGACACAAACTCAGTGTTATGTACTGTGCTATTTTTCTATTACGTCCATCCTGATACATTATGCTTAAAATGCTTATTTAAATGGCTGGAGTCAAATCAAGGTTGTGGCTGGTCAAAAGCTCTCCTCCTGGAATAAGTTGCTAAAAATATTGCAACTGCTAAACATACCTCTTCTTTTGCTCCTGTAAGTAAGAGGAAATAAGAAACTACATACAATAGTTCGAAAATGCCTAAAATCATCTCAATGGAATGCCATCCATCTGCCCCCAAAAGGGTCCAGTTCACTTGTTACCTGTATATTTCTATCCTTATCCCTTTACACTGTCTCTGTTGCCTGGCACAAAAGGTCTGTAAAGCCAGCAGATACAATCACCAGTGTAAAGAGACTTCTGCGCCCCCCTGTACAGGGGATGTTGTTTCAGGGATTGGGGCATGGCATGAGTACTAAGGTGCTTTAGCTATTCCCTATTGCCACAGTGGACCCTTTGGGCCATTGGCTGCCAGGAGCAATATTTTTCCCTTTAGAAGTTAGGAGAACCATGAGGCTGCTCTAACCTCTGCCAAGAGCCCCAAACAGCCCCAAATGGTATAAAGCTTTCTTTCTCCTCCATGTCCTTGAGTGTTATGCTGAGAGGTTGGGTGTACCCATTAATTAGGTACCAAATTTCCCCCGCCCCCATCTCACTCCTTTAAAAATTCTGTCTTTTATCTCCTTTGTCCTCCTTTCCTATCACTTTGTACCATTCTCTTTCTTATACCATATATCACCTTTTGTTTTCTATCCAACAGTTTAGGGTCTCATGCATGTCTCTCCCATACATGAAAATCCCACTGATATCAATGTATGCTCCACACAGATAAAGACACGTATATGGTCCTTAATTCCTTATGATTTTATTTGGTTTTTCACTTTTCGTCACTTCAGTGCTGCTTCTCCTTGAAATTTTTTCTTTCCTACCACCCCTGCTGTATGTTGTCTGTCTACAAGATTCCTCTCCTCTCTTCAGGGTAAATTTGAGAATGGAACATCTGACTCCTGTGTAGCTTGCATGTCTATGGGAAAAGTTAAACGCAGCCAGCTCTAGGGAAAGCTTTTCCCGTGGATCTCTGCAGGAACCCAGGAGTAATTCTCCTTTGATACTTCTTTAAAATAATCTACATGCCTGTATGTGTGTGTTGGAAAGTTTGTTGCAATATGACCATGGGGTAATAATACACCAAAGTCCAGATTTAAAATATTTTAAAAAACATGAAAAAATGGGCTGTTTATAAAGCTAATGAAGAAAATATATTTAAGAAAGTAAATTTTTTGACAATGTGGGTCATTTCCTGAAATCAGAGCTCATCTTGTAACAAATCCATATTCTGTAAACAACAGACACAAGCAAAACATAAATCACACACACACCATATCTTCTCTATCCTGGCAATAATATATTTTGGATCACAACAATGGAGACAGTGGGTTACAGAAAGAACAAGGGCCTGCTCCAATACCCACTGAAATCAATGAAAATTGCCATAGATTTCAATGAATATTGGATCAGGCCCCAACACCACAAAAGACTTAAAACAGGAGCTGCAGTGAGCTTTTTACCAGCCAGACAAAATGTTGTCTATGAACTCTTGCTGGTTATTAAATATAAGAGCCTGTGCTTTTACATTCCATATAATTAAGACATTCATACCAAGAAAGTTGCATATCAATGTGATTACAGTTATATGAAAATAAATTTGTGAAATTTCTATTTAAAAAAGCCTCACAAATTTTGCACATTTATTTTATGTGCAGCACAAAGATCCACCAAATTTAGTCGATGTTTTCAGACTTACAATCTAAGCTCCTAATTCTTCAAAAACACATATATGTGCTTAACTTTAAACATCGGCTTTGTCTCACTGACTTGATTTGATTTTGATTGTCAATTTGAGAACATTTAATAAAATTAGGAGAAACTTTGTACTGCATATATAGTATTTTTTTTCAAAATTTGTTGGGTTTTCAACATTTTTTTGAAGTTCTGTTAAAAACTTATTCTGCCTCTTGGAACAGTGGAAATTCATGCCACTTGAGTGGTAATTTATCCCAAAATGTATCCAAATTAATAATATGTGATACTAGCATGTGTTTGATTATATAATTATATACATATTCCCTTTTCAAGTAGATTAAAACTTATTTTTTCCTGTAGTACAAGAAATAAGATTTTTTGACAAAGAGGATGTTCACCTATTAAATCATAACCTTGGATTGCAATACAAAGACAAAAACAACAACAAAACACCTCAAAAGAGGAAATTTAAGGTTGGATAGAAAATAAATAAGGTTTAGACTTGAGATAATAGAAAGATCTATAATCAGAAGACATGTTTTATTATTACAGGTAGAGATAACATTGAAGAAAGCGTGGGATAATATCTTGGGCTTAATTTAAGACTAACGTAACAAGACAGTATCTATATGGTTGTTTTGCCAGCTTTTCTTATAAAGAACTTCTTTTCCAACATTTACCCTTCAGGTTCAAAAATGGGTTTATTTAATTTTAGAAAAGTGCCAATAACCCGACTACCTCCATAACTTGGCCATTCTTTTCCCCACTTCCATTTAGCTTGGAGAGCACATAATGACTTCCACCTTTAAGACCCAATCTTAAACTCACTGGCATCAATAGAAAGACTCCTGCTCATTTACAGTGGGTTTCGGAACAGATCCCTTAATCCGTGCAGCAATTTGAACAGAAGTTTAAGAAGAGGAAGGCACAGTTTTCTGTCTAATTCTAAGGTGCTCCTTTTTGGTGTCATTTGGTCATAAGAGTTATTTTTCCTATATGGCTAGTAGGGAGATTGACTCATACTAGGTAAAAAAGATTATGCTCTTTTTTAAAGAAATAGGTGTGGAAGTTTTGTCTGTGTTCCACTGTTCATACATATTAGTAATCTACCAGCATAAACCCTGCTTCAAATTTCAAGAGCTATAAATTGCACAAGGAAACATGTAGTGATGTGGCTTTTAGTGGAAAACTATTTCTCCATGAGTTGAAGAAGTGGACAGGTCTCTCCTAACACCTCAAGGTACATGCTCATTTTATTCATGGGGAAATCGCTTTTAATGATATATCTTTAAAACAGCTAGCATTGGTTTCTTAACAGCATGTAAAAATGTAAGTTGGAATTCAGCACAACCCTGGTGCTGGGGAAAAGTGTAGGGGTAGACGTGTGCAGTGCAGAGGCTCATGAAAACCTACCACATTTTTTGATATTTTTTTAAAATGAGAGCTATTTACTATTCAGTATTCCCAAAAGTGCACCCAGCAATTTATTGGGAGCTGCATGGCTAAAATCCCACACTCTAATCTGCATTCATATCAATTTCAATCTTCACTTTACATGTAAATAACCCTACATCAGAAGTTGTTTAAAAGTCTGTATATCGCTTATTTTAATGAACCAAATGACAGTTAACCTGCTGCTTTTAATTGGTATTGAAAAAGATCCAGAGCAGATGGTGATGTCCAGGAATTTATAATAATAATAGCTGTATAATTTCTTTTTGTTGGTGTTTTTTAAATAGAACTGAAAATAATGCCAACATATAATCCACCATTTTCATAGAAGAAAGTGGTGGTACCTGTGTATTATTCAGAGGTGGGGAAGAGATTATATAATTGGCTAAATTTAAAACTGTTTACAAGAATCATTTACCACTTTATGGGTGATACCACAAAGAATATTTGGTCATGTGAACTTGTTTAATGAAAATGGATAGATAATTGCAATCCAAAAATTGAATAATAGAGCTGGGGAAATAAACTGTAGTGAAAAAAACTAATTTTGGGTCTTTTTCTGTTTGCAAATTATTTGTGAATGTATGCTTTTCTTTAATTTATTCATTATTTAAAATAATTCACGGAATAATTTCTGCAATTGTTTTTTTGTCCTAAAGGTCATTCATGTTCATTTTACTGCACGTATTCTAAATTTGATTGATGTTGGTTCATATTGATTGCGCAAAGTGATAACATGGATTATTCTGTACTTCAATTTGATTAGGATAACTTTAAATATCAGGTATCTGATAGGAATTCTTGAGTTTCCAAATTTAAAATTCATTTCCAGTGAATATACTCCAACATCTGTTCAAAATGCACGGTTCCTATGAACATACATTAGTAAATTAATTTCCTAGAATATTTGTGAACATAGGAGGAGTATAAACTTGGCCCAAGCAAATTAATTTAAATATTCAAACAAATATTCATAGGTGTTTTGGGTTTTTTTCCCCAGTATTTACTGAAAATATTATAGTCAAATTCAGCCCCGGTATAAATAAGTATGGCTTCTATTCATTTTAACAGGAGTTGCACCTGTGAATGCAACAGCTGAAATTGGAGTCTACTCAACATTCATTGTGCTACAGCACAGACAGAGTGAGAGGTAAGATCAAATTCCCTCTCCCAGCCAATATACTGGCATGAATATGGTTGCTTAATTCTTTATCTGAAACTCTGCTCTCCTTCAGTATCAAAGGGAAAAATTAGAATGTGAGCTGATTCTTGAAACATTTTGGATATCTCCTTCCATGTAAAATGATTACTAATATGGGAAACATTCCCATATTTGCAGATATGAAAGTGTCTTTCAAAGCAATAATCATCACAGTTCAGAAAGGTATGCTCAAAAAGAAGTGCAGGTCACCTCCTCCTCCTGCATGGCTAATTAGATCACTTTCTTTGGTCTACTTATTTGGGATGTTTATATAGGAAGTCAATGCTTATGGCCAGAGATGGATGAAGTTGTTTTTTTTCATGAACATTAAAGGTTTTAAACTTTATTCACCTCCCTCTTATGCTTACTTTGTCTAGTTATTCCATCACATGAATTCACTAGTGGGAATGTTTGTGGAAATGCCTAATTTTAAGTGAATATACAGAGAAAGCAAGTTTTAAGATAATAAAATTCCCATTGGAAACCTATTTCTAAAAGTTATACTCATCTAGTAAGGGAAAGGAAACTATGTGACCTCTTTGTTCAATCCAATGCACAGGCATCAAGCACTCCATTGGGTGTTAAACACAGCTCAGATATCACATACAGGCTGCTTACAAACAATTCAGGAACAAGATATAGGGACAAAATGTGTTCATTATGAATGATTTGTCCAGCTGTACCGATGACATAAGTTTGAAGAAAAATATAAAATCACACCAAATAAAAATAACGTCTGGGGAGGAGGTGCTAGGTAATGTTAGAAGAAGAACCAGGTCTTCAGCTATCTCTAGACTGTAAAGGAAGTGAAATGTTCGAGAAGGAGGAGCAGTTGATAACACAGCCTGATCTATATTTCAAAGAGAAAATTAAAATTGAAATCACATTTCCATGGGATGAAGATAATGATCAGGAAAGAACAGTATTCTTGCAATGAAGAAAATGCACACCAATATCTTCTTTCCTCATCCACTCCTGATTTCAGTTCACTGACTAGTACACTTCTCAAAAACTAATCTTCTCAGCATGAAAGTGTAATACCGGGCACCTGTGCGGGAGCCCAAGATAAAGTTCATGACGGCACAGAACATCAGCATTAACTGTGCATGTTAGATGCTATCAGTGATAGATAGATAGATAGATAGATAGATAGATAGATAGATAGATAGATAGATGTGTGTATGTATGTATATGTATATAAAATAGAAAAATCAACTTTAAAAAAACATAAAAGAAAAGGCCCAGACTTCCTTGCCTAACAGAGATCTATGAAGCCTTATAGCCTATTACTGAAACAAATCCATGGTGGTATGTTTACATTTCCTTCTGAGTGAAATCCAACATCTGAGCTTTTGTTCAATGTTTATTCAACCCTATAGTTGAGTAATGGGTTTATTAAACCAATCCCTGGGAATATAGTGATTTAACATTGTTTAGCTTTATCATCCAGATCTATGGTTGTCTGAGTATCAAAATTATTACATAGTGTGGGAGAACCACTTCTCTAACGATGGACAACAAAATAAATGAATAGAGCTACTGAGTCTCTCAAGTAAGCAGATGTAAGACAGTGAAGGAGAGCAACTTGCTCCCATTATATTAAATCAAGGATAGGGTCTAGAATTGAAATTTCTGACATCTTTTGTTTCATCCCATTCCCAGTGCAGGCAATGGCAGATTTACCACTGACTTCAACAAGAGCAGGATCAGGCCTTCAATTAGGTGAAATAATAATCCACTTATTTTAACTCAAATGCTAAACAAACATACTCTCTTTTCAAAAAAACCTGTTCAGAGAGACCCGCCTGTCCCTTATGCACAGAAAACTTCCATCAAGATACAGTGCCTGATCCTGCATGTCTTACTAAAACAGGCAACAATAGTTTTGCCTCAATAAGGCAATAATGGGCCTCAAGCAGGCCCATAATACGCATGCACGCACACACACACACTAATACACACACACACGATATGAACAAATGAAGAATGAATCATCCTTTACAGAAATATGTGTATGTTTATGAATATACACTGGGAAGACGACAAGAAGGGACAGGTGAGTTAAATCAGGAAACATATATATATATATAATGCTATGATTTTCTAAAACTATGAATATGTTTTTAAACCACCGAGCACAATGCTCTACTGGAAGAAGAAACTAGATGGGCAAGTTCATTGGCAGAAAGATTATTTTAAAATGCTGATTTCTATAATAATATAGAGTATTAAGACAAGTTTAAACGTTACTCCTACATTTTATTTAGGCTATTGTTCAGCATAGATTTAGAGTTTATATGGATAACTATCCTTAGTTTATATAATTTTATTAATCTGTCTGTTACTATTATTATTAATAATAATAAAGCGTAATGTTTTTCCAAAGCTGCATTGTGTTTTGATGGGTCTCACAGATATGCATGCTTTGAAGAATTTCATTTCAAAATTACAAAATATGTATACAATAAATCATCAGTTGATTTAAAATTAAATCATTCTGGTTGTATTTATGTTCATGAATCAAATGTGACTTTTCTCGCTTTACACAGGTCTATGCTGTTTTCAACCTCAACCTTTGCGAATGACATTTTCATTTAGAATCTTATCATTTCATAATTATTACCTTTCAGAACTCCTAGGGAGAGAACAAAAGCTTCCTCTTTGTATTTCCATTGTTATGTTCCTTTGAAGAACAAATTAAATTTCAATCCCAGCCAAAACAAACTTTTAAAGTACAAAATAAATTAGAAATTACATGAAAAAATATCAAGCTGTGAAAGCTTGACTCAGGCTCTCATGAGTACAGGTATATTCAAGATAATTTATTACTGTGTTTAATTTTCTTTATTTAACCAGAGTGGACCACCTTCAGCCTGATATAACTGGTAAATCTCCCACTGAAGTCAATGAGAATTGCTCCAGTTTATGCCATGACTCATGTGATGTTAATCAAAAACTGAAATATTTTATACTCTTTGGTTGATTATTCATTATTATTATTGCATGTCTAGAGATACAGAGAGATTCACTAATATTTATCAGCACTCTCGCAAAATGTATCCAGTATTTTATACAATAATGAATTTTCACACATTTCCTCATTATAAGCAATTCTCATCATTCTCACCATGTCAGCTTCCTTTCATTTCACTCCAAGATAATTTCTCTTTTAGTGACTTCTCTTTTAGCTTTGAATAAACTCTGGCCCTGATCACCAGTAGACCTTAAAAATCACATGGCATTTTTGCAAGTCTAGGAGTGTCACTGTTGCTGCCCTAGCCACATTTCAATTTAAATTCAAACTAACTAAATTCACATTCACTACGATTATTGTCTCAGTCTTCCGAATTACTTATAAAATTCCCAAAACATTAGTCAGTTGTTTCAAAAACGCAAGTAAGAAAATTACCGAGCAGAAATATATTGTCACTTAGATGCTACTATTCATATTACAATGAAAATACGAGTTCCTGAGAGTTGTTTCCAGCACACAGTTGCCACCTCACTTGATTGCCTGTACCAACAGGAGAGGATGTCTGGCTTCAAGCAAAGTAGTCTGGGAGGAAAGAGCATTGGTATGACTGCAGCCTACCTAATTTCAGAGGCTATGGAGTCAATGACAAGGTGTCTCTCCCATCTCTCTTAGGCTTGCTCTGCTGATCTCTTTAGGTGGAGGAAACCTAAAGAGAAAACCAGCCTGGGAGAGAAACAGCAGAAATCAAGAGACCTGGATAGTGTTCAACTCTCAGCAAGGGACAAAAGTGTAAGTGGCTCCTGGCAGCTCCATTCAGACGAAGAGATGGGGTGGCAGCACTCAAGGTTTGGCAGGGAGAGCAGTACTGATGTAAAGGAGAGAGGCACTCATTTAGTAAAATAGTAACACCTGGCCCACTAAAAAGATCGACCTATATGCCTATTTTACCAGAGATTGGAATTGGCGCTGCTCCAGGAAGCAGGAAAATATTACAAGAGATGTTACATCTGTCTGTTTCCATGGTGAGTAGGCTGGGAAGATGAGAGAAGGGCCACTGCACATAAAGCACCCAAGAAGGTATGTACCACAAAAGGGCCTAAAAAAGGCGCATAGGGATTAATGGTTGCATTGACTGAAACTTAGATAAACATCCAACTTTTAATGTGAACTGAATCTCTAAAGCTTTTTGAGATTCACCCATTACTAGCTAGAAGAAAAGGAGTACTTGTGGCACCTTAGAGACTAACCAATTTATTTGAGCATGAGCTACAGCTCACTTCATCGGATGCAAAATGGTTAGTCTCTAAGGTGCCACAAGTACTCCTTTTCTTTTTGCGAATACAGACTAACACGGCTGTTACTCTGAATACTAGCTAGAAGTAGCTCCAGCTTGATTTAACTGTTTAGAGATGGTTTTAGGAGGAGCCAATCCATTTTTTCCAGACTTTGGGTGCGGGAAAGGAAGCTAGAAAAGGAATTCCAGTCCAAACTACCCAACAGTTTTAGTCTGTTCTCATTTCCAATTCAGATCTGGGAGATTTCCCAACTCCCACTTCCAATTTAAGTCGGTGGAGAAGATTTCCAAAAACATCAGTCAATCCCTTTATGCTGGGTAAGCAAGACCTCAGGCTTGACTGATGTGGCAAAAAGTGGGAAAAACAGATGACTTGGTATAAGCTTCGACCCCTCATCATAGATTTAAATCTGAAATGTTTAAGAAACATTCTCCCTTCCCACCTTACTCACAGGAGGATAGAGTCGCCTGTCATATTGGTCTCTTTTTGTCTTAAAAAGCTATGAATCTGAGACCAATATGACAGTCGACTCTATCCTCCTGTGAGTAAGGTGGGAAGGGAGACTGTTTCTTAAACATTTCGGATTTAAATCTATGATGGGGTGTCACATCATCAGTTGGGACTCTTTGGAGGTAGAGTAAGTCTCAAAGCTTTAAATTAAATGACAAAAATGCAATTTTTAGAACCCCAGAGATCTCCTTTATCTATGTATCTAAAAACAAGGCTGGGCAGTAAGAAATGATCTTAACATTAATCTACTGGCACAAATTTATGGTATAATGGAGGAGGAAAACAAGGGCATAGTGGGGCTTTCAAAAGTCAATGGGAGTTAGGCTTCTAGGTGCTTCTGAGAATCCCACTGGGCACCTATCTGCATATTTAGGCACATAAATACCTTTGAAAATCTGGCCCCATATCCTTTGCTTAGAATAATTAAGGGAGAGCTGCAGTGGATGAACCCAAGACATGAGTAGTCTCCATGGTGCTTTGCTCTAGGAGTCTTTTGTGTTCCAGTTACTCAGTCTCTAGCTCCCCACAGCTTTCCTTTTCTAATCAAAATTTTGAGCAAAAGAGAAAAAATATGTTTATTGAGAATAAATGTTACAAAACAATTTTATTTTCCCCTGGAGCCTTGCCAAAAGAAGCAGAAATCCCTGGATATATTACATGCACAGCCACAGTTATACATTTGAACTTATTCAATAAGAGCAAAGTCTAGAAGACACAAGTGAGATCAGGGCCCTGTTGTGCAAGGTGCTGTACAAACACATAGTAAAAGACAGTCTCTGCCCTCAAACTCTAACAGATGGGGAAGCCCAAGCACCATGGTTTCAATGGTGCTGTGTTGACAAGAAGTTGGGACAGAGCAGGGCAGAGTCCAGGAGTTGTTGTGGAGTTAGATGGCCTCTATGCAAATAGCCCTGTACTGCAGAAATCCCGTTATTTCCATGGCAGGGAAAGTGTGAGAGTCCGTGAGGTTTAGGGGCCAGACCACAGACAGGGTCTGAGTAGACCACTTTTCCTTTTCTCAGTTATTCAACCCTTATCACAAAGGACTCCCAAATAGTCCAACTCCTCTCAAGCCTTCCTCCCAGACTTTTATTTATTATTTTTTTAAAACAGTCTCCTTCTTCAAGTCATTTCCCCTCTGTAAAATCAGAGCTCCTGCCTTTTCTTAATGTCCTCTGGCAGGCAGACTTGCCATCTCCCTTAGACTGAGGAAGAGCAGGCCTTCTTATAGTATGCCTTGTTAGTAGCCTTGAGTTCCAATGCATGTTTGGCTTCTAGTCCCAGAAGCCTGTGAAAACTGAACCCTCTTAGGGTAGGCTTACACAGTGTTTTGGAGCGAGCAGCAGTGAGCCTGTCAGCCCAGGTCGACAGACTCGGGCCAGTGGGGCTCATGCTAGCATTCTAAAAATAGCTGCGCAGACAGTGCTTTGAAGTTGAGGGTCTCTGAAACCCAGTCCCCATCCTAGGCTTCAGAGCCCAAGCTCCAACTTCAAAGTGCTGACTACATAGCTATTTTTAGAGTGCTAGTCTAGGAGTCTAGACTAGCTGGCCAGAGTCTGTCAAGCTGGGTTGGGAGGTTCACTCCCACTCACTCTAAAACACTGTCTAGACATAACCATAAAGGCCCAATAGCACCCTGTGGTAAAAACTAACTAAAAAATTCTTGAGCCTCGCTTGGAAGAATATCACAGACATACTTGGGTGTATAAGGCTAGGGAAAGGCCCTGGACAAAGACAACCCTGATCGCTGGTCACTTCAGGCTATAACATCAATTTATGGCGAAGAAGAAGATGATGGGTGAAGAGTTGTTCTGGTTATGTAATGTTACTGAGATTCGTACTGGGTTACTTATGCTTCAGAATTCATTTAGATTTGCCTGTTTCAGCCTAAAAACAGCAAACTACATCAGGAGGTTCTACCTATACTATTATATGGCGCTTACTTCTTACACAAAAAGACATAAGTTGTGTCATCAATATGCCTTATTTAAAAGTTAAGAACACAAGAAGAACATATGGACGGCCATAATGGTTGTTTAGCAGGCTTCCTGCTTCTAATGTACTTAAAAAAAATGCTATTACTTTTTGAGTCTTCGGCTAGCTGTTCTTCAAATTCTTTTTTATCCTTCCTAATTTTTACATTTCATTTGCCAGAGTTTATGCTCTTTTCTATTTTCCTCACTAAGATTTAACTTCCACTTTTTAAAGGATGCCTATTTGCCTCTCACTGCTTCTTTTACTTTGTTGTTTAGCCACAGTGGGACTTTTTTGGATCTCTGTTTTTTAATTTGGGGTATACATTTAAGTTGAGCCTCTCTTATGGTGTCTTCGAAAAGTTTCCATGCAGCTTGCATGGATTTCACTTTTGGCTCTTTACCTTTTAATTTCTGTTTAAGTAACCTCCTCATTTTTGTGTAGTTCCCCTTTCTGAAATTAAATGCTATAGTGTTGGGCTGCTGTAGTGTTTTCTCTGCCACAGGGATGTTAAATTTAAATATATTATGGTCATTATTACCAAGCAGTCCAGCTATATTCACATCTTGGACCAGATCCTGTGCTCCACTTAGGACTAAATCAAGAATTGCCTCTCCTCTTGTGGGTTCCAGGACTAGCTGCTCTAAGAAGCAGTCATTTAAGGAGTCAAGAAACTTTATCTCTGCATCCAGTCCTGAGGTGACATGTACCCAGTCAATATGAGGATAGTTGAAATCCCCCATTATTACTGAGTTTTTTTATTTTAATAGCCTCTCTAATCTCCCTGAGCATTTCACAGTCACTATCACCATCCTGGTCAGGATGGTCAGGAACTTCAACTTATTTTGCCTCCAACACCCTGGTTTTTCAAATAAACTTTTTCAGATACTCGGATGCAAATCTGCCGCTATAAAGTTCCCCGTTATTAAGAAGAGCTAAAATGTGTATCAACTGGCATTTTCCCCCAATGCCTATTTGCATATGTAAATCAAACAGCTTATATATCTACCAGTCTATTTAATCAGTTTGTCAGGAATGTCTTTTTCTGAAACAATTTCAAAAAGAGGTAAGAAGAAAACATATTGCATGAATGTACTTTTTAAAATTAAAAAGTGATATAGTCTACTAAGTTCTCTCTTTCTTAGAACATTATTTTTGTCTCAAAGAACATTTGCTCTCCCAGACTGGCTCGCTGTTAAGAACAAGCAAAGAAAACAGTAACATTTCAGTACTAGCCTACACTCTATGTTAAATGTTAAATCATCATTCTAACAGTGTCCCCATGGCTGAAAAACATGCCCTTTTCCTTGAAATCTGCCCTAGTATAGATGAAAAACTGCCAGTAGAAATTACCACATTTGCCATGACTGCGATTGGGTGGGTTTCTGCAGTTGGATTCAATGAAACTATGGAAAATGTTGTTAGTAACAACTCTAAGGTTATAAAAAAATCACCAAGTGACAGGTTTCTAGATTAAAAGGAAATATTAAAAATCCCATTCAATATTTAAAGCTTACTTAACTAGTAGCACTTTACATGACACTGACTCGTGTCATTTTCTTTCATTCTTCTTTGATCCATGCAAAGAAGTTACACAATTGCAAATATCTTACTATGTCACCTTCTCATACATATATGAGATGAAAGAATATTATCTCAAGCTGAGTGATAAGCCCTGTATCAAAACTACTGATAAAATCTCTACAATCAGATGATAAGTAAAAGCAAGAAGGTGGATGTATTAGGCATGTTTTCTTTAATATTTTAAAACATTGGTTAAGGAAAAATGTTATTCTAACATGATATTTAAGGCTACTAAGTAATGTCAAGCTTTTGTGACAGGTTAGCTGAGATATCTGTCAACATACAGGCATCATCCAAGGTGCTTTTATTTGCATGATTGTGAAGTGGCAAACCACCAATACTGTTTCCCCTCTGATTCTAAATGTACAGAGGGCGTCAGAAGGCTTATTAACATAAAATAAAATTAGCCCTGGTCTGTTTTATTTTAAATTGATTCTTTTTTTTTTTAAAAGGAACTCAGTTCCTTTCCCATACTTGGTATATAGTACATCTTTTTTTTCTCAGACTTAATTCTCCAAGTCTGGTCTGTCAGCCAGTATAAACAACACTTGATGAATGAGACTCAAGGTGTTTAGTCACCTGAAGCAGCTGTTTGAAGTAACTCTACACACAGCCTGAGGCCTGTGTTTTCACAGCTGTGGGAACTCTTCAAAAGCTTTCCCTCTTGGCCTAGCTCTTTGCTGTGGCTTTAGACTCTTAGCGCAAAATCTGGACAATTTCAAAAGGGCAGAATGAAACTAGAGACAGTAATTTTTGATGATTTTGAGCCAAAAAAAGTCTAAAATAAATAAATGAAGTACATTTGAAAGTGCTTTACCTAGGTGGGCTATATATCTGAGAATTGTTCACTCTTCATGTGCCCATGCACTCAAAAAGGGAGATATATGGGTAAAATACTACTCTCTGTTTAGATGGTAGTATTTTCATTTTCTTCTCTGATGCAGCTACATTCAAATTCAACTGAAAACACACATACCTGAAATAAACTTTGTGAGTTCTTCAAAGTTTGAAAGCTCTCCAAACTTGTAAATAGACCTGCAGTGATTAGTGGACTGGACTCCCCTCTGGTGAGCTTAGGAGAACTGGCCTCACAAAGGTCATATAATTTCTTCTCTTGGCCTGGTAGTGTCTGCTTTCATGACATGCCTCAATGTGTCCATTAGTGTAGCCAAGATGGTGATGAGACTGAAAAAAAAGAAAAAATAGAACCCGCCTCTGAGCTGGCGGGGAAATTACAGTTTTGGAAAAGTGGGACCCAGTCATGCAGCTGGGCTGAAATGTTATATTCAGAGTGAGATCATGCATCCGAATATGTGATTTTATTTGGGAGTGGGGTGGATTGGAACCATAAAGAAAGATGATGAATTACTTGGATAAGTGAGAGGGATGAAGGGCCAGGTTCTGCCACCCTCTACTCACATTGTGTAATACCTCTCCCCTTCAGAAGCCCTGCTGATTGCAAATGGGACTGCTTGAGGTACTAATCATCATGAATAAAGGTGGCTGAGTCTGGTCCAAAGAGATTAGTGTAATTGAAAATGAAAGCAGTGGGGGATCAAATTGAACCCCAGGAATGGATTTCGGTGGGTGGATTTGACCCAGTGGAGTTCTATTGGGGATGTTTTTCGCCTAGTAAATGCTTTTCCACACAAAAGTCTCAAAAACACCACAAAGAGAAAATAAACAAACTGAACTCCAATTTTTAAATGTTTTAAAACAAAAGCATCAGCCAGACTAACAGAAGATGAGTGAGGACAAAAGCAGGTATAAACTAGGCCTGAGACAAAACAATATAAATGTCCCCACTTCTCTGTTTTTGTAATTCCTCCCTCCCACTGTACTTGTACCTATTCCCTACCCCTTTGTTTCTCTCCTCCTCTCTCCTTTTCCCTGCCTCTCGCAAACACTCTCATTTTAATAGGAAGAGCTTAGTTTACCCATATTCTTCAGCTGTGGTACTATTCACATTCACCTTTATTAAGGTTTTTTGTTGTGTAATTTTGTACTCATCATATACTTGGGCCCTATATTTTCAGCTGATTGTAGCCATTTTTCACACTGTCAATGCTCAGGCTGTAGGAGTTTGGAATTGGTGAATTATGGCAAATAATAGTATTTTAAATAATTATTTATTAACAGTATAAACAATATAGTTAGATGATATGTGGAATAGTATTCTCCATTTTTCATTTCTTTGATAATGCTTGTAAGTTTTAAAACAAAAAAACCCTCTTCATTTTAACCCTACCTTTTTCTGAAGTAGTCATATATTGTCTCTCAAAAAAAGATTTGTGTGGAAAGAAACTTCCATGCTTCCATGCAAAAGCATTCTGCAGGTCTATCCTGTCCATAAAAATAATTGTTTTCAAATCTCCACCTGGTTTTCTGGCAGGCCTAGCCATATTTTGAAGGTGCACTCACACATATATTATGGGTGGTACTGTTAGTCAAGCAGCTTTCCATAAGAAAGGAAGGATGGTGCAGTAATTAAGGCAGTAACCTGGCCCACAAGAAACATAGGTTCAGGTCTCTGATCTACCAAAGGCTCCCTATGAGACTGTGGGCAAGTCACTTAGTCTCTTTGTTTTAGTTCCCCATATGTAAAATAGGGATAATAACTCTCCCCTACTGCACAGGCATGTTGTGAGGATAAAATACACTACAGATTGTGAAGTGCTCAGATACTATGGTAATTGGGGCCATATGAGTACCAAAAGGTAGGTCTACACTTATGGTGACCTGTAGTTTACAGACACTGCATGCCCAGATAGTACAGGTATAAATAGCAGTGTAGACAGTGATACGTGGCAGAGCAGGGTGCCCTACATGTCTGAACTCTAGGGTATGTACCCTACTCAGCTCTCTACATGCCCAAGCAATGCCTTCCATGTCTACACTGCTATTTTTAGCAGTGTAGGGTCCCATGGTCCCTCCATTGCTGGAGCCTTTCACTGCCATGTGTACTTACCCACCTCAGTGACAAGTGTGGACACAGTTGCTTTTCACTGCACTTTCACTGCCTGTACTCTATACACTGCCATAAGTGTAGTCATAGTCTATAAGCCCTGGTCTACACTAGGAGTTGAAGTCGAATTTAGCAGCGTTAAATCGATTTCACCCTGCACCTGTCCACACAACGAAGCCCTTTTTTTCGACTTAAAGGGCTCTTAAAATCGATGTCCTTACTCCACCCCCGACAAGGGGATTAGCACTGAAATCGGCCTTGCTGGCTCGAATTTGGGGTACTGTGGACACAATTAGACGGTATTGGCCTCCGGGAGCTACTCCAGAATGCTCCATTGTGACCGCTCTGGCCAGCACTCTCAACTCAGATGCACTAGCCAGGTAGACATGAAAAGGCCTGCAAACTTTTGAATGTCAATTTCCTGTTTGGCCAGCGTGGCAAGCTGCAGGTGACCATGCAGAGATCATCAGCAGAGGTGACCATGATGGAGTCCCAGAATCGCAAAAGAGCTCCAGCATGGACAGAACGGGAGGTACGGGATCTGATCGCTGTATGGGGAGAGGAATCTGTGCTATCAGAACTCCGTTCCAGTTTTCAAAATGCCAAAACATTTGTCAAAATCTCCCAGGGCATGAAGGCCAGGGGCCATAACAGGGACCCAAAGCAGTGCGCGTGAAACTTAAGGAGCTGAGGCAAGCCTACCAGAAAACCAGAGAAGCGAACGGCCACTCCGGGTCAGAGCCCAAAACATGCCGCTTCTATGATGAGCTTCATGCCATTTTAAGAGGTTCAGCCACCATTACACCAGCTGTGTTGTTTGACTCCTTCAATGGAGATGGAGGCAACATGGAAGCAGGTTTTGGGGACAAGGAAGATGATGATGATGAGGTTGTAGATAGCTCACAGCAAGCAAGGAGAGAAGCCAGTTTTCTCGACAGCCAGGAACTGTCTCTCACCCTGGACCTGGAGCCAGTATCCCCTGAACCCACCCAAGGCTGCCTCCCGGACCCGCCAGGCAGAGAATGGACCTCTGGTGAGTGTACCTTTTAAAATACTATACATGATTTAAAAGCAAGCATGTGAAAGGATTAATTTGCCCTGGCATTCGCAGCTCTCCTGGATGTACTCCCAAAGCCTTTGCAAAAGGTTTCTGGGGGGGGGCAGCCTTATTCCATCCACCATGGTAGGACACTTTACCACTCCAGGCCAGTAGCACGTACTCGGGAATTATCGTAGAACAAAGCATTGCAGTATATGTTTGCTGGCATTCAAACAACATCCATTCTTTATCGCTCTGTGTTATCCTCAGGAGAGTGATATCATTCATGGTCACCGGGTTGAAATAGGATGCTTTTCTTAAGGGGACATTCAGAGGTGCCCATTCCTGCTGGGCCGTTTGCCTGTGGCTGAACAGAAATGTTCCCCGCTGTTAGCCACGCACTGTGGGGAGGCAAAATGCGACCTTGGAACGAAAGCACATGCGCTATGTATATAATGTTAACAGCAAAGTTTTCCGTGAAAGAGTGTACCCATTGTTCTATAAAATGTGTCTTTTTAAATACCACTGTCCCTTTTTTTTTTCTCCACCAGCTGCACGTCTTTCAAGGATCACAGGATCTTCTCCTTCCCAGAGGCTAGCGAAGATCAGAAGGCGAAAAAAACGCACTCACGATGAAATGTTCTCTGAGCTCATGCTGTCCTCCCACACTGACAGAGCACAGATGAATGCTTGGAGGCAGACAATGTCAGAGTGCAGAAAAGCACAAAATGACCAGGAGGAGAGGTGGTGGGCTGAAGAGAGTAAGTGGCAGGCTGAAGAGAGGGCTGAAGCTGAAAGGTGGCGGCAGCATGATGAGAGGAGGCAGGACTCAATGCTGAGGCTGCTGGAGGATCAAACTAATATGCTCCAGCGTATGGTTGAGCTGCAGGAAAGGCAGCAGGAGCACAGACCGCTGCTACAGCCCCTGTGTAACCAACCGCCCTCCTCCCCAAGTTCCATAGCCTCCTCATCCAAACGCCCAAGAACGCGGTGCGGGGGGGCCCTCCGGCCACCCAGCCACTCCACCCCAGAGGATTGCCCAAGCAACAGAAGGCTGGCATTAAATAAGTTTTAAACTTTTAACGTGCTGTGTGGCCTTGTCCTTCCCTTCTCCACCACCTCTCCTGGTGCTTCTCTACTCCACCACCCCTCCTGGGCTACCTTGGTAGTTATCCCCCTATTTGTGGGATGAATTAATAAAGAATGCATGAATGTGAAGCAACAATGACTTTATTGCCTCTGCAAGTGGTGATCAAAGGGAGGAGGGGAGAGTGGTTAGCTTACAGGGAAGTAGAGTGAACCAAGGGGCAGGGGGTTTCATCAAGGAGAAACAAACAGAACTTTCACACCATAGCCTGGCCAGTCAAGAAACTGGTTTTCAAAGCTGCTCTGATGTGCACCGCACCCTCCTGTGCTCTTCTAACCACCCTGATGTCTGGCTGTGCGTAACCAGCAGCTGGGCGATTTGCCTCAACCTCCCCCTTATTCTCACAGATATTGTGAAGCGCACAGCAAGCAGTAATAACAGTAATAAGTGGGAATAATGGCTTCGCTGAGGTCTAACCGAGTCAGTAAACTGCGCCAGCATGCTTTTAAACATCTAAATGCACATTCTACCACCATTCTGCACTTGCTCAGCCTGTAGTTCAACAGCTCCTGACTACTGTCCAGGCTGCCTGTGTATGGCTTCATGAGCCATGGCATTAAGGGATAGGCTGGGTCCCCAAGGATAACTATAGGCATTTCAACATCCCCAACGGTTATTTTCTGGGAATAAAGTCCCTTACTGCAGCTTTTGAAACAGACAAGAGTTCCTGAAGATGCAAGTGTCATGTACCTTTCCCGGCCATCCCATGTTGATGTTGGTGAAACATCCCTTGTGATCCACCAGTGCTTGCAGCAATATTGAAAAGTACCCCTTGCGGTTTATGTACTTGCCAGCTTGGTGCTCCGATGCCAAGATAGGGATATGGGTTCCGTCTATGGCCCCACCACAGTTAGGGAATCCCATTGCAGCAAAGCCATCCACTATGACCTGCACATTTCCCAGGGTCACTACCCTTGATATCAGCAGATCTTGGATTGCGTTGGCTACTTGCATCCCAGCAGCCCTCACAGTAGATTTGCCCACTCCAAATTGACTACCAGCTGACCGGTAGCTGTCTGGCATTACAAGTTTCCACAGGACTATTGCCACTCGCTTCTCAACTGTGAGGGCTGCTCTCATCTTGGTATTATTGCATTTCAGGGCAGGAGAAAGCAAGTCAAAGTTCCATGAAAGTGCCCTTATGCATGCGAAAGTTTCGCAGCCACTGGGAATCATCCCAGACCTGCAACACTATGCAGTCCCACCACTCTGTTCTTGTTTCCTGAGCCCAGAATCAGCGTTCCACCGCATGAACCTGCCCCATTAGCACCATGATGCACACATTGCCAGGGCCTGTGCTTTGAGAGAAGTCTGTGTCCATGTCCTCCTCACTCTCGTCACTGCGCTGACGTCACCTACTCACCCGGTTTTGCTTTGCCAGGTTCTGGTGCTGCATATACTGCTGGATAATGCGCGTGGTGTTTAATGTGCTCCTAACTGACAAAGTGATCTGAGCAGGCTCCATGCTTACCGTGGTATGGCGTCTGCACAGAAAAAAGGCACAGAACGATTGTCTGTCATTGCCCTGATGGAGAGAGGGGTGACTGACGACATGGTTTACAGGGTTGACTTACAGGGAATTAAAATCAACAAAGGGGGTGGCTTTGCGAGAAACTGAATGGCCCCCTCAAGGATAGAACTCAAAACTGGGTTTAGCAGGCCGTTGATTTCACAGAGGGAAGGAGGGAGGAGAATAATATAGAACAAAATAAATAAACAAAATAAATCTGGTCTATTTCTTGTTTTGAGCCACTTCATCTATCTTTATACATCTTGCTGGCAGCAGACTGTGCAGTACGACCACTAGCCATCGTCATCTCCTGGGTGCTTGGCAGAAGACAGTGCAGTACGACCACTAGCCATCGTCATCTCCTGGGTGCTTGGCAGAAGACAGTGCAGTATGACTACTGGCCATTGTCTTCTGCTGGCTGCTGATTAAAAGACAGTGCACTGCTGGTAGGACTCAATCGCCATGAGACGAAACTTAAAAGGGAAATGACCTGGCTGAGCCACTCCCATGTTTGCCCAGGTGCCCCTGACCTCATCGAGGTTGGTAAAAGGAGGACTACCCAGGACTACGTCGATGACGGCTACTAGTCATACTGCACTGTCTGCTGCCAAAAGGCAATAAACTGCTGCTGTGTAGCAATGCAGTACCGCTTCTGCCAGCACCCAGGAGACATACGGTGATGGTTAGCTGAGCAGGCTCCATGCTTGCCGTGGTATGGTGTCTGCACAGGTAACCCAAGAAAAAAGGCACAAAAGGATTGCCTGCCCTTGCTTTCACAGAAGGAGGGAGGGAAGGGAGGCCTGACGATATGTACCCAGAACCACCCGTGACAATGTTTTAGCCCCATCAGGCACTGGGATTTCTACCCAGAATTCAAATGGGCGTGGAGACTGCGGGAACTGTGAGATAGCTACCCACAGTGCAACGCTCCGGAAGTCGACGGTTGCCTCGGTACTGTGGACACACTCCGCCGACTACATGCACATAGAGTATTCGTGTGCCAAAAACCAGCCAGCACAACAATGGGGCAGCCTTTGCTGTGCCCAGTTTTCCTACTCAGTATGGTCCAAACAGACTTGGCAGTAGCCACAGTATCACTCAGCTGATCTTTTCATGGCAGGAACATGGCTTAAATACAAGGACTGGTCACAAGGCATTTTAAATCAGTCAACCTTTGCTAATTAACATTCACAATCTTCACAAAAAAACACCGAAGAGAGCAAAACAACCCACCCCATGCACACACCAGTATACAAGACAACAGGCAAGTGTGTGTGCGCATGTACAGACATACCCACCCACAGACACCAGTCTGTTGTCCTCAGTTCCATCAAAAGGAACGGGGGTGGCGGGGGGGACATTAGACAATTAACAACTTTTGCTAAGCTTAAAGAAATAAGCTATTTTTATGTCGGATGTGTCCCGAGGCTGGAAAATCAACCCAGGAATGGTCAGAGTAGCATGTCCATGAAGTGGGGACTTTGAGACAAAACAGAGAAAAAAATAAGTTAATTCTAACATAGCAGGTGATCAGATAATATCCCGGTACTATGTGACTTGAATGAATAAGAACTCCAGTTTACCCATCCATGTCACTCCAAGCACCATTCATATCCCTCAGCCACGGAAATCTATGGGAAACAGAAAATGGTTTGAACCTACAAAAAACAACTCTTACATCATCCTACATCTGGCACCCCATCCTACTCTCAAATTAGACACAATATGTGTAGACCTGACATTCACTACCAGGCCCTTTTGCACACACTCATTCCTTGGCATACACACCTTCTGCACACCACCAGTAGCCCTGTTGGAAAATCCTATGCATGTCTCAGGATGCATAGGCACATCAGGAATTGCACACACAAAAGGTTTTAAAAAACGTATACACCAATCGTGCACTGAGCTTGCAAAAGGTGAACCCCTGCATCCACACAGAACTCCATTGACTTCAGTGGGACTGGGTGCAAGCACTGGGAGCTACTTGCCAGTTCAGTGCAGCCCTTAAGGATCAAAACCCAGCCAAGTTAGCACAGCAGTACAGGGGTGCTCCTTCTATTCCTGTGCCAGCACCTCATTATTTGTAGCAGTGTAGGAGAGGAAGCAGACTTCCCAAAGCTGCTGCATGTCCCTCCTGAAAAAGGATGTGGAAAAAGGGCTAAATCCTGGCTCTGTCCCCTAAACACACCAATGGGATTACTGCACTGACACTTCAGGTAGTATGTATTGTGCAGTTCTATACTCCCTTCCCAGGGCAGTGAGAAGATCAAGAGGGACACTGTGATCACCTCAGTCAGTCTCCCTCCCAGGATGCTCCACGAACATAACAACATCGTGCCCCTGTCCCTGGGCAGTTCGTAATGTCATGATCTCACCCTAAATTAGCAAGTACCAAGTTTTGTTGTTTTTAAAATGGCACAGGCCTTAAAGATTTCAGAATTTCAGGAGCACTTCAGCTCTCAGGACAAGATGACATTGTTTTTAGCTTATTCAAAATGACCTCTTCCTTTGTTTCAGGTTAGTTGCAGTGACTTGTGAGAGCCTTTTATTGGGAATATGTTTAAAGAAGGATAGGATTATAAAGGGTCTTTTTTGGTGGAAGTTAAGGATTTTATAAAAGCTGAAAACAGCAAAATTCTATACCCTCCATGAACATGAATGCAAACATTACCTGGCTTTCAGACAAGAGTTTTATGACTTCTTTCTCACAATAAACAGCAGTATTTTATTACTCAATTTAATTAAAACTTGTTCTAGAGACCACCTATGCAATGTGACTACTTTTGGTTCCTTTTACTCTTAGAATGCTGTATGCTTCTTAACCTCTCCAGATTTTCTGTCTGGATCATTTTGGGATGGGTTTTAACCAGTTTAATCTGTATATGAAAAAATGCAAAAACTATATAAGAGCATCTTTTAATAATCAGAAAATATATTTTGTGCATATGATTTACCTTAATTAATGAGCATTAGAAACTGTTAGGTTGATGTTCCTAAGCAGTGATAGCTATACATATTAGTGCTGCCTTTTTAAAATGGCACATCAATTGTATTACTTACAGGTGATCATATTGAAAACAAAGAAAGCACACTAGGGACCCAGTCCTTCAAACATGCACTTGAATAACTTTATATATGGAAATAATCCTATTCAACTCAATGGAATGACTTATATGCATAAAGTTACCTGCCTACGGCACTGATCTTGCAAAAAGTTATGCATGCGCTTAACTTTATGCATGTGAGTAAACTCATTGAGTTCAGCAAGACTATTCAGATGAGTAAAGTGTGTGGCCAAATGTTTGCAGGACAAGAGTCAAAAAATGTTAGAGGGCATATAGACCCCTACATAATTTAAATTGTATTTGCTTTCTTCAGCTCTCAACACTTCTGTGTGGTAAAGATTACTATCTCCAACTTCCTGAAATGCACCAGCATGCATTCATTGTTGATACCACACACACCATAGATGGATCAAGGTCACATCAAACTTATTTTACTACTTTACCTATTTATAAATGTAAAATATTCAACAACAAAGAAAACCTTGCTGGTTTAGAGTGGACAATTCACTACTGAGCATCTCTAATTTCTTTCAGTGAAACACTTTCCCCGGTAAAACAAAATGTCCATTGTCACCATCATCATTCATCTGGATCTCAGAGTGAGAAGTGGCTCTGTGCTTTATATTTAGCTTTGAATATAGTGTACCTAAATATTTCATTTACATGACATTTTAGAGAAATCAATATTGGATCTGATTGATATATAGTCACAACTATGAATCAAATTCCAGTACAAAATTGGACATGCGCTGCAAATTTAACTTGTGAACAGGTTTAGTTGAGTGGTTTCTGAGTTGCAATCATAGTTCTGGAGCATGCTTGGAATTAAAATGTTTGAATTCCAAAAGCTTCCTTAGTTTGGTCCTCCTAATCATGTTTCTATTGAAGTCAAAAGCAAAACTTCCAACGACTTCAATGGAAGCAGCTTTGGGGCCTTTGTTTTTAAAGGCATACCCTTGATGAAAAGCTTTCCCACTTGGTGTCCTTTGCCAATTAAATGTATCTGTCAATTGCTTGATTTCTTCCTTGTTTTGTTAATTAAAACAGAGTTGAACTGTTGAAAATGGAGGTTACAAATTTCATA
Organism: Lepidochelys olivacea; assembly: GCF_965140295.1. Lineage (NCBI taxonomy): Eukaryota > Metazoa > Chordata > Testudines > Cheloniidae > Lepidochelys > Lepidochelys olivacea. Next base: position 24,741,259 of record NC_140421.1, read on the forward strand.
ATCTGGGATAGAGTGAGACTCTTTTTTAACATTTAGAAAAATATAAAGGATCAAATTAAAATAGTTAGGCACACTGGCCAGTTGACTTTCTTATTTAAACAATAAATTGGTATCTACATTTCCAGTAATTAATTTCTATTCCAATTTACATATCTCACTCCTTTCATTTTTTGTTTTCATGTTTTAAAACTGTAATGCAGCTAACATCTATTTAAAGTAACCTTCTCTCCCCAGTGATTGATGTTAGATACAACAATTACAATGCCAATGCTGGGGATAATTCTTTGCAGATGTTGTCAAATTACAGGTTAAATGAGGAAAAAAGTTTCTTTCTTCCGGCCACCCACTCTACTTCCCTTGAAATAGGTGCACAGTACTGTATATCCTGTGCTGTAGGTGCTGTAATTCCCCAGTCAATCACTCATCTGGTTTAAATGACTTCCATTTGCCATTTCAAAGGATGACAGAATGTTATGTTCAGATTGTTTTGCAGGTACCAAAAATGCAGTAACTCTGCTTTGTGTTTTAGCTGGCAAAGAGAAGTGAGCTGGATCTGGCAAGGTTTTGCTGATTTTCCCCTTTAGTATAAATAACATTTGCCATTGAGAACAAGAAAAGGAAGTTAGCTTATTTTAACCCTTTGTACAGTTTTCCATTCTTTAAAGATAAAACGGATTCTTTGCCTTAACACTAAGCATGACCAGAAATAAATGGGATGTATTACATTGATTAGGGACAGACTGAGCCTGGATCCCGCATGTCTGTGCAGAGGAGGTGCAAGAAACCTCCCCATTCCCAAATCCTTGTGGTAAAAACAAGACACAATCACATTCCCTCCATGCACCCTAAAGGGAATAGAGAAAGAAGCGAGGAGAAGACAAAACAATGGCTTCACCTTGCTCTGTATTATCCTGAAGAATAGGCCAAATGCAGGGATGGAAGTGAGTTGTACCATTCTGAAGGATGGCAGTGGAACCTGGAGTTGCTGCTGAAAGCATGATCTGTATCAGAAGCATAAGTCAGTTTTCCCTGCAGTGGTGAATCCATGCTGCCTCTTACTCAGGGTTTTGTATTAATAAGCATGTTCTAACCCACAGCAATAAGCCCAAAGGCATTTTTCTTTGTAAATGTTAAGGTATGATTGCAAAACTTTATTTCCACTGTAAAGGAAGAGCAGAAATGATTCATAGGTCTGACTAAAGGAAAGGAAGATGAGTGTGTTTAGAGATTAGGCCAGAGGACAGGGAATTAGGGTGTTTATATTTTATTCCTGTCCTTGGCACTGACTTGCTGTGTGGCCTCAGACAAGTCACTTAATCCATGGCTTAGTTTCCCCATCTGCAAAACATGTATACAACACTGATTTCCTTCAGAAAGGTGATGTGAGGTTTAATGCTTTAGGCCTGGTTCTGCTAGGTCCTCATGCAAATTCACAGTGGGAGCAGAAGGATTAACTAGTCCCACACTAACCACTGCACAGCCTTCATAAAGACCAAGCAGAATTCTAGTCCCTCCATAAAACAGGATGCAAGTATAGAGAGAACAGATGGCCCAGTAGGTAGAGCACTAGCCTAAGAGCTGGGTTCAATTCCTTGTTCTACCACAGACTTCTTCTGTGACCTTGGGTAAGTTATTTAGCTTCTCTGCATCTCAGCCTTCCATCTGTAAAATGGGGATACTACTACTGGCCTACCTCAGAGGGTTGTTGTAAGATAAACACACTAAAGATTGTGAGCTCTGTGGTGATGTGGCCATATAAGTTCCTAAAATAGATAGATACAGCTCTTCCTGAAGGGGGCACGGAGAAGCCAGGAACAGGTGGAACTATGTGGAGTTGGCCAGCTGTGGGGGAGGAGAAGTAAGTTACACCCCAGGAAAAGGTGGGGCAGTGTATTCACTCTTTCTGTGAAACATTCATGGCCTGTGGAGTGCTGCATTACCCCTCCGAATGGCCTGCAGGATATTCACAATCAAGCTATCTGAGGTCTTGTAGAGATTACGTTTTTCAGGAGCCAAGTATTTCAAAAACTAACTCTGATTTTTTCCATCATCGCATTCCCTTTTTTTAATAAATCCTATTCCTCTCTGATCTCATGCTTTCCTGCTTTGTGATAAACTCCTCCCAGGCATCTACACAATGTGTGTGACGCAAATATTGCCTGTTGTCTGATTCTGGCACTCCTCCACACTTTTGCCCCATTTCCCCCTCCCTTTCTTAATCAATGTCTAGACAGTCCTTAATTCCTTCTCCTGGCCAGGCAGGCATGCAGCTGCTTTGCATTCTGACATTAGCGCCACCCAATGGATCAGTTAAATTTATTTTTAACTGAATAAGTTTAATAATTCTCAGAACTGGACTCAAGCATTGTTTTAAATATTGAGACCTAGAGCATGTGACTGGTATTCTGAGTTTCCAAGTCTTGGCTCTTAAGAAGAAAGCGTAGTTTGCTGATGAAGACTTGTGGTTTTCCTGTTTGTTGTCTGGAAAAGAGCATGTGGAGGTGGGGTGCCAACGGACAGAGCAGGGCAAAAAAATAAATAAATACAGATTTATTTGTATGTCCAGAAGATGCATATTCCCCATTTGCTTTATTCATTGCAAAGAGTGCTGTGTCCCAAAGGTAACAGGATCCCAGATCCTGATCTTTAAAGCATGGGCTCGAGGACCATGGGACATTTGACCTATGTGCAGTGATTACGGAACACTGCAGTGGAGCTGTGTCTACAAGAAATGAAAGAATTTTGGTCTGCCCAAAAATGGAGCCAAAGAAACTTCACTTGCAAAACGATTTAAAACTCTCCAGTAACAGAGCTGCCCAGCCAAACAGTTTCTGTAAAAGGATAAAAAGTTTCCTGCCAGCCTCCTTTACTCTGTTGTGCTTTACTATATCCTTTTGCCACATGAAATAATTTTAAAACCAGAGTTTGCTTTCTTGGTAAAGACAGTAGACAGTGTTGTGAAACTGGAAGCATGTTTGATCTATGACAGTCATAGAGTAGAATGCATAAGTCTCAGCTCAGAATTTATTCACAAATTGTATCATCTGCCCTGCTCACAGAAAATCCAAGAGCTTTTATTCACTCTAATTTATTCATTACTCAGAAATGTTTTGACTAATATGCTTTTTAATAATTTACTTTATAAATTGACCATGGCTGTTGAAAATTCAAATTGTGACCACATGGCACTGTATCTGTACACTGGTTTAGATGAGTGTGCAAATACTAGTGACACAAATGCTTGCTAGTGAATTTGAAATTTGGATTCTGTGAATGTTCCTGTGCATACAAGACTTTGAAATTACCATTATAGACAACATTTTTTGGTCAAACAAGCTCAAAAAGTTCACAAAAGCAAGCACAAAATAGGCACAAACATGTCATCCAGTTCTAGAAAACTGAGATTGCTAAAATGCTTAAAAATAAATCAAATTGTTTTATCTTATATTTATATTCCAAATTCACACATAAATATATGAATATTTGTGTATCACAACTTGTATACTGCATGTGTTATATACATGCACAGTGTGTGTAAGCTCTACAATATGTTTGCAGCTGTTTGTATAAGGGATGCATTTTACAATATTTTTATTAGCAAGTACCCATATTGACTTTGAATGGCAATATTTAGAAGCTATGACTGTATAAACAATCTAGCACTCTTCATGTTCAGTGTAACATGGCAACAATGTCACAGTAATAGTATAGCAGTGCACCAAAACTTTGTTTAGATAAAGTCATTTGCTTATTCAAATTTATGGCAAGATTTATATTACTATCTACAAATAGATATCAATAGTTAAAGAGATTTTTATAGCTTTTTGACATTTAATATATTATGCAGGTTTAAAATGCTCTGGAAAATGGATGAACTATCTAAGCTGAATAACTTTCCACTTGTAAAAATGCATCTCAAAGTACAGAAGACACAGATTTAATACTTAGTCTTGCTTGTTTAAGCACATGGTAAAATGTAGACAGGTTTTTCATATTTTAATGCTGACGGAACAATACAGTCTCCACAGAGCCAAAGCTAAATGAAAAAATGACAGACATATCTTATTAGGGAAGATAATTTAAGTAATACTTATTTTTAATGCTTCACTTAAGCAATACTATTTTATTTCTCCAAAGACTTACAGAACTCTTCCCTTCCCCTTGTTGGTTTATATTGCTGCATGCACTGCGCAGATAGTTATACAAAATAAAAATAACATAAAAGTGAGATTTTGAGCTGTTTCAAGTTTCTAATATATTGTAAGGACTCAATTATATCTCCCCCAGACACAGTATGACAGATCCTGTTTTATGCTGTACTTTCTTATTCACAAGCATGCTTCCATTTTCCAGGTAGCAGTTTAGATCAAAGCTTTAAAATAAAAATCCTACATACAAACCTCCCTTAAAATAACAATTAATTTGATGACTATCTGGAGAATCTAAGCCTTTGATTAATATAAATAATAGAAAATTTCCTAAATAACTTCTGCTCCTGGTAAGTTTCCAAGCAAGTAATTCACAAAATATGACTTTTTTCATTGGAAAGGTTATAAAAATTTGTTTGTTGGAGGTAGAGAAGGAAATGTAATTAAAGGCTAAATTCAGTCTCACATTTCATCTTAACTAAAAGAATATGTAGGATTTAGACAAAAGTCACCTAGGTATTTCCTTTTTTTTTGTTTTGTTTTTTTTTAAGGCAGTGCACATTGTCAGATTGTCAGCAAATCGAATTATGCAATAGCAGAACTACATCTGGCAGAACTGACTATGCCAGGTAACCTTAAATAGAAACTCTGCAGCAGTTAACTATGTTGCAACACTAGGCTTTGCTGGTAATAGTTATCAAAAGTTCCCCTTTGTAGCATTTCTATAAAAAATAAAAAGGGAAGAGGTGAAATGAAAACATGTTGGAGGGGGGCGGTTATTTATAAAAGTCCCCTTTACAGTTGGAAATGCTTACAAAAGCATATATAAAATAAGGCAACTCTAGTTATTTTTAACTGCATATGGTCTACATAAAACAAAGCTACAGATCAGAGAAGCTATAATGAAGGCAAGCTAAAGATCACAGCAATTGGAATACTTTAGCCAGCCTCGAATCTGGAATGTCTCCAGGTGCTAGTCCAACAATCAAATGTCCAGTGAATTTCTGGTGTAGCGATCTTCAAGAAGAACATTAATTGGTAAACTTGATAGGTTAATGTGTGAAGGTTTGTTTATAATAATTATTTTAGGATTATGTGTATTATTCAGATCTCAGATGTAGGACATGCAGACCCTCTCATCTGTTCAAACCTGCTTTATTTGCTCAGACATGTACAGTAGCTGATTTGACAAGAAACATTCTGGTATGTGCAGCATCTACTGTATTTGAGATCAAAGCCAAGTCCTGGATCTTCACTGGTGTTTACAATTCATTACTGTGTATACATTTTCGGGTACAGTCTAAGTACTTGGTTCTGCAGTGATAGGTGCTGGAACTAGGGGTGCTACTGCACCTCCTGGTTTGAAGTGGTTTCCATCATGTACAGGGTTTACAGTTTGGTTCAATGGCTCTCAGCGCCCCCACTATCCAAATTGTTCTAGCACCCCAGTCTGCAGCCAAGTATTTGAATAAAATACACTTTGTCCCCCAAAGCATACATTATTGTCAATGCACATGTGTGAAAGCCCAAAGTGCAGTCCTTAGCTGTCCTAAAAGTAGAAAGGATGGCCATGTGGTTAAAGCTCAGGCTTAAGCACCATAAGACCTCAGTTTGTATCCCATCTCTGCCATGGCTGTATTTTGTTGCTCTTTGGCAAGTAACCTAGGGCTTCATTCTGCCACCCAGATTTCAATACGACTCTTTGTGAACTAATGTACTACCCAGTGTAAGAGGGTCAGATCAAGCCCTAAGTGATTAGCCAAAGGGCACAGAGAAAGTCTGTGAACGAATAAAGCTGGTGTGAACAAATGTATCTGAGATCTGAACTGTGCCCCGATACTTTAAAAACATTTATAATTTTTGAATGTGTATTTCCTACTGAAAACAAATGTGTTTATTACACTAAAAACAAGGAGAAAGCTCAAATCCACCTCTGCAGGAGTCTCCCATTTGTAGAAATCTCCTCTGTATTATATGTACCTCACAGTTTTGAAATTATAAGCTTTTAAGTATTTTGCAAATGGATTATAAACATTTTTTAGAGCTAAATCCTCCAAATAGTTGCCTCTGTTGAAGCATCTTGGGTTTTTACTACCCTTTGATGCTTTAACCTTAAGCTTTACTATGAGTTGTGTAAAATAAAATTATGGATCTCTACTCATTTTCTCAGTTATTTTCCTCCAAGTATTCCCTTCAGTCTGATCCCTAAGTAAAAGACTAAAAATATGTGTGTATCGAAATTGTAAGCAATAATGACCTTGGCTTTAGCTTTGGCCTACCACTTCCCAAGTGGAATGAAAGAAGAATTATAACTAAGGTGAGCTGAAGGGCATCAGTGCATTCTGAAATATTTTTCAATAAAGTTAAGTTTTGCTGGAGCCAAACCTAAGAAGAAATGACAGATATATATACTGTACTGCATCCCCACTCTCAACATGTGAAATATTGACATTGCTCTGGGTAGCTAAAAGCATACAATAAACATATGTAGATATATTCTCCTCTTGTTGCTGAAGAGAGTTACACATATCATTCTAGCATATGCTAAAGCAGAGATTCCCAAAGTTTTTTTTGCTGCCCCCACTTTCGCATGGGAGTCACACAACAGGCTCTGCCCCCTCACACACACACAACTTCTGCCTGTCCAGGCTGACTGAGGGGAACAGGCAGCCGATGCCTGAGATGGTGGTAGGACCCTGGCTGGTTCCATCCTTCGAAGAGCCTACAATAGTGTGGCTCCTTGCCCTCTCTCCTCCCTGCCCAAAACCTCTCCATACTGCAGATTCTGGAGGGTTTGAAATATGCATGTTGCAGCCAGCCGGGTATCCAGGGCAGGACAGCAAAGGGAGAGTACACAGGAAACCCCCAAGGATCAGGGAGAGGAGGAGAGGAAAATCAGCAGGCTGCTACCAGGACAGGGTGGGACCGGGCTGGGTGGGGCTATGTTCTCTCCTCTGCCCCCATCCTCCTCCCCCACCAACCTTTGGGTACTCCGTGTGTGTCCTCCCTGTTGCTGCTCTGCTCTGTCCTGGACACCAGGCTGGCCAGCAGCCTTATGCCTCACCTCATATCCCCGATGACCTCGTCATGCCCCCCTCCCTCAAGGGGTATGCCCCACAGTTTGAAAACCTATGTGTAATGAAAGATATGTTTATAAATGACTGTGCATCAAGTTGAGACTGTACCCCTCAGGACTGATTTGTTGTTTTAGAAATTACAATGTGTAACACGTTTCTTACACTGCAGATCATAAGAATTTTATGGAGCAATTAACTACCCTAATTTAGTGACTACATACAAATGAGGTGTTGTCTTATGACTATAAATACAGGAACAACCAATATTGACATTAGTAAAGTGGTATTATTAACTCTTTAAAGATTGCATCTACATACACAGTTTGATGCTGACATGTTGAGTATTAACTCACTGTGCAAGCAGTCTGATTTCCGTGGGATGACTGATAAAGTAAAGCACTGGTAAACATGAATAAGAGTGGCAAGACTATACCCTCATTTTGCTATCAGTCCCAAAAATCAGGGTCCTAAGGGATAAGAGGGAAGAAAATATGGTCACAGAATTTAACATGTCATAATACACAGTGAAAACAGCCTCCTTAATAATATCTCACATTTACATTATATAGCATGTTTTACCCCATATAATCTTAAAGCACTTTGCAAACCATGGACCAGCTCTTTAAATGTTCCAGCAACACAATTGTTAAAAATCAAGTGGAGTTTTGTGGGAGTAAAGGCTATATGGTTGAGTCCTATTTGCATATCGGAATTGATTCTTCACTAGAATGCTGACATTCCTATAGTGGATAGCAACTGTAAGGCAGACAACAACTTTGTACAACATGAGTCAGAGGAGGGGGAAATTTGACCAAATATACTGGAACAAACTTCCCTTTTTACGAAAATGGAATGAGATATTTAATGTCTATGCAGAGCAGACAATATCTTGGTTTCAGAGGTCTGATCCATAAAATTCCCACACAGTGGATTGCATGGAATTCATTTTTTTTCACTCTTGCATGGATTTGGACCTGTGGTTCCTAAGTGTCTAGACACTTCAAGCCTCAGACTAGGTCACTGTCCTCTGTGAAAAGCTTTCATCTCTCATAGCAGGGATTCTCAAACTCACAGTCACAAATACCAGGTACAGTATGGGGCTGAGGAAGGTAACCTGGATCACTGCAAAACTGACAAAACTAGGTGGTTTCAATGATCTGAGGTGAACAAGTTCAGATAAGGGAAGGAATACTTAACTTGCTCTTTCCCCGCTTCCTGCCCCATTTCCAGCTACTTACTCTTATCACAATCCCCACCCACCAGTACTCCAACCCCCTCCATCATCCACACCCCAACCACCAACATTACCCATAAACTACCACCCCCAGCTAGCACCACCCAGCTCATTCACCAATATCCCTAGCCAGGGTTTTAAGGAAAAATTGATGGAAGTACTCTGAAAAAAGGATGATTTCCACATCCCCTTATGCACAGTCTTGAATATTGAGTCCAGACACCAATGGCTCTCTCCTTGCACTACACAAGGGTTACCAAAGACTGTTGTTAGCATGGAGGCTTGTGGTAACAGACTGCCAGCACAGGCAGAAGAACATCTGGCTCATAGATCCCAATCCTCTTAATCATACTAATCATAGATCCTAATCATATGTAGAGGAAGAGGGAAGGTTTACAGTCCCACCAGTGCAAGTCCTCTTGTTCTAACTGGCCAGTCCTCTGTAGCATGGGGCACAGGTCACTTGCTGGAGGATTCTCTGCTCCTTGAAGTCTTTAAACCACAATTTGAGTCTGCTATAGACCACCGGACCAGGGGGATGAGGTAGATGAGGCTTTCTTCCGGCAGCTCACGGAAGCTACTAGATCGCATGCCCTGATTCTCATGGGTGACTTTAATTTTCCTGATATCTGCTGGGAGAGCAATACAGCAGTGCATAGACAATCCAGGAAGTTTTTGGAAAGCGTAGGGGACAATTTCCTGGTGTAAGTGCTAGAGGAGCCAACTAGGGGGAGCGCTTTTCTTGATCTGCTGCTCACAAACCGGGTAGAATTGGTGGGGGAAGCAAAAGTGGATGGGAATCTGGGAGGCAGTGACCATGAGTTGGTTGAGTTCAGGATCCTGACGCAGGGAAGAAAGGTAAGCAGCAGGATACGGACCCTGGACTTCAGGAAAGCAGACTTCAACTCCCTCAGGGAACGGATGGGTAGGATCCCCTGGGGGACTAACATGAAGGGGAAAGGAGTCCAGGAGAGCTGGATGTATTTCAAGGAATCCCTGTTGAGGTTACAGGGACAAACCATCCCGATGAGTCGAAAGAACAGTAAATATGGCAGGCGACCAGCTTGGCTTAATGGTGAAATCCTAGCGGATCTTAAACATAAAAAAGAAGCTTACAAGAAGTGGAAGGTTGGACATATGACCAGGGAAGAGTATAAAAATATTGCTCGGGCATGTTGGAATGATATCAGGAGGGCCAAATCGCACCTGGAGCTGCAGCTAGCAAGAGATGTCAAGAGTAACAAGAAGGTTTCTTCAGGTATGTTGGCAACAAGAAGAAAGCCAAGGAAAGTGTGGGCCCCTTATTGAATGAGGGAGGCAACCTAGTGACAGAGGATGTGGAAAAAGCTAATGTACTCAATGCTTTTTTTGCCTCTGTCTTCATTAACAAGGTCAGCTCCCAGACTGCTGCGCTGGGCATCACAAAATGGGGAAGAGATGGCCAGCCCTCTGTGGAGATAGAGGTGGTTAGGGACTATTTAGAAAAGCTGGACGTGCACAAGTCCATGGGGCCGGACGAGTTGCATCCGAGAGTGCTGAAGGAATTGGCGGCTGTGATTGCAGAGCCATTGGCCATAATCTTTGAAAACTCGTGGCGAACGGGGGAAGTCCCGGATGACTGGAAAAAGGCTAATGTAGTGCCAATCTTTAAAAAAGGGAAGAAGGAGGATCCTGGGAACTACAGGCCAGTCAGCCTCACCTCAGTCCCTGGAAAAATCATGGAGCAGGTCCTCAAAGAATCAATCCTGAAGCACTTGCATGAGAGGAAAGTGATCAGGAACAGTCAGCATGGATTCACCAAGGGAAGGTCATGCCTGACTAATCTAATTGCCTTTTATGATGAGATTACTGGTTCTGTGGATGAAGGGAAAGCAGTGGATGTATTGTTTCTTGACTTTAGCAAAGCTTTTGACACGGTCTCCCACAGTATTCTTGTCAGCAAGTTAAGGAAGTATGGGCTGGATGAATGCACTATAAGGTGGGTAGAAAGCTGGCTAGATTGTCGGGCTCAACGGGTAGTGATCAATGGCTCCATGTCTAGTTGGCAGCCAGTGTCAAGTGGAGTGCCCCAGGGGTCGGTCCTGGGGCCGGTTTTGTTCAATGTCTTCATAAATGATCTGGAGGATGGTGTAGATTGCACTCTCAGCAAATTTGCGGATGATACTAAACTGGGAGGAGTGGTAGATACGCTGGAGGGGAGGGATAGGATACAGAAGGACCTAGACAAATTGGAGGATTGGGCCAAAAGAAATCTGATGAGGTTCAATAAGGATAAGTGCAGGGTCCTGCACTTAGGATGGAAGAATCCAATGCACCGCTACAGACTAGGGGCCGAATGGCTAGGCAGCAGTTCTGTGGAAAAGGACCTAGGGGTGACAGTGGACGAGAAGCTGGATATGAGTCAGCAGTGTGCCCTTGTTGCCAAGAAGGCCAATGGCATTTTGGGATGTATAAGTAGGGGCATAGCGAGCAGATCGAGGGACGTGATCGTTCCCCTCTATTCGACATTGGTGAGGCCTCATCTGGAGTACTGTGTCCAGTTTTGGGCCCCACACTACAAGAAGGATGTGGATAAATTGGAGAGAGTCCAGCGAAGGGCAACAAAAATGATTAGGGGACTGGAACACATGAGTTATGAGGAGAGGCTGAGGGAGCTGGGATTGTTTAGTCTGCAGAAGAGAAGAATGAGGGGGGATTTGATAGCTGCTTTCAACTACCTGAAAGGGGGTTCCAAAGAGGATGGCTCCAGACTGTTCTCAATGGTAGCAGATGACAGAACGAGGAGTAATGGTCTCAAGTTGCAGTGGGGGAGGTTTAGATTGGATATTAGGAAAAACTTTTTCACTAAGAGGGTGGTGAAACACTGGAATGCGTTACCTAGGGAGGTGGTAGAATCTCCTTCCTTAGAGGTTTTTAAGGTCAGGCTTGACAAAGCCCTGGCTGGGATGATTTAACTGGGAATTGGTCCTGCTTCGAGCAGGGGGTTGAACTAGATGACCTTCTGGGGTCCCTTCCAACCCTGATATTCTATGATTCTATTCTATTCTATGACTTCAATAGCTCAGACATAGGTGAGAGGTTTTTCACAAGAGTGGGTGGGTGAGATTCTGTGGCCTGCGTTGTGCAGAAGGTTGGACTAGATGATCACAATGGTCCCTTCTGACCTTAGTATCTATGAATCACCACATCTTTCTCACTCACAGCATGGCAAAACACAGATTGCAGGGACAACACATCTTATTGAATTAGACCATTCATTATACATTAAAACTCATCATGTTTTTAAAGTTAAAAAACTAATACCATAAAAATCTGCATGACTGTACAGATATGTGGATCAGTTCGACTACAATAGGAACCAAGTCAAGCTTTCAACTGAAACTTGAAAATATTTTTTCTGACATGCAAAAACCATTAGGTTCACTTTTTCTGCTGTTTCTGAACCCATGTGTGCCTCTGCACCTATATGTTTGAGCAAAGTGATGAGCCACAAAGAGAAAATGTGCCCTTTTCAATTTCCCAGCCCAATTCTGTGTCTCCATGAAGTTCAGAGAGTTTAAAAATAATGGTCATATAAGCATTCACATATTTGGGTGTTTCTCTGAACAAAACCTGGTTCTGCAGCATTTATATGATCTGATAACCACTACTTCACTCCAAAAAAAAAAGCAATGCAGTTTAGAGGCATAGCTTCTGCTCAACCCTTAATTCACTCAATTTTTCTTGGGTATCGGAGGGCGTCTACAAATCCTGGGTGATCATATTGCACAGGCTGCAATATCAAAGCAAGGAAGAGTAAACAAGCCAAACCTTAACTCTGAATTTCATTGCTTCTGTTTCTTTGTCTCAAAATCTTATCATGTGAACACAGCGTAGATTTTTTGGTTTAAGAAGAAAAATAATGGCTCGGGATTCAGGAAAATGACTCACATGGAACTAGTCCAGCTCTCCTAGTTTGGTTCTAGTCAGGTCAATATGAATCAGATGACCCTTATCTTACTTTAAGACCGGATAAAAACTCTCCCCTCTCCCCCATAAACCCAGCCAGTTTGTGCTACATTATGCAGCATATCTACTTCTCCTCTCACATTTCCTTGGTCTGCAAATCTGCCGATTACCTCCTCTGCAACATTTCCTGTATACGCCTCTCTCTTGATTCCATCTCTGCTTAAATCCTCTTCCATGCTGTCATTTCCCCTTGTCTTGAGTGTCCCTTCTTTCTTTTTGTCCATCCTGAGTCCCAGTTTTATCCTATTCCTAGCACACGTTGAATATCACCATGAGCTCCCTTAGGCATTAAGTTAAGCATGGCCCACATCCTACACAGGCCAAAATTGTTGTAACTGTTTTTAAAACACTCAGTGGAGTTGACCTCCAGGTCTTTGTGAGATTTCAGCTACGTGTGAACTGAAACCAGAAAACAGGCCCTTCTTGGTTTTAGATTAAACTTATCAAATAAACTGCGGGGGCAGAACCAGGGATTCAAAACTGATCACCCCTCCCTGACCACAAAATTAATAAAGGCTTGGGTTCAAAGTTTCAGTTTTGGCCAATCTCTAGCTGTGACATAAATAAACAGATAAAATAACAGAGTGCACATTAGCACTCTCTCTGTTAGCCTGCTAAAGGTTTTTTTCTTTTGAGAGCAGACACCTATACTACAAAAGAAAGCAATAACTTAATACACATATGAATAGAAAAATAATATTCCATTTCATTCTCTGAAGAACTCAGTTTGCGTCAGATTCCAGAACGAGATCTAACCTGGCTCAGCTAGAAAAAAATTCAATGTTCCTGTAATAGAGCAGTGAACCTTTTATTTCTGTCACATGCTCATGCTTTTCACTCAGAGGCACACAAAAGTTAAGTGACTTGTTTAAAGTCACATATGGAATCTGCATTACAGCCAGAATAGGGCCCTGGAGTCCTCCCAATTCTGAGTCACTTGTTCTAACCTCTAGACCAATTTTCACATACAACACCAAATTTCATTCTGAAGTAGAGAGAAAAATAATGTTAATGCAATATGGTCCAGTGGGGAAAGGAACACCACACCTTGTGTTTCAGTTTCTCTTTGATGCATTCTGTTTCTTTTGTTTTATGAATGGTACTGCACAGATTTAAAGAACACATACCGTATATAGTCTTTTCATGGTCAAAACTAGTCATTTATTGCTCCTTGTACTGTATATGATGCCTGTTTAAATCCTCATGTTAGCCATTTTCTTCTGTCTGCTAACACCACATATTTAGTGTGAGCCACCCACTCAAATGCTGGTATGCATGCCACATGTGCACATTTTGTTTTTTGTAGTTAAGACTGTGTAATGAGTAGGTTTTGTATTGTGGAATGAAAACAAAGATATTTGCTTTCACATAAATATCATCCCTCTCTTTCTACCTGTAGATAGCGGGAAGAATAAAATAGCCCTTCCTTTTTTTTTTCTGTAGACATCCCAGTTTCCTACTACACAACATTATGGATAGAATGCAACCAAGCTGAAACTAAAGCAAAGTGAAAATATCATGGTTTCACTGCTTTCAGATGTTGTTACAAACCCGAAGCTAGAACTAGACTCACTGAAGTACGGGAACATTTCAACCTAACCTGAGCAAAGTTTCAAGAGAACCTGAGTTAAATTTGGAAATTTATTATTTTGTATATAAACATAGCAAACCTCAACAGCCTCAGCTGCGATTCAGAGGATGCTTTGCACTTGAGATCTCAATTGGGTTTTTGAGTTCATTTGAACAAGAATAAAGGAAAACTTGTGGGATGCAAACCCCCATACACAGAAACACACAAAAGATTTGCATGAAACACTTGTGAATAAAAAGAGCAAACCAAGATTTGCACAGTTTAAATGCTTTTGTAGTTAATAGTTTTTTCCAGTTCATGACAAATATCATATTTATTAAATGTTCATATCTGAATGCCCAGAAAGAATTCAAGGGGCTGTCTGTCAGAGCGTTAGTAACTTTAACTTTTTAAGTGGGATGATTTTTTACTGAGACTCTCTTTAGCACTTTTCACATCCTTGCAAACTCAGCAAACCTTTGTTCTAAAATGTTTTGTGCCCACTAGTGCTGTTGATTATAGATTACATCACCATTTTTTTTTCTCATGGGCAACATATTTTTTTCATTGAGCAATATTCTGAAACTTGGAAATCTAACCTGTGTTTTAGTCTCAGGACAGGCGCATTCTTATGGTAAAAACCTCCCCAGTTGAACTTGGGATACAGTCAACTCTTGTATGGTTGATACCAGGCCAGGTTAATTATGCAATCATCCTAAGTAGAAGAGGATGCATGAGCATTTTTCACAGACTTGTTTTTAGTACAGAGGCAGTTTTCTGGAACTGAATAAAGAAAATGGAGAATGCCTGTGATTTAAATGAACTAGCACACTCAAAATCCAAGGATTTAAAGATCAACAAGGCATCTTAAAGTAATTTTGGGCTCAGTTGTAACTAAAGGTATGTCTACACAGCAAAAAAAAAAAAAAAAGAAAGAAAGAAAGAAAAAAACTCCGAGGCAGAGAGTCAGAGTCCTGGTCAACTGACTCGGGCTTGCAGAGCTCATATCAAGGGGCTAAAAATAGCAGTCAAGATGTTCAGGAACCGGGCTAAAGCCCAGCTCAGAGATACTCCCCACTTGCTGGTTTCAGAGCCCAGGCTCCAGCCAGAGCGCCTAGACTACTATTTTGAGCCCTGAAGCAGGAGGTGATCTGAGCCCTGCTGCAGAACTTCTCCCCCGAGTAGTCATACCCTAACTGGCACAGTCCTAAATAAAGGGAAGTGGGGAGCTAGTGTCTCTGTAAAACATAATACTTCCTGGAGCGCCCAGGTACAAAGGGTAAAAGACTTCGGATTGCACCATCTTCTCCCTGCATGCCTGGCCATTATGGATAACATCCATTCAGGAATTGTCCCATGAAACATTTTTTCCACCAATTAGTCAAAACCAGCCTATTTCCAAAACAGGTTCAGATTCAACAAATCTCCGAACTCAAAAATGTTGTGGGGGGACAAAGTTTCAAAATTGTCAAAATGAACCATTTTGAGATTTTCTAAACATAAAATGCCAGTTTTCTGATTTAAAACAACTTTCTCATTGAATTAAACTTAATTGGACTAAAAAAAGGTTGAAACCCAAATGAAACATTTCAAAATTATTGAAACAAAACATTCTGATTGACCCAAACTGAACTGGGGTCGGGGAGGGGTGGGGGGTGGACGTTCAGTTCATAAACAAGGTCAAGATTTCAACTTTTTATCGTGATTTGAGATGGGAAAAAATGTCAAACTTTGAAAAGTATTTGAGGGATACATAGGTTGTTTCCTGCCCAGCTCAATAGCGAGGCAAAGGACTGGAAAGTGGCTCTGCCTCTTCCTCGTCCTCTTTACTCACAGTTGCCAGGAAGGAGACAGTGCCTAGTTATTGTGCTGGGGAGGCTGTAAAGGTGCAGGCTTCCTGTGGCCTCCTCATCACCTGTTTATTCACACAGCACCCAGGCACAATTTGTCTCTTTCTATGCGGTCAGTGGAAAATGTGCAGGGCGGGTGTAATACCACATGGGTTCTTCACATCAGCGAATAAGCAGGCTGCTGCATTCTAGCCAAGTTGAGGGCAACGGAGAAAGTGCCAGCACTGACAAAAATATTTTATAATTCTATTTCAATTAATCATGAATATTAGCAAAACAAACACTTGACCTCCAGGCTGGCCCTACTGCAATGGCTGCCTAAGGCAACGAGACTGAAGGGGATGGCAGAAAAAGAAACAAACCTGGTGAGGCATGGGTGTGTGTGTGGGGATAAATAAAATCCTTTTCCTGATGTACTCATTTTTCATTTGGATCCCAGTGCCCTGCAGTTCTCAGTCTCTCCTTACTTTGGCCCTCGTGCCTTTCCTCTGTTTATCAAGATGAATCCTATTCCCCTCCCATTTTCCTTCTTTCCTCTTCTCCCCTATGCTCATTGCTATTTTAACAGACCAGCCCACACTGGAACTGCTGCTAAGGAAGAATCAGCTGTGACATCCTCTCCACGTGATAAGGAGTATGCTGCTGTTTTTTCTTCTGCTGCTCCTGTTGTCACATGGATTTATAATGTCATATATGGCCTTGCTCTTTTGACTGGGTGACTGTTATACTGCTGCCACCTAAAACAACATCCACTTAACACAAATGGATCACCAATCATAAGCATTCAGAATGAGTCAAGCTCCAAAACAAATCAGGAGATCTAAAAATAAAAGTTGGGTTCTTTGTATTTGCCCTGTTGTACTGGAATTATTCGAGTTCAGGTTTTCAAGCATTTTCTGCCACCACGAGGGCTGGAAACATAATTTACAAAACAAACAAACAAAACAAAACAAAAACCAAGGTGAGATAAATAACCTGATTCCGGCAGTAGGGGCTTTAGGGAAAACACCAAATATCACAGGATTCATGATAAAATAGCAAAGGTTGACTGCAAAGCTAAAACTAATTAACAAAGGCCTACACTGTCAGATGAGTTAGTGATTTTGGATGCCTCTAATTTTGAGGCCAGCTATGGACATTTCAAAAAAAGCCCAACTTTTAAGAGGGAAGGTATTCAGCCACAGTAATTTAGGCCAAAATGACTATGGCAAGAATGTCAGTGGATGAATAATGAATACCCGTGGCATGTGAATGAGGAGAATGAAAATCTGGTTTCAAATTCATCATAATGTTTGCCAATATTTTTTTCCTTAGCTCTAAAACTGGTCACCTGGCTCCTTAGAGAATCTCAGGCTTGAGCATTTTTAATATTTCTCATAGCCCTTAATCTCTCTCGTTGATCTGTCATGGACAGACCAAAGGAAAAAAAAAAAGCATGTCAGTTTTTACTAGTTCTAAGAATGGCAGCAAGAAATCAAAAATCAAATCTCTGTCATATTCCATCGAGCAGGCTGGGGTGGATGCGGATGTCTCGCCCCCAATTACAATCCGAACCAAAAGATCCTAAGCCAAGAAAGCAGCTGGCACAATAAAAACTGTAAAAGCTCTAGCTGGCACCTCATGCTGACAATGACTAGCCAAATCTCCACGGGGAAAATGCCAGTATAGATTTCTGTGACAAAAACAACAAAATAGATTTTTGTTAATGTACATAGATTTGACAGGAAGTCAGGCAAATCTATCAGTAATAAGTGACATATATCTGCGATATTCCCAAACAAAATGGTGTATTTGAAGACAAACTGAGAAAATCCCCAATTGTGTCAAGCATGACACACGTTCCTCTGGACTCTTTGATCTTCAGTCTGTATTTGATTATCCTCTGACTTCTCATGAGGAACTGACCGAATACAGGAAGCCCATCCCACATGAACATCAAAACACTAGTATTTCTGAGAGACAACTTACTCCATATTTCACTTCAGGTAAATCTCCTGGTTAAATTATACTTCTGAAAGTCAGGAAAGCAGGATTCCTGGCTTTGGCACATACTTCTTAATGACACTGGGCTTGACTACTCTTTGCCTCAGTTTCCCCATCTGAAAAATAGGGATAATGTTTATGGACAGACACCAAAAAAGAGTTGTGATGAGCAACTTCTCATCTTCCTTGAAGGATGACCCAACACTCTCACAAATCTTGGGAGACAGGCCAGTCTTTGCCTACAGACAGCCCCACAACCTGAAGCAAATACTCACCAGCAACCACACACCACACAACAAAAACACTAACCCAAGAACCTATCCTTGCAACAAAGCCCATTGCCAACTGTGTCCACATATCTATTCAGGGAACACCATCATAGGGCCTAATCACATCAGCCACACTATCAGAGGCTTGTTCACCTGCACATCTACCAATGTGATATATGCCATCATGTGCCAGCAATGCCCCTCTGCCATGTACATTGGCCAAACCGGAGAGTCTCTATGTAAAAGAATAAATGGACACAAATCAGATGTCAAGAATTATAACGTTCTAATACCAGTTGGAGAACACTTCAATCTCTCTGGTCACTCGATTACAGACCTAAAAGTGGCAATTCTTCAACCAAAAAACTTCAAAAACAGACTCCAATGAGAGACTGCTGAATTGGAATTAATTTGCAAACTAGACACCATTACATTAGGTTTGAATAAAGACTGGGAGTGGATGTGTCATTACACAAAGTAAAACTATTTCCCCATGTTTATTCCTCCCGCCCACACTGTTCCTCACACATTCTTGTCAACTGCTGGAAATGGCCCACCTTGATTATCACTACAAAAGGTTTTTTTTTTTCTCCTGCTGGTAATAGCTCACCTTACCTGATCACTCTTGTTACAGTGTTTATGATAACACCCATTGTTTCATGTTCTCTGTGTATATAAAATCTCCCCACTGTATTTTCCACTGCATGCATCCGATGAAGTGAGCTGTAGCTCATGAAAGCTTATGCTCAAATAAATTTGTTAGTCTCTAAGGTGCCACAAGTACTCCTTTTCTTATTTCAGACGTGGTACATCAGTAATTTATGATTCCCAGGATACCTGATCCATTTACTGAAATTCAAGCACCCCAATATTTGAATTCACTCATCCAAACCAGGTTTATTTAATCCCAGGACTGACCTCCATTTCTGCTGCTTCTTAAGTTTATGAAAAGAAAAGGAGGACTTGTGGCACCTTAGAGGTGCCACAAGTCCTCCTTTTCTTTTTGCAAATACAGACTAACACGGCTGCTACTCTGAAACCTTAAGTTTATGATACACCATCTTTTGTCTACACATTACCATTTAGATAAGTTTAGAAAACAAATGTCACCACACAATTAAAAATACCCAGAACAATAACTTTAAGAATCAGAGTGAAATAGCACTGAGCAACACTTGTGAGAAATCACCAACGCTCCAAACATTTGTTTCATATTTCAATGGATGAACTTCTGCATTTATCTCTAGACCATGAGCGTCTCCTTGTGCAGTTACTGGGTGAGACAACTGCAAAATGAAACCAATGAACGGAACTCTGCATTTGGAAAGACATCCTGTCTGTGACAAATGAAAAAAATCCCAGCTATTTAAGAACTTCCATTAATAGTTTAATAAAACATTTTTCTCTGTTACATACTTTTCAACATAAATTTAACGCATATATATTATGGACCACATCTTCAGCTGGTGTAAATTGTCTTCAATTGAGCCACGCTGATCTACATCAGTTTAGGATCTGGCCCTACATGTTCTTTTTAATGGTCTCTGGGCATGTAGCACTTTTGGCCTCACCTGTGTACCAAAGGTCTGACAGGTCCATCTAAACAGATATGATAGTTCTCAGATATGAGTGATGTGCATGATTATTAATGGTTGGAGAGACAGATGGATAGACTGAGTGAAATACTCAGACAGAGAATGTTTTATAAGTGAAAGGACAGAAACTGAAGATATGTCTTATTCATATGAAATCCACAGCTCTTTCCAAACATTATGAAATGGTAAATATAAATGAGATAGGCTAAAATCACCTTTGTTTGGGAAGGAATGGGTCGCTTTTTTGCATTGCCCTGATCTGGGGCTAGGTGTGCACTAGCCTAGGCATAAATTATAGCAATCTGAAAGCTACTGCAACTCACTCCAGCAGCCAAGGATTGGTTGAGCTCAAGGAAGCTTAACCCTATGCCTTTTTCACTGGCCACACCCCTGTTTTCTCTGCCTATTGGAGGTGGTCAGAGGAGCTATTACACTGGCTCTACACCACCAATGCATCCCCCTACACTTAAGTGACCTCCTATGACTGTCTAGATTGACTTTAGAGCCACTTTATCCTGATGGTGCACAGCACAGTAGCCCAAACACAGTGAGAATCTGTTTTTTTCATTAATCACTGTGGGTTAAATTCAGCCACAATGTAAGTGAATTCTGTTCCCATTGGCAGTGAGCTGGATTTGGATCATTGTGAACAAACAAGTTCTAAAAAGTCCTTGTAAAAGCCCCACAAAATGGTTGTTTAATTGTTCTGGGTTTAGCATGCACAAATCAAGGCAGAGAATTACTGGTGGTAATTCAAAAAAGCCCACTGCCTCTCTCCTTTAGCTACCCCACTCAGTAGCACTTCTCTAACATGAGTGGAATCATTTATATCTTTATAAGGTATGTAATGGAATTGGAGCCTCTTGGTAATAATGTATGAATACTGTATGTTGACCTAGTTATTGACATGCTTACTGTATAAATTTACTGATTTAGTTTAATGGGGGGCTGTGAGGAAGAACAAGCAGAAAGTGAAAGAATGGATCAAATTAGCCAGCCCTCAGCAAACATGTAAGGGCTATTCAGGGATAATGGCAGAGCTATTGGCTCTGGGAACTCCGGTTTTAAGACGGCTGTCTGACACCGCTGGTCACAAGCTCCCAAATGGAAGAACTGCAGGTGTCTGAGATCATCTGGACCTGCTGAGTAACAACAATGGATATACTTACTGTAGCCCACAGCCCAGTCTAAGAAATGGGGGAATTGCAAAATTCACCTGGGATAAGTAAAGGCACAAGGTCTGACACCTGAGGGAGTGCACTCAGAGAAACCACAAAGGTCACAGAGGTGCAGCTAGCCCTGTAACCATGACAACATAAATGAAAGTTAAAACAGAATTACTGTAAAAATAAAGGGGTTACATCCTATCCCTTTCCAGGAGCATTTTTTCCTCTCAGTTTTTTTTTAAAGACATGGCTTTATCGAAAAACGTGAATCTACATTTGTGAGCGCCTTCAGTTCTGTGAGGTAATTTCCCCTTCAAAATGAAAAACGGAAAAGAAGTAGGTAATGCTTTAATTTGTTATTAGGAGTAATTACTGTCTGGCCTCAAGGAGTTACTTTTACATCAGTTTTAACAAGAAAACCATTTAACATATATTTATCTTTGTAAATTGTCCTGAAAGATCAGCAAATATCTAATCATCTACAAAAAGCTGTTTGAAATGTTCTTACCCTGATAACAGGAAATTATAACCTATGAGACCAAAGAAACTGAAGTAGTGGTTAAACCGTGATAGACACTTGCAAGCAGCTTAGATGCGTTTATTTTAGCACGTTTTCTTTTATTCTTTTGTTTTGGTTATTAATACATGAAGAATTAATCTGTTGTGTTCCTCTTTGTAGCATTGTATATTAAAGACAGGCCTGATTCAAAATGCTGCATCTGAACCCTCCTGAAATCTTTGAAGAAGTCTGGATTCATATGCTAACTCATTGTGAGCTGAACACAAACCCTTGATTTGAACACATAATTGATGGACAGTTAATGGAAATTCAGATCCAAATCAGAACTTTACAGGTTGGGCCTATGTATCTGGAATATAAACCAAATATCAAGAAAGAAGGAAGAGTCCAAATAGTGTTTAAGAGCCAGGAAATTTTCATGGGTCTTCTCACCTCCTTTTACTATCACAAACTACTAAAATTATATTTTTATTTATTCAAGTCCTTGTGGCATGTCTTTAGTTAAATACACACTCAAATTAGACCTATCAGCTTTGTTTTGATACACGAGAACAGACATACATGTTGCATCATCCCTCTGCACTGCTTTCTCTGTTCATGGGAGCAGGCAGGACATTGAAAAATATAATAATTTTCCTCTCTGGGGACTCTATTGCTTGAGGGATTGGTAATAGGACACAAAACCTTTCAGCCCTAAATCAATTACTCAGAATTGATTCAGGCTGTTAGTGATCGAGAGTTTGTTACTATCTGAAGGTTGGTCGGCTACAGGGAATACGTAAAGTAAATTCACCATTACAATTAATGCCAATTTTACATTCACAGTTGATAAAATCAGCCAGTGATGGACACTGAATACACCATCTCACCTTGTTAGTTTTGGTTTGCATGAATTTGCATGCATTCAGTTACTTTGTGAGTTTGTAGCTCAAATGAAACTGAAAACTAATATAAAAACATAATTGGCATCATTAATACTACATGGTATTTGGTTAAAAATGCCCAAAATGCAGACTAGATTTGCTCAACAGTTTATTCAAAACATGGCCCAAGTTCACCAGCCTTGTCCAAAGTCTGAGTTTGTAAAAAAAATTCCTGAAATCGATGCAAGATTAATCAGATTCAGGAATTTGTGTTAAGAAAGTTTCAAGAAACTTTATTTATAAGAAGCTATATTAGCTAGGGACTAGTGATCCAGTTTGTATAATTTTGGTTATATTTTGATTTATTTTAATAAAACTTTGGTTTTATTCAACCAGGACCTCTTATGAGGTTCAAAAGTATTTTTAACTCCATGTTAACTTACAAGTCACTATTAAGTAACTAGTAAACATATACCTTTTAATAAATATTTGATATTCATTAACATCTATCAATAATTAAATGTTAGCTCAGTCAGGCTCAGTAATGGGCTGAGCAGACGAAAGTCTGGATACTTAGTTGGAGCTTACTCATTCTTATCTCAACCCGTTAGTTTTAGAAGCTGAGTTGAAAATCTTAGGAAAAGAGGCTTTCCTGTGACAATTTCTGACAAATACATGTCTGTGTCCAGACCAAGATCACAACCAGAAAGTGCAAAAGCATTTGCAAATTTGAAAAACAAACACAAAAAGTTTACAAAACTTTCACAAACCTCATAAAAGTTTAGCTTGGGTTTGGAAAGAGGGAAAAACTCAGGCTGGTTCTTATTTTATCTAAAGTGGTTCAACCCTCTCTAGTTATGGGGCCACACAGATTTGCTCTGTTTTGACACGTGACAGAGATGGTTATTCATCCCAAGAATGATGTTGCTCACAACTTTGCATTAAAAAGGAAAGGAAAATCTTTGGATTTATTTAGGTTAGAGGACTATACAAAGAAAAATACTTGGATGGTTACAGATTTATTTTAGGCTTAGGACTCAAAGACTCCTTTCATTTAAAAAATGTCATTACTTTGGTGATTATGTATAATTTACAGCTTCAATTGCAGAAGCATACTATGGTGTTAGGGACACAACATGGGCAGGATGGGGGAGGACCAGGGGTTGGGGGACAACTCCTCCCATTCTACCCCCATGGGGGTCTGGAAAAAGTCCCATTGGGGATACTTCAGTCCTGTGATACATTCGTTCAGAACTCCCCCCCCCCCCCCCGCAACTACTCAGGTCAGGCACTTGGCTCAGAATTGGCTTAAAATATATGTGATAAACTATGCCTGACAGAATGCAGGATGGGATCCATTATGTGTATCAATAGTAGACCCATGTTAGGGATTTTGTGGCTCAGAACATAAGAACAGCCATCCTGGGTCAGACCAATGGTCCATGTATCCATAGTATCCTGTCTTCTGATAGTGGACAGTGCCAGATGCTTCAGAAAGAATGCACAGAACAGGTCTTCTAGAAGTTGGAGGTTAGGGACATATGAAGCATGGGTTTGCACCCTGACCATCTTGGCTAATAGCTATTGATGGACCTATCTTCCATTAACTTATCTAATTCTATTTTTGAACCTATGTATACATTTAGCATACACAATATGCCATGGCAATACGTTCCATAGTTTGATTCTGCGTTGTGTGAAGTACTTCCTTCTGTTTGTTTTAAACTGTCAGCCTATTAATTTTATCAGGTGACTCATAGTTCTTGTTCTATGTGAAGGGGTAAATGACACTTCCCTGTTCACTTTCTCCATATCATTCATGTTTTTATAAACTTCTCATAAACCCTTTTAAGTCATCTCTTTTCTAAGCTGAACAGTCCCAGTCTTTTGTGTCTCTCCTCCTATGAAAGCTGTTCTATACCATTAAGTATTTTTGTTGCCCTTTCCTGTACCTTTTGCAATTCTAATATTTCTTTTTTAAGATGGGGCAATTAGAAGTGCATGCAGAATTCAAGTTATTCAATACCATGGATTTATATAATGGCATTATGATATTTTCTGTTTTATTATTTATCCCTTTCCTAATGGTTCCTAACATAGCTTTTTTGACTGTCAGTGCACAGTGAGCAGATGTTGTCAGAAAACTATCCACAATGACTCCAAGATCACTTTCTGGAGTGGTAACAACTCATTTAAACCCCCTCTATAGTTGGGATTATTTTTCCAATATAGAAAAATTTGCACTTATGACCACTGAATTTCAGATTCCATTTTGTTGCCCAGTCATCCAATTTTGTGAGATTCCTTTGCAATTCTTCACAGTCAGCTTTGGACAACTATTCTGAGTAATTTTGTATCATCTGCAAATTTTACCACCTCACTGTGCACCCCTTTTTCCAGACCATTTAAGAATATGTTGAAACAGTACAAATCCTTGGGAGCCTGCTATTTACTCCTGTCCATTGTAAAATCTGACCATTTATTCCTATCCATAATATGGATCTTTTAAAATTTTGGAGTTGGAAAATTATTAGGATTTGAGAGATAAATATTTACCTTTCATGTGTGTCTGTGTACACACGCACATACACACAAATATGCATAGGTCCAGTATAAAAGAAGACCTGGTTGGTGATGGAGGGAGTAGAGTGAATAAAAGGTTTGGGAAACCATAAGTAATAAAGATAGAGAAAGGATCATACAGTGGTTAGGGCACAAGCATTAGACCCAGGAGCCCTGAGATAAAATCCCTGCTCTTTAACAGAGCCCATATGTGATCTTGGGAAAGTCACCTAAGGCCAAATCTTTAAAGATATTTAGGCACCTAAAGATTCAAATAAGCACCAAGTGGGATTGATTTCAGTGTGAATTATGTGCCTGTGTTCTTTTGAAAACCCCACGAGGTTTATCCACAGACTCTGTGGATAAATCGTGGGGTTTTCAAAAGAACACAGGCATACAATTCACACTGAAATCCATCTTTAGGCACCTTTAATGACCTTACCTTTAGCCTTTTAGTGCCTCAGCTCCCCAACCACAAAATGTGGATAAACATACTTCCCTACATCACAGGGAGGTTGTGAGGAGAAATACAACAACATTTATAAGGTGCTCAGATATTACAGTAATGTGAGCCATATAAGTACTTTAGATCGATTGACTTACAAGTTTACAGTGACCTGTTAACTTTTCTATGCTACAAGGAGAAAAACTATTTAAAATCGGAAAAATTTGGACTAAAAAATGTTCCCTCAGTGACTGATTTGTGAATCCGCTATTGTCTTTGTGCATTCATGTCGGGTAATTATTTTAAAGGATTTGTGGCAAGGTTTGCTTGCATGCCACAGCGCTTGACTGAACCCTAAGATTGATATTTCAGGCTTATTTATTTATTTACCAGACTGTTAACGTTATTCCAGTACCTTTTTTTGGCATATGAATGTACCATAGAGTCTAAAATTGTAATACTTCTCTTTGAATATACTTGTGGATGTTTCTTATCTTACTTTAATTGAGCATGCTTTCGGCTCACATAAAATATTAATATCTTAGCCAATGAAAGCCACTGCCTAGAGTTCAGATGTTTCTAAAATTAATATAACCTTGTTTCTTTGTAGGAGAGGCCACATATGATCAGTTCCAGAATATTTTTTCAAGTATCTGATAGGTCACTGTAGTTGGGGAAAGCACCCCTTTTTCATGATCTTCTGGACATGATGTGAGGCTTATGTATTTGCAGAAGCCTTTATTGGGGGAGGGGCATTGAATTAAGGGTGAACAGAGGTTTTGGTATGATGGTATTTTGGGGTGACTTTGTTTATTCCTTTAGTTGACAATAATTTCACTTCTTCTAATATATGGTTCCTGTGTACATGCACTAGAAATTTTGAATAGGTACATGTCAAAAATAAAAAAAATAAATAAATGTTGATAAAACACTTGATTGTGTTTATTTTGTAACTCTAAAGAGAAAAGTCACTGAACAACAAGATTAGGAGTATTTCTGAATGTAATAAACTGGCTCACAGAGGGGAAAGATTTGTCAAGGAGCAGGCCCTAACTGTGGTCAGACTCTGTGGATAAATCGTATCACCTCTGGAAGCCCATTGCACAGGTGTAGCCCCTCTAATGAGAATGTTTTATCTATGAGTAACAACACCAGCCAGTCAAGTCTTACCCAAATGATCTCATAGTTATAATAAGTCTATCCTGAGGGTTGCTAAAATGCCTCCTTCCCCACTCCCCATACCTCTTCAGAAAAATAATGAAAACAATAGCATCCAAAGCAAATGAAGTTTATGTTTCACTAGACAACTGTTTTTTGATGTTGTCTTTTAAACAAATATATACATCTATACACAAGTTGGAGATGGCACTGTGTTTAGATATAAAGAACATATATATCCCATCTTGACCCATCTTTACTGAAAAGATGTTCTCAGGCTATTAGAGCTAAGGAAAGGTTAAATCTGTACTATCTTCTATCCTTATAACTATTGTTGTCAGGAAAGTGGATTCATGTTTGCCATTTTATGTTCTTATTCCAATCCTTGTCATGAGAATGAGCTATTAGAATTACAATGCTTCATAGGTTATGTAAATCATAGTAGCATTTTGCACTGCCTTGACCTTTTCAATATTCTATAATTTGATTGGCTGACTATTCTAGATCACCATGTTTACAGTCTTGAATGACTGGAATTGAAGAGATGGAATAGCCAAAGCCAGCCAATCAAAATATAGAATGTTGAAAAGGTCAAAGCAGTGTAGTATATTTCTGTCTTAAGAAAATGTTGTTGGCTTCACCGTTCAAATAACTTTGCTTTTCCTTTGGACCAAGAAGAAAAAAAATTTGAATAATGCATCGAGTGTCAGGAAAATGAGAGAGATACTATACTTGGCTGTACATGGCTTTTGCTGAAGGCTGACTCTACTGTCCACTTTCTTGAGCCTTGTAGGAAATATCTACATAAAAGACCAGTAATTCTAGTGGAAGTCAACATAGAATCAAGCCACATTTAACATGCAAATGCTCAGATGTTTTTTCTCTCAGATGTTATCAGTTCCAGAGGTGTCTCCCATTATTAGTTGAACTTTAAGGGACAGGTAACCTTTCTTACCTAGGATTCAGGCCCATTAACTTTACTTTACTCTGAAACCCTGCCTACTAGGTTAAGTTCAAAAGGGTCTCAGTCTTAAAAGAGGTCACACAGAGAGGTATTGTTACATACCGTGAAAGAGAATTAAACTAATTCATTCTTGTTAATTTCTTAAAACTGTACTTCTGTGGTACTCTTCTGATTCCTTCTCTCTTTGAAGGGGAAAAAAACCCAGGCACATTAGCACAAAGATAGCCAAGTTCAGAAAGGGAAGGGACTGAACTATAGAGTTTGTTTTTAAAGAAATAGGAGTGAATAGTAGTGGCCAAAAATATGAAAGTGAAATCATTTTAGAAATGTATTAGGAATATTTTAGTTATATTTTTAATTTATTATACTATAAAAAGAAAGTAAGTGTCCAGCCCTCATGGTTGTGAAGAAAAATAACATGATCTGAGTGTAACCTAAAAGTTCAAAAACTGCAGGTTTATTAGAAGAACCCAAACTGTATTTTTAATCATCAAATTAATCTCCTGATTTTTAGGTAAATCTCATGATCGGGAGGCCCGATTCATGATTTTTGAGTGCATGGGGTCAGCAAATCTGCAACTAAAATGAGAAAAACGAGATAAAAAGAGAAACAGGGTGTGGGTGGCTTAAGACAAGTGGTTTGATAATGGGTTTTTCCACCTCGACACTATAGGCCACATCTTCATAAGTGAAGGGCCAAAGTCTGTGCACATTTTTGTGATTGCAAATCTCTGTTCACTGGGCAGGGAATATTCATTTCATTCACATCTTGAGATAGCAATCCCATAAAATAATTACTTATTCTTCTCACATACCAGAGGGAAGAAAATAGATTTGTTGTTCTGAAAGTTAGGCATATTGGACATGTATTTCATTTCCAGTACACTGCAACATCACAGGCTGCACTGATAGCAAAGATGAACATCCTTAACAAAAAGGGAGTCTAAACAATAAAAAAGAAGAAAAATAGATGTGTGGGTTGCAGTTTGAAAGTTATGTCTGCTTCTACACTATGCATGGACTCTATTTAAGCACTCTGTCACAAGTTTCACTGAAAGAAAAGTTCTAGATCTCCCAAACGTAAATTCAAAAATCCTAAACTACGTATTATATAGAGCTCAATCTTCATGTAAGCCTAAGAAGAACAGTGGGAAGGGGAAAGAGAAGCCATGTCACCTTTAATCCTGGGGCCGACCAGAAATTGATGTGCCTCCTTGTGTATATTAGAACGGCTCTAATTTATATCAGCAGGAACACATCCTGCTGGAGCACTGTGCACTCCAGCTTTGTCTCTTCCTTCGCTCTCCTTACACTGAGTGGAATAAATCCAGCTTTATGTCACCCAAGGATTTTCTAATGCCAGTGGAATCCCCAATTGCCCTTTTAGTGAAGTGTTAAGCACCCTTGGACTGGTGCAAAGTGACCTTACAGGGGGCCAAGAATTAGACTGACAATAACAGATGTTATTTCTGAAACATGCATTAGGTACATATTTCTTTTCACTACTTCAAATTCTACCAGCTGCCTCAGCATATTCCAACAGAAGCTAAAGGCATCATAGCCATCTCAAACCATAGCCTATGTTCTTAAGCACAGGATCAATAGGCATAAGCTATTCCACTCACTGGACTCTGGCTGCAAAGGTGGACTAGCTCAATCAGAGGTCAGATTACTACTCTGAAAGCACATGATATAGTAACATACAAGGAATAATTTGAACAACATGATTTCAGGGATTGAAATCTTATGGAAACCCACAGATAAAAACCACTGTTTTACATATTTCAAAAGCTCAGAAACTTGCCTTCTACTAGTGTATAGCATTAGTTCCTATCCTGATGGTTTGTGAGATATCATAACTTGAAAGGAAAACTGGTCCTTAAGACCATGCAAAAAGACAGGCCACTTACCATACAGAGGTCAGTTCACACTTGAGGGCCAGATTTTTTAAAGGTACATAGGGATCTAAAGATGCAGATAGATGTCTAGTGGCATTTCCAAAAAGTGCCTAGGTAACTAGCTGTCACTGAAATCAATAAGAATTAGGCACGTAAGTGCTTTTGTAAATCCTGCTAAGAACCTATCTGAATATCTAGGCACCTAAATACCTTTAAAAATCTGGCACTTGGTATTCCAAATATTCTGGGCTATGCCACCCCTCTTATTACTGCTCATCAGAATAAGTCAGACAGTAAATCAGCACTGATAACATGAAGGATGTTATATTGTCACTCTCCTGTATCTCTTAAGAGAAAAAAATGTAAAGTGTTTCTGAAACCAAAGAAAACCAGGCTCACCAGTGAAAAACTGGCTTCTAAAATCTTTTCCATTTCAGAATCACTGGAGTGTTCGAAGAGAAAATTATGTTTGCAACACAGTTTGATCCATATCTGAAAGTAAGATTTGACAACATATTTACACCCCGTACAGACCAAGATTGCTGGATGGATGTTCTCAGAAACAAAGTGCTAGACACCATGTCCTTCTGGATGCAGGCTACTCATATCTGATGACACAGAATATCTTCTGGGAACAGTAGGGAGCAAATAAGTGACCAGTTTAATGGCAATTGCTATATTAGCACCTCCAGGTCCAGCACCAAACTAGCCTTAGCAAAAATCAGTATTTGGTACACTTCAAAAAGTTTAACAATAGGGGCCAGAGAAGCAACAAAGTTTTGAAGCTTATCCGAATAACAAGCACTTTTCGGAACTGGGCTGGAAATCTCATAAGAATAATTGATCACACCTGATTTCCACTACTTCCTACTTCTGAAAAAAATGTCTCTCTCTCGCTATTTCAGCACTTCTGAGTCTGGTATCAATCAGAACAGAGAAGTGAGAAGGTTCATGAAAATTAAAAAGAATGATGTGAAAATAAAAAATAAAAAACAAAACAAAAGATAGAAACCTAATGAATCTTTTCAAAACTCAAACACGACTTGGTTGAACTTTGGGCAGAGTTTTTGGTTGGTTCTCATTTTATCCAAATCAGTTTGTCCTTCCCTCATACAATCTATACGTTTTGTAGAACACAACTATAACAACGCATCCCATATTTACAGTTGTAACTGTGCCTTTGGTGATCCAGTCACAGAACACTCCTCATGTCAGTTGTTTAAACTGGGAGGGATATCATTTACATGGACTCTACTGGCTAGTTTAAAACGTTTTTGTTTCTGTTTTGTGCCTCTGTGTTCTATTTAACCTTGTTATAGTTGTGAACAATCAGTGAGAATACTTAAAGTTCATTACAGGCAGCCATTTTTCCAGCAATGTCTTCAGGGCCATCCAGAGAGGGGGCGGGGACAAGTGGGGCAATTTGCCCCAGGTCCCCGGGCCCTGCAGAATACTATAGTATTGCAACTTTTTTGTATGGAAGTGGCTCCAGAAGTTTCTTTGCCCCAGGCCCCCTGAATCCTCTGGGCAGCACTGAATGTCTTCAGGTACCAACACACACCATCTACCCTTTGCAAACAAAGTTACTTAATTTATGTCCCCTGAAGTAGTCTGATGGACCCTCAGGATTTCAATCCTAGTCTGTCTAGTTATTAGTGTGTTTAAATTTTCCAATTTGCAGCTGCTATCCTTATCAGTGCTGAGATTTCAAGTATTTAGTATTGCAAACCTCTTCCGAACAGCACTAACTGAGGTTTCTGAAGCACTTCATTGTAGTTGTAATGCAATAAAATCATACTTTCTTGTTTCTTTTCAACTTTATCCATCTAAGTAATACCCCAAAACACCACAGCTTACTCTAGCATTATTGCACTGTTTCGCGCTATTAATGTAGAATACAGCAGCAGCAGCATTTTTCAGAAGGTTTGTAACTTTTTTTTTGGTAAATGTACCAAATTGTTAAACCTCACTGTTGCATGTTTATCTGCAGACAAACAACAGAGAGCTTGAGAGTTTTGAAAAGTGACTTTTGCCATTGCAGAACTATTCATGTTGATGTTTAACAATGTTATTGTTATAATCCTTCTTGTGTCAAAACTACAGCTAATATTAAATTGGAAGGCATATAGTTTTACAAGGTCCCAAGCACCCTAGCTTTAAAAATCCCACATGGCTCAGCAAGATGAATAATTGTCAATCAGCCTATGGTTCATTAGGGACCAAAAATCAATTGAGTTGGAGGGTTCCTCATAGGAGGTTATACAAACCTTGGTTTTGCTGGATTCCTGATGAATAGAATAGCTTGGGAAGGGAAGCTTTTATCTGATGGCTCCAAGGTAGTTAGCCTGGTGACAACTATGTAGCATAAAGCTAATTGGGCCAGTAAGGAAGAGAGGTAGAGTACACGGTCCAATCACACAATGAAATATTCCTTCAGGGCGCTGGGGCCAGCAGAAAGCTTGGCTGAGAGGATGACCTACTGCATAAATGAAAGGCTCACAAAAATCAGCCAAGTAGACACGTGCTCCTTACAAGAGAAAAGTATTAAAAGCTGCAGTTAAGAGCAACCTACTGTAAATAGCTGCTCTGTGTGGTATGCACTATATTTAGTCTGGGTTTTCTGGCCATCAGCTGAAATTCAAACGGGTAAGCTAGTAAAATTAAAATTATTTTGACTGACTTCCTCTTTGTAAATTACTACTCTTTTTTCCCCAATAGCTCTACCATTTTGGAAATAAAAAATTTGCAATGGATTCTCAAACTAATGAAGTTTTTTTTTCCAACCAAGAATGATATAAACACCCCATCTCATCTCTACCCCCCCTGCTTTAGCGCCTCATAGGCGTGCTTTCACTGAAGTCACAAAAAGGGGAATGTATGAAAAAGAACTAAGCATCCATTTTAATGCTATGTGACACACACAGAAAAAGCCATGAAACAAGTGAATATTATAAAAAGCCAACAATTTTGAAGGGCATTTTGGAGTGAGCAATGATTTGCTGGAACAGATGATCTCTCTTCTAGGTGCCTAAAATATATGACTTACACTCTCTTGACAGAAATAATAGTGTGGACCAAAGTGTCCACATCTGCTAAGGACTGCTCAGATTTGATTGTTCTTAGTGGTCTGCATATGGTTGCAAAATTTCTCAAAATGAATAAATACATGAAAGCATTTGACTGCTTCATGGAACAAAGCAAAAAGTTCTAAAGTAACGATTTATGGACCTAAAAAAAGTTCATAGGTTTCATTTAATTGAGCACCCAAAAGTTAGAATGAGTCCTAACTACGTGAACATCTTAACCATGTAAAAGTGGCCTGGAGATCGGAAGAGAAGCAATATCTCCAGTGTTTCTTGCTTAGTTAGGACTGGAATAACGTGAAAGCAACTTTTCTCTTGGTACTTCATCAAAATCAGCCAGAGATAGGATGTGAAGAGTTATAAAAATAATGCAAAAAAATCAGTTTGGGTGGAACCTTAGGTCCATTATTATTTTACCTGAACTGATTTGCCTAACTCTAAAAACCACAGATGAACAGGATGATTAGGCACACAGATGGTCTAAATTGTACTGTTCTGTATGAAGTAGACCTATTTTTGAAGGACCGGTTTATCTATCTAGATTTTTATCTCCCCCAATACTGTCACCTGAACTACCATCCATTGTTCTTTCTTAGTATACCACACACAATTGACTGCCAACCTTTTTATTGTTTACAGTGCTGAGCGAGGGTGTGCAGTGTAGTAGTTGCAAAATTACATATAATATAGAACAAATGTATTTTAGTTTGCTTCTTTTTACACAACTGCACAGAGACTTTGATGACAATTCTGTCAGACTTCGCAGATTTGATCAAAGCCAACACTTTGCCATTTCTGTCACAGATTTTTCGTAGCAGAAAAATCTGAGGGGAGTCTGGAGAACATTTCTTCTAGGCTTTTGTTGGAGTTGCACACATTGTGCCTCACAGAGCCTGAACATAGTTTAGGAGCCACACTTTTTATCTACTTCGGCCCCAATCCTGCATGTTACATGCTTAACTTTACTCATGTGAATAAGTACATACATAAGTGTTTGTAGAATTAGAGCCTATAAATCTGATCTAAGTGCATTGAAATAGTTTGAAAGAAACCCATTAGTTTCAATGGGCTTTGGATCAGGCCTTATATGAACTGTAACTTCAAGCATTACTACTCAGTCATATCATAGACTACTCTGCCTAACTTCAATATTTGGCAAAATACTGGAATTAATTATTTAACAATCAATTTGTAAGTACCTGGATAATAATAGGGCTATAAGGAATAGCCAGTATGGATTTCTCAAGAACAAATCATGCCAAACCAACCTAATTTCCTTCTTTGACACGGTTACTGGCCTAGAGGATAAGGGGGAAGTAGTGGATGTGATATATCTGGATTTTAGTAAGTCTTTTGACACAGTCTCACATCACAATCTCATAAGCAAATGTGGTCTAGATTAAATTACTATGAGGTGGGTGCACAACTGTTTGAAAGACCATACTCAAAGAGTAGTTATCAATGGGTCACTGTCAAACTGCGAGGGAGTATCTAGTGGGTTTCTGCAGGGGTCAATACTGGGTCCGATATTCAATATTTTCTTTAATGACTTGGATAATGGAGTGGAAAGTGTGCTCATAAAATTTGCAAATTACATCAAGCTGGGAGGAGTTTGCAGGACATGATTAGAATTCAAAATTATCTTGACAAATTGGATAACTGGTCTGAATTCAACAAGGTGAAATTAAATCAAGATAACTGCAAAGTACCTCACTTAGGAAAGAAAAATCAAAAGCACAACTACAAAATGAGGAATAACTGGCTAGGCAGTTCTGCTTCTGAAAAGGATCTGGGTGTTATAGAGGATCACAAATTGAATAAATGAACAATGTAATGCAGTTGCAAAAAGAAAGACATATCATTCTGAGGTGTATTAACAGGAGTGTTGTATGTAAGACACAGTGGGTAATTGTTCTGCTCTACTCACCTGGAGGCATCATGTGGAGTACTGTTGCCAGTTACGAGTCCCACCCACCTTTTAGCAAACTTGTGGATAAATTGGAGAAAGTCCAGAAGAGAGCAACAAAAATGATAAATGGTTTAGAAAAGCTGACTTATCAGGAAAGGTTAAAAAAACTGGGCTTGTTTAGCTTTGAGAAGACTGGGGGGGGGGGGGACAGGGAAAGGAAATCCAATAACAGTCTTCAAATATGCTCAAAAAGGATGGTGATCAATTGTTCTTCATGTCCACTGAAGTAATTGGCTGACTCTGCGGCAAGGGAGATTTAGGTAGGATATCAGGAAACACTTTCTAAGTATAATGGCAGTTAAACTCTGGAATAGGCTTCTTAGGGAATCCCCATCATGAGAGTTTTTTAAAAACACAGATTGGACAAATATCTGTCAGGGCTGGCCCAGGTTTACTTGGTTCTGACACAGGTCAAGTGGCTGGACTTGATGACCTCTCGAGGTCCCGTCCAACCCTACAGTTCTATAACATCTGTGACTAAGTATATTTCCAAGATATGATCTGAATAGATGTGATGATAGACAATGATTCAAGTGAACTCTACCTTAAATAACCAAATTTGACAAATTTTCCCTTTCTCATTATTTACTCAAGAAAAAAAAAATCCCAATCATTCCAGGACTGCCATCCTTAAATACATTTTTCCTTGCTGAAGGAGAAATACTGTTTTGTGTATGTCCTCTTTGAAGTGCCTCCCTGAATTTATATTAATAGTCAAGGTCATGAATGTCCATTTCAGCACAGCCAAATCTATAGCTAGACAAAGAAATTCCTGGCACTTGAGAATAACTTTTTTTTTAATTGTTGCTTTGGATCTTCCATTTTTGTTTTTGACTTCATGACATTCTGAGTTACAGCAATAAACGCAACACATTTCCTGGGTCATAACACTCCCATCACCTTCAAGAAATTCATGCCAAATAGCCCTATCTCGATTTGCTCAAAAATAATACTCCCTTTAAAAATGCATGACACCTTATATGATTTACATCATGTTATGTTGTGGATTAGGTTAATGACTTCTTGGGTTTCAAACCACCATTCAAACCACCACAGCCCAGAATGTATTTTATATAATATATAAATAGGGTATGCTGGAGCTGTGGTAGCTATTTAATACATGTATTCCCACTAACAAGGTAATGGTCTAGAATGTGTGGTGGAGCCTACGTGCAGCAAACCAATTCTTCAAGAGTGGAAACAAATGTATTATACGACCACTCAGCATTAACTGGTCTGTTTATAGAAGTGTGTTAAAAAAAAGTGTGCTCTGAATTCTTTTCTCACTTTTTTCTATAGTAGAATACTTTATTTTAAACATTTTACTCAACAGAAACTGACATTATACTGTACAACTATGAGAAAGAGTTGATAGAATCATTTAGGTCTTCTTGTGCAGCCCTCCCCTCTTGATGGAATCCTGCTTAGTGATAATATTGTGTTAAGTAAAAGAATATTAAACAAACAGACTTTTTATCAAAGAACAATGTCGAATTCCTCCCTAATAAATAATTCTATTGTGTTCATGGGACTGATCTGGCATATGTCAGCTATGTAACTAAAGATTTCATTTCCTGTGTACAGCAATTTTAAATGTTTAAGAAGTCTCTGTCTGTCTGCAGGTCAACAGCCATTTTGTGAGAGGGTTGATACAGCATGTCAAGGCTGAATCCCCATTCTGTCATTCCGAGTGCAGAAGGTGGGGGCCCGCAAGCATTCTAAAATTAATACTAGCCACTCCAGGCTTGTATTAAACTCCCAAGGTTATAGCTTTTCTCTGACCTTGGCTTGGCAAATGCTGCCACCACCCAAATGCAAAAAAAAAAAAAACACCCGTGGACCCAGGAAGGAGCACTTGGGAATTCCTCCCTGTGGGGTACCCTCAGCCCTTTCACCCCCCTCTCAGGGGAAAAGCTGAGAGAGAAAACAAAGGAAATTAGCTGTTGCCACCAGCTAATCGAACAGCATATGCACAAACCTCTGAGGACACAAAAAATCCATTCCTGTTCCTAAAAAAGATAATTATTATTAAAAACAAAAAGAAAGAGAATACATCTGGAATTTAGGCTTTTGCTAGATTTTAAAAGAGCCATTCCAAAAACCCAAATAGCTTTCTTGGGGGTTCAGCTTAAAGGTTACAAGCAAACAAAAACATCTGGGGTTAGCACAGAGGAGTCCACAAGCCAATAAGAAATAACACTAATCATGTCTTTTTAGACATTCCCTAATTTTACTTACATATCTGAGGCTCCAGATAAGTAGGTTCAAGGTATGAATTGATAATCTATAATCATACCTGGCTTAAAGCTGGTTACAGCATTACTGCTCCATGTCCGTGCAGCCCAGAGAACAACAGATAAAGGGAAAGTTTCTCTCCCAATTTTAAAAAGTTTTAGCCTTCCCATTGGCTCTTTTGGTCAGGTGCCCACTCCTTTTCTTTTACCTATGGGCTTGTTAGCCCTTTACAGGTAAAGCAAGCAGAGAACAGACCAAGAGGGTTTTTATAGCTAACTGGCTGGGTGGCTGTCCGTCCATCAAAGGGAACTACTCCCCCCCACCCTTTATGTATGACAGAGCATGTGACAGAAAAGACAAACACTGTGCTCTCTGATGTATGTATCACTTTAATTTTTGCTTCATGTTTTCCTGAATTTGCTTTATGTAAAGAATGAAATGATACGGATAACTGAGAAATTCAAACCAGATCCCAGACTGAAAGTATCAGTTGACATTATATAGATGTCATTCATCCCTAGAGACACTTTTGAAAGAGAACTATATTGTAATGGACCTTGAAAAGGCCACTACTGTCTCTCCAAAGGTGGGCCAAGCTGCCACCAATTTGGAAAGTAACAGACACCGATGTTTTAATGTACAGCTAAGTCCTTTCCTCTCGGCCAAGGGTGATTAACCATTGGCAAAAATTACCAAGGGAAGTGGTAGATTCTCCATCCTTTGATGTCTTCAGATCAAGACTGGATGCCCTTCTTGAAGATATATTTTAGCCAAACAAGTTAAGTTCAATGCGGGGGACACTGGGTGAAATGTAATTGTCTATGATATTCAGGAGGTGAAACTTAACAATCTAATGCTCCCTTCTGGCATTAAACTCTCTGAATCTATGAATAACATGAAGTGGAACTGATAATGGATGCCATATTAGGGGGAACTGAACAGTGAAGCAATATACATAGTGCTGAAAACAGCTAGGGAAACTCCCAGAATCTAGTTTGAGTAAAGGAAGGCCTGATTAAGTATCCTTTCCATTTCAGAAACAGAGGCAGACCTATAGAACTGAAGGGAGAGATAGAGGCTCTAGGGATCTATCCTGGGAAAAGTGATTCCTGAATTAGGCCTATATTAAGAGAAAGGAAGAAAGCGTCCAGGAAAAGTAAGATGCCCCATGTCTAACATTCTCTCTGCCAGACTGGGAGTAAAATTCCTTGTTTTGTGACCCTTGTGCAGAAAGTATCATTCCTGAATGACCTCACCCAATGTTAGATGCCCAAGTTGCTCTACTAATTGGAACTCCTACAGCACTTACCTCCAAGCTTTTTTGTGTGGTAGTCACAGCTATCAGCCGTAACCATTTTCTGTGTACAAGCTCAAACTTTTGGTTACAGCATTCTTTCATCGGTTGTCCCAGATTTTCATGTAATGTACATGAATGGAATTTGGGTCTGTAATGTTCTATCATTAAGCAAATTAAATAATTTGGAAGTCTTCCAGTTATACAAGAGATGGTGGGGCCCATAATAATAATAAGTCTGACAGACTGGACCTTTTCTTTCTAAAAGAGCAAGAAATTGAACGTAATTGAGGGAGGCTGAAGCGATGGTGGATCACCAACTTTCAAAACAGGTTTTTAATTCAGGAAAGTTGAAACTAAAAACAGTTCTCTTCCTTGGCTCCCTTACAGTTAGTTGTCCTTTTCAGAGGTACTCCGCAAAATCCACTTCCTAATACAATCGCCAAAAAACTGCATATAAAAAGAACACGGGTAGGTTCTAGCTGAGGGAAAATAATAGTGTGTGGCTTTCATGAGGAAAAATGGAAGCAGCTTCTGATTGCTGAAAGTAAAGGTTTTGAGAATGCTGATGTACTTCATTGTTTTCCATTTTAAAGTTGTATTCCTTAGGACTGTACAGTACTGAATTTCATGTGCATATGATCCTCTCTAAAGCTGCTGGTATGCTAATTCTGTTGTTTACAAGGTACTGACAACTTGAACTGATTTTCATCTAATGTCTATTTGAATACCAAAATGAATATCAATCTGGCCATGTTTGCCACCCACTTGTATGAAACTTACCCTTTGTTGAAGGCCTATTTTAGTCCTTGTCAAGAGTGCATATCATCCATTAAGAAAAATATACCATAACAACCATTGTTTTTAATAATAAACACATTAGAAATCTCATGATTTTCTGACATGGATTTCATGAACACAAAAAAGAAACATGACAATGAAAGCATTATTAATTATTTGTTCAGCTCTACTGATCATCTACTGATCAACTGGCAGACACTAGGCCAAATAGTTGTGTTTAGACCACTTTTTAAACTTGTGGGGTGGGACTTACAGACTGCCGGATCATGCTGCTAATTTTCACCGTCTGTTTGCTAACTAAAAAAAAAAAGATTTTAAAACAGTTAAGAAAAAATGGAAGCACACTTTTGTGGGTGGGGGCCTTACATCTCTATGTTCAGTTCTGACACTTTTTTAGATTAAAAATGGCATGTGGAGACATTTTCCTTTCACTGTATATACTATTAACAGCATGAGCGTGTGTATATAGTTAAACAGCATAATCCACTGTATGCAAAGCAAAGAATTCTTTATACCACAGTTGAAAATACAGAGATAGGTTTTTTTGGAAGGAGAGGGATGTTTGTTTTGCATGATAGCTGCTGAATAATTTGGTTTGTAAAAGATTTACTCCAAAAAGGCTATGAATTTAACACCAATTGATGATAGCTTATAATATAGGAAATTGTTCAGCTAATTCCTGAAATGTTACAGTAAGACTGAATATAAGTGTATTCACTTACCTATGGATATAAGAGCATTATAATATTCCTTTTTCCAGTATGCCCATCAGAAGAGTCTCTATCCCATTCATATCAGCCATTGATGTTCAAACACTTGGGCATAATATAAAAACCAGACAGATTCTCAGTCAACTGCCGGGTGATGAATACCAGTACTCTCACAGTTATACTACATGGCCTTTCCAGAACCTCCCCATACTTACTAAACACAAGTTGATGCCGGCATGATACTATAAAGAAAGCATTTTCCTTAATTGACCCCAACCCTTTTGATGTAAGCTTTTAAAAGCTATTATTTAGATTTTCTTTGTCAAACTTCTAGCTATTTCAACTAACTTGACACCTGCAGGGAAAAAAAAATCTGTGATTTTCTACCTTATCTTTGGAACTCAAAGTTAGTTTCAAGAATTGATGTGGAATACTTGTGCAGCATAATCTATGGCAGGGGTGGGCAAACTTTTTGGTCCAAGGGCCACATCTGTGTATGGAAATTGTATGGTGGGCCATGAATGTTCATGAAATTGGGGGTTGGGGTGTGGGAAGGGGTGAGGGCTCTGGCTGGTGGTGCAGGCTCTGGGGTGGGGCCAGAAATAAGGAGTTCAGGGTGTGGGAGGCGGCTCTGGACTGAGGCAGGTAGTTGGGGTGCAGGGGGGAGAGGGAGGGCTCTGGCTGGGGGGTACAGGCTCTGGGGTGGGGCTGGGGATGAGTGTGCAGGATGTTACTCCGGGTTGGGACGAAGGGGTTTGGAGGGCGGGACGGAGGATCAGGGCTGGAGTAGGGGGTTGGGGTGCAGGAGCGGGTCGGGGTGCAGGCTCCGGGGGTGCTTACCTCAAGCATCTCCCAGAAGCAGCAGCATGTCCCTGCTCTGGCTCCTACGTGGAGGTGCAGCCAGGCAGCTCTGTGCACTGCCCTGTTCGCAACTCCCATTGGCCGCAGTTCCCAGCCAATGAGAGCTGTGGGGGTGGCGCTTGGGATGGGGGCAGCATGCAGAACCCCTTGGCTGCTCCTACACTTAGGAGACAGAGCGGGGACATGCCACTGCTTCTGGGAGCCGCATGGAGCAGGGCAAGCCCCCGACCCCATTCCCTGGGCAGGAGCTCAAGGGATAGTTTAAAACATCAGGAGGGCTGGATGCAGCCCCCGGGCTGTAGTTTGCCCATCCCTGATCTATAGCCCCATCTTTTACTTGCAAAATATTTCTGGCGGAGGCGTAAAGGTCAAGACCATTTATTGATTTTCATGTTAATTTATGTTTCTACAGTTTAAGCTAAAACTGCAGCTTTTAAAAAAAGACTTTTCAACAATCTCATATGCAATGCTGGCAGAGAGTAAACTAGGTGTGACACCACATACAAATGACACATCAGAACAATGATGAATATTATAATCTATAAAGCATCACATTTTGTTTGTAGCTTTTGTTGGTAGCTTTTCTTGTTGTTGCAAAGCAAAACTTGCAGAAGATGGTCAACTCTTGCTCGAATGGGAAAAACTGCTAATTATTGCTTTGCTAAGATCGACCTGTAAAGATGGATATTTTGGGGAATATTTGTGAGAATTTGCAAATCTAAACCAGGGTAAAACTTTGAACCCACTTTTTCATTTAATTAAAACTGATGAAATCCTTCCCCTTAGCAAAATCAGAAATATGCCAAGTACTGAAAAATTCATTTTTCCTTCCACATATAAAAGTCGCTGTTTTCAGAGTGAAAATATCTTTCCCAGCTAAATTGAAGTTTTTTCCTCTGGAAAAAATGCTTCATGTTTTCATTTGAAAGAGAAAAAAAAAGAAACAATTGGCAAAGGTAATTTTATAAATCTTTCACTTTTCATGAAACAGGTGAAAAGTGATTATTTGGTTGTGAGAATTTTTTAATAGGATCTTTATTCTCAAGCTTCAGGGGGAAGAGAGAGAGAGAGAGAGAGAGAGATGGATGGCAATGGTGACTGAGAATATATGACCTCTTTATATTAAGAGAGTTGGTCATATAAACCTTCTGTCTTGTCATTCTGAGACCCTTTAATAATGTTTGATGCCAATAAAATTTATTGTTTTTATTCATGAAAGTAAAACAAAGGAAAAATAGGAATTTTAAATACTAGGTCGATCATAAGCCTAAATTCAGTGAGTGTTGAAGGAGTAATTCCTCTGGGGAATTACAGTATTTGGAAGGGGCTGTTGGAATGTAAACTCCATGGTAAAAAATAGATTCGTGTTTTAGCAGATGGGTGGGAGGGGAATTACAGTCCACGTTATTGTTATGAGACATCCTTTGTATAAGGTTCTGCAGTATTCTGCCATAATGGTCCAAAATATTACAACTTGCAATAATGTTCCTCCAGAGCTTTGGACCATCACTGAAACTACTGCAGTATTTTTTAATCAGGAGATGTAAAGTAAAAGACAAACATTATGATTCTAGAGTTGAGGATTGATTTACACTTCGCATCTTTGGTAATTTTTTCTGGGAATTCAAAAAAAAAATCCCAGTTGAATAAATAAATTTATTTCTTAAGCAGTGTAGAGGAGGGAAACCAAATAAATTATATTTGTAATAGAAGAATGAACTATTTTTTTTTCACATATAACTTTCCAAAGGCCTCTAAATTAGGATACTGCATCATTAAGCATTTGACATTTGTCCAGTTAAAACTATTGACTCATGCTTTCATTTCTTCCCCCTCAAATTACTACAGTGCCACAGCTGATCTGACTATATTTTCCATTTCTTATAAATAGCCACAAGAAAAGTATTAATTATCCTTGTACGATTTAATGCACCAACTGCCTTAACCTTTCAGGTTTTCTTAAACGCCAGCATAACAAGGCATATCCATGGCAGCAAATGTGATTTATGACAGGAATCTTTAATTTCTGTTTTTAAATATGTTACCCACCGATCTGCATACATTTAAATTTGCCTGCAACACTTTTCTCTGTCTTGAGGCTGTTGTTTAATATTCAAGGATGATTTTTGTCCACATACATTTTGGTCTATGTCACCTCAGATTAAATTATTGCTGTTTGCAGCCTTTTCGGAGCAGGCCTCAGGCCCTTATTTACAAGAATCAATGAAACAGTAATGAAAATCCATTTTTCATACTATCAGCTCTGGCCTGCTTTTATTTAGTTAGCTGTGTCTAAGCAAGCAATTCATTTTGTGCAAATGTCAAGTTGATAAAAAAGGACGAGCTGTGAAAGGGTTAATCATGAAATAAGATCTCCACTTTCCCCACCCCCAATAGTAAAGCACAACTATAATGGTAAAATTAAAAAAAATATTT
This sequence comes from Lepidochelys olivacea, assembly GCF_965140295.1. Classification (NCBI taxonomy): domain Eukaryota; kingdom Metazoa; phylum Chordata; order Testudines; family Cheloniidae; genus Lepidochelys; species Lepidochelys olivacea. The sequence goes on from NC_140421.1 coordinate 24,783,958, forward strand.
TCTTAATGTATGCAAAGTAATGTATATTGACACATAAGCAAGCCTTTTCATGATGAATATTGAAATATATATGCAAAGCACAGGAAATGTGTAACATGTTATAGATCTTTCAGTGTACATTTAGAGGAAATGAGCCATTTATATTCCACAATTTAGTGAATACCTACTGTTTATTGGTACAGAGCACATAGGAGTATATTTGTCTTAGTAATTTATTTAGGTAAATATATTTATTCTTCTAGGGGTTCTTGTGCCTTTTCTGGTTCTATAGTACGAGACATAAATATTTAACAATGCATTGTCTCAAATGTTATTCATGTAATTTATCAGGGGAAACAGTGGAGCTGTAATAACTTTTAAGCCTGCACCTTCACTTAAACCTGAGATTGATTTAAAATGTGAGAAACTGAGAATGTGTCTCCATATACAATAAGAACAGGGAATATTTCCCAGGATCACTAAGAAATGACTCAAACCCATTCCCATACCAACTCCAAAACAGGGTAACTACAGGTAGTTTACTACTCTTTTACTGAGTAGCTTTCTAAATCTCAGAACAATTACAATACATAGGAGTGAAAGAGCCTGCCCAAACAATTACCCTTGTCCAACAACACCTCATACCTCCACAGATGCTCACTCGCTTTCATATTTCTAAGGCTCCATCTGTGCTACAAGTATCCCTGAATTTTGGATGAGTTTCTGAAAACTGTTTCAGGCAATGTGGTGTTCTGGCAGGTGCTGCCCCTTCTCTCTGAAGCAACCGCTAAAGCATTGGCCTCTACCTCGGTCACATGGAAACTGCTGAGAGGATTCACAACTACTCTATGGCCGGGGTGGATTTCTTCTCTCTCTCATCCCTGCAGATTAGTACACAGTCAAGTATCTAGGCTAAGTGCCACCGCCAAGATTTGGCCTTTAATGGTTGAGCAGAACAAGGGAGATATCTGTATCATTTAGTCTACTATAGGTGTCTCAGTTTACCTGCTTCATATTATTCTAGTTGACTTCATGGAGTTAAATCAAAGGAAGCAGTTAGGGGTAGCAAGCGGGAGACAAAACAATGACAGAGAGACGGTATCTCCAGGGAGAATACCAAGGGTCTTTAAGAGAAACAATGGGTGAGCTAGTTATTGAAAAATGCCTCCCTACCTCTCACCAGAAGGGTGAATGGCCTATGTTATCAAGACCACAGATGAAGATCAGAAGAACGCCAAGTGATTAAACCCCTGGCATAGAGAAAAGGGATGGGGATAAGCAGCAGCAGCTTCTTGAGAGAGATACGGATTTGGGCAGTGCATGCAGCAGGTCTGGGAAACTAAGGCAGGGGCTCTGCAGAATGTGTCTGAGACAACTGGGCTCTCCTAAGCTTTGAGACAGGTGATTATCTGCATGCAACCCCCAGGTGTGTGGGCCTGCTGTGGGTTTAACCCAGTTTCTTGGCTTTCTGTGTACCTTTAGGTGAATGACAATACATCTGTTTGGGAGGAGGTGTTTTAAGTCTCTTTCATCAGCCACCAGTCAGGCACCTAAAGAGAAGTGTCTTCCAGGTACCAATAGCAGGCAGGCCGGTCATGTTAACATGATTGGAAACAGATGGGCTGGCACTAGTCTCAGAGTGTTAGAACCCTATGGTTCCACCCCACCAGAGGTGAAGATATTGAAACTTGTCACCTGAAGGGTCCACTCCTGAAGGACCACAAGGGGGTATAAAGGTATCACTTGTCTTGTAACCATGGCAAAACGGTGGGAATAAGGAGCATTGTAAACTGGGAAGAGTCCAGGTCAAGGCCTGGCACTTGGAAGGAATGCCCGTAGGAGAGATCACAAATACAGCTTGCCCCTGAGCTGTCACAATGTACAACACAACATTTACATTTTTTTAACCCCAATTTCTAATTTCTATAACTCTTTGTGAGTAAACTTCAAAGACGAGGTATTGTGAGTGCAAATACAAATGCAATGTAGAACAGATGCAGTCCAGTGAGAGGATTTTCAAATGAAAAGTGCAGTCAAAAGTTCATTGAAAATGTATAGCGAAGTTCTCAGGAACAATGTGAGCAACTGGACAGACATAGCCTAAAACTGCATCTGGGCCTAAGAAAATTGGCTTTGCACTGCTGCTCAGTGATACAAAAGCAAAAACTTAGGTCATTTTCTTCAGCAATGTTTTTTAGGTGCATGCATATCAGCTTATTTCCTTATTATAATAATTAGTTACTCCGACTGTCTGTACTGCTAAAATTGCACTCAGCAGCTATTTGCATCATGTCTCCAAGAATATGAAGAGATTTGCAGAGCCAGAGAAAGGACACTTTCTCTAAAGAGAAGAAAGATATTCATGTGGTTTTGTTGGGCAGCTTCATAATTTCTCTCTAAGAGTGTGTGGGAATTGGGAGTAGGAGTCCTCAACTGCATTTTAAGGGGTGAGCACAGTCTCCTGCAACAAGTTAAATGTCTTTTATTCAGGAAAACTGTTCTTGCAAGTATCCTAACAAACTATATATCCAGCATCCATCCACCATGCAACTCCTCTGAACACTAGACTCAGAATATGCTTCTGGGTACCATGATTTTAATGAAGGGTTTTTTTGTTTTTTGAGATGACAGGAAGGTGATCTTTACATCCATAGACTGAATTCCTTCCCGACTTCCACAGCCACCTCATTTCTTGAGATAGGGGAGCCGTAAGAGGAACATGATGGCAGTCTTCTATAAACAACCAAAATATATGGAAACTGGAATAATGTCATGACATTCATCTCATAGCATAGGACTACAGACTTGATTTTCATGAAGTAAAAACGTTTGCCAGTGACATCAAAAGGATCTATAGTGCACAAAAATAATGCTTTTAGAATAACGAAAATGAAAAAAAAAAGTTATGTAACAGTATTTCAGGAGGATCATGTTGGTTGCATATATTTAATACCAGAATCAAGACCTATATTTATATACATACACACCTATACAAAAATCTAGACTTAGTATTTTCCAGTCTTGTGTTTTCCTCATTAAATATATATATATTTGTTGTTGTTGTGCAATGCAACTGAATTAACTGAATAAGATAATTTTAACTTTTGCATTTTCTGACATTTTTATTTCAGCTGCACAAACTTAACATTGCAGTAATGTTAAATGCATTTAGCCTTTATTTTTTCCTTATACAAGCAAATTGCATTAATGTAATACCATAAACAATTTGCAAGTCAATAACAATCATCGATATAAGAGGTTATATTTATAGTAAATAAGTGATAGAAATATAATATTCCAACAATTATGCATGTTTACAATGCATCACGCTACACAACAAAACACTTTCCTGGGAACACAAGAATGGATTTTCAGTCCCATCTATGTGAGCTGTTATTTCCTAAGGAAGTGTCTTTTTGGCTCCACTGGAGCATGTAAGGGGTCTATCTGGCCAAAATTAGCCATTGCCTGGTGGGTCACGCAAGTCCTGGAAGGCCATGGATGCTGTCTGCATAGCTGGCTGACCTATTTGGTCTGACTCAACTGAGTGTATCTTCAAAAGGGCCCTTAGGGTTTACAGTGTCAACACTCATATTTTGTCTGTTTTTTTAAACAACCGCTAAATAAACAAGGAAAATCTGAGCCCAAAAGGACTATATAGTTAATTCACATTAATGTTTGTCATGTTGCATGATAAAAGGAGAGCTCGGGAAATATTTTCTGAAGGGCATCCTCCCTTCTGCAGGTGCAATTTATACCCACAAAATTTGAGCCCACAATTCAATTGCAAGTGCAAAGCTGATAAGTTGCACTGCTGAATTACCTGACCGTAGACCCAAATCATGTAGTTAGAGTTGCAACTGCATTCTGATTTGTACTCAGAATTCATTATGCAGGTGCATGCAAATGGGTGTAAATGGCACCTTTGAATAGGATAGGAGCAAAGCTGAAAATTAACCTATACCTGTAGTTGTATAAACCCTCATCTGTTGCACATTCGGTTATCTTTAGGTATTTCCACTGACGTGATATTTACAATCACTTGTAAGTTTTAGTTTTTGGCAACACCAAGAGGACAAAGGTGTAAGCCAAGGATGGAAATTGGGGTTTGGTCCCGCTTTGAGCTAGATGACCTCCTGAGGTCTCTTCCAACCCTGATATTCTATGATTCTATGAAATTATATATTTTAAAAAAAAAATTTTATAAATGTATGTCAAAACTAGAACTCAGTAAATTTCTCTCTTTTTTTAATTAACAGAGTATGCATTTCAAATTAGAAATTAATTCACTTCAGCCATGCAAACACCTTTTCTTGTGTTCACCATTTGCAAACACTCGACTAAGTGAGCTTCACTCACACAGACTCTTGTATTTGGACTGGAACAAGACACTACTTGATACAGTAGGTGAATGAAACTGCTCATGAGAGCACAGGCAGAGACACAAATTGAACAAACTACATGGTGAAACCACATCTTCCATAACTAAAACTACACACAAATGAGCAATTACTTTGGATTAATGTGATGAGTAAACTCTGCATACAGCCAATACATTTCATAAAGCAACCTTAAAAATAAGTAGAAGGGAAGAAGGATTCCTTGAGTGGGCCAAAAAGGAAATGGTTTAGGGTGAGATTTTCAAAACAGCATAGATATATACAATTCCCATTAAAAATCTTGGAAACTGGATGTCCAAATGACAATATCAGCTTTAATGTTTTCTAAAATCCCCTTATCCTTTTCATCTGGTATCTCTCTTTAAATTCCCTCATTAATTCAAAGCACCAATGGCTTCTTCACATCCTCCTGAATAGAAGACTTACGTTCATTCAATCAAGGAAAAGAAACAATACTTATGTGACTTAAATATGACTCATGTGATCAGTCACAACTAAAGTACACAGTTAAAAGTGTGATAACCAAGTATTTAACATCCACAGAAAAACTGTTCATGATTAATAAATTGAGCAGAAAAAGAAAAAGAAAACCCACAAACCCCATGTGAATTTAAGTAACTAATACATTCTAGGAAACTGTCATTTGCAAACAGGAAAAAGAAGATAATTCATTCAGTACATCAGTTTCTGGATTTTTCACTCAGCTCTAGTAAAAAATATTAGCAGTCTTTAAATGTAGAGGAAGAGTCTCTGATTTTATTATAACAACACTGCATCTGATGAAGTGGGTATTCACCCACGAAAGCTCATGCTCCAATACGTCTGTTAGTCTATAAGGTGCCACAGGACTCTTTGCCGCTTTTACAGATCCAGACTAACACGGCTACCCCTCTGATGCTATAACACTATTTACCATGCTAATCTATCAGAACACAGCACAGAACCAGCATATCAGTTTGTTTCTGTATAAATTACTTAACTGAAATGTGTATTCCTGTAACAAACAAGTTAGCTTCCCAATTCCCATGTAAGTATATTGGCATAGATTCTCCCCTGCATTTGGCCCTTTTGCTATGATGACCAGATAGCAAGGGTGAAAAATCGGGATGGCGGTAGGGGGGTAATAGGCACCTATATAAGACAAAGCCCTGAATATCGGGACTGTCCCTATAAAATCGGGACATCTGGTCACCCTATCTTTTGCCCTTCTCTGCCAACCATCAGCAGTCAAAGCAGCTGGCTACAGGAGGATATCTCACTATTCAGGGAACCTCTGATGACAGTGAGTTCGAGAGGGGGGTGTCTGTGCCCCAGTAATCTTTGGCTTCCAGAATTAGTTTCTTATTTGAATTTACATGGTTGTAAGATTTGTTTGGTTTTCCTCTCAATGGATTATCAGGAAGAATTCATGCTAAATGTTAAATACTTTGGGTGAAATCTTGGCTCCACTGAATTCAATGGGAATTTTGTCATTGGCTTCAATGCAGTCAGGATTTCACTTTTCTTAATCAAATTTTGAGCTGAATTATTTGTGATTCATTTTAAAAAAATCACATGGTTTTGTTTCTGTTCTGCGATTGGACAAGACTACATTAATATACTTCTGAATCCAACCCAGCCCAGGACTAAAACCACCTTTGCACCCATCCTGCTGAAATTGTGCTGTGTGTGTTGTTTAGCTGTGGCTGAAGAGCTATTTTTGCATCACAGTTTTCCACACTGACTTTTGATGGAAAGCTGGAAGCCAACTAGTTCACCTCATTTGCTTTGTGAATCACAAAAGCATCACTGCCAAACAGTGAAGAACAAAAGCAAATTATTAGACTCATACTTGAAATCTTATTTGTAAAATCTTGTCCTGCTGTATGTACCTGTAAATTGATGTCTGATAAATGTTAAATTCATAAGAACTCTCAGACATGAATGTGTTTTATTTATTTTGTATAGTTCATTGCACATGAGCTAGAAGCTGTGTTGACTCTGGTAGCTGCTAGTAGAAATATTTATTTGCAGGGATAGAGGGCTTGGGTGCAGGACAGTGCTTGACATCAACCGTCCAACTCATTGGCCTGCATTAATTATTTTCCTTGTAAGTCTTTTCATTATTGTTTTACACCGTTCCTTTTAACCCTATAGTCAAATGCTAGCAATAAGGTGAGCTGTAAAAATAGAATTAACAGAACCCATACAAGATCTTCATTATCTTTTCAGAGGCCCAATTTTATTTCTCTATTAACAAGTTTGAAGTCTAACGAACATTAAAATCTCAGGAGTATTTCTGTCTGTGCATTTAGAGTTCACTTCCCCTTTAATCCCCACATCTCGTTAGATACTTTTACAAAACAGAAGGCCAAAAGATTGAATTCTATGAATACAAGGTTGCATTGTGAAAACAGTTATATTTACTTAGCGAATATGGCAAAATCAGGGCTGGTGTTGTCACTGTAGGCTCAGGAATGCATATGGTACAGAAAACTAACCCACTTGTTATGCAAACATGAAATATTTGTGACCTATTTAGAGATAAACTTCTAATGAACAATATCAGGGTTCAGAATTGGGGTAGAGTGTCTTGATACATTAGTGTAATTCCCATTAGATTTAATGGGAGTGACATGATCGACTGTCCTCTCTCAGTGGGAATACACAAGAATCCTTAAATACCCATTAAGTTCAGAATTTGTTTAGTTAATTTCAAATATAGATAATCGTATATTTCTCTTAATATCAGAACCTCAGGCAAAGGCTTGTTGTATTAAATGGATACATATAGCTTGTGTTTTAAAAAAAATCTGGCTTCATCCTTGCTTTTATAGGCCCTCTACATTCAAAGGAAATCACCCCTGGAAACACTAACTGCTGTGATATGCTTATGGCTCCATTTACAGACTTTCTTATAGGTTCATAAATGGAGACTAGGAGGAGGAGGGAAGGGAATAAAATTTAATAACTGAATAAAAATGTAAATAAAGATTTGCCTAAAATTACTTGTCCAAGAAATAATTCTCCCTCCCCCTTAAGCTAATACTTTGATAAGCTCTGTACAGTGATCCTGATTTGGAGCGTGACCTTTGAAAATGCTCTCCAGCTTGATTAAAGATGTATTAAATTTGTTTAAATAAACCTCGTTGTAATGGCACATCATTTGTAAGAAGCTATTAGGGGGCTGGAAACTGTGCTGCTGCATTTGCATGAAAATGTGCCCTGCTTGAATTGAGGATCTCTCCTGAATTAACTGCAAAGGGAAAGTGACACTTTCATAATTTTTTCTGACAAGAAAGAAAGAAAGAAAAAGAAAGACAGACTACAAAACTTTATGCTAGGCTCTGAGAAAGGAAGAGCCTGCATGTCAATAACTGAGCTACTTAGGCAACACATACTCCTCTCCAAACCATTTTCCCTTCATTTGTGTCAAGGGCCAAGGTCCATTTGACTTACTGTATGTTTTCACTTGCCTTAATTTTTTAAAAAGCTTCTCTGTGTCGTTTTTAAACTGTGCCAGTGAGGAAAAAAATCATTCGGTTAGCAGCACAAAAATTAGCATTGTGAAAATATAAAGGGTAGTGGTTGATATTGCTTCTATTAAACCATGACTTGCTTCTTTATGGGTTTTTAAGTGGATTTTGCATAGTGACATTTTGCAGGGATTTGGGGAAGGGAAAACATAACACTGGATACCCTGGTATCTAAGTGATTAGACAGATAGGTAGAAAAATAGATCCCACTCCCGTTTGAAGCATTCAGATTGCCAATGTACTTTAATTTCTTCCAATAGCTCCCATCTGAGTAACTGCTATACTAATGAAAAAGTGTCTCTCTTTTAAATCAAATTTTAAATTAAAACCTTTCCTATTTCCTTGCTAAAGTCAGGGCTCTGGGACATCTATGTGTACTCAGGGGCCTGGCCTCCCTTTTTATGATCCCCCCTCATTAACAGTAAAAGGATGCTGTTTGCGATGATCCACCCTGTGCCACCATCTTGATGCTTGGATTCTATACTGCAGATTCAATATCAGCAGCATGAAACAACATAAATTCACCTGCATGGAGTACTGCCAACCCCAAATGCTCAACAATCACTTCAGCCTCTCCCATCCCAAAATCACAAGGTTGCTTAAATATCAGGAGATTTTTAAAATTTTATGTTCTCTATATTTGCCTCCGCAGTCACAAGGGCTACAACTTAATGTTATTTGTAATGAAAGTTGAGAATCTCATGTAATCACAAGACTGAATATTACAAGATGCCACTTGTAGGAGCATTCTGCAATGCAAATGTGGACTGGACTCTGAAAAGACAATGGAAGCCCAAGGCTCAGATATTCAACAATTATATTTTTGTTTTCAGTCCTTCCCCTCTTGCTTTCCCATTCCCAAATAAAATATACAAATGCTGGGATCAAACTAGAGAGATTCAGAACTGAGTAAAAACTACCAATGTTCAGTTTGTCAATACAATGTACAGTATTCCAGTGCAATTACATGCACTTAAATGGGATGACCACTTTGTCTGGCTCCCAGAGAATTGATTTATCCCAGTAATACAGCTTTATCATTACAACGAACGCTGGTTAACTGGGACACTATTAGCATTAATTCTGTTTAATGGGACTCATGCATCTGGCACAAGTAGTTAAGTGATATGTAACCTGAAGTTAAACAGGTGAAAAATTATAGTTCCAGTCCTTCAACAGAGAATTTACCAAATAACAGTTAAACAAAGATTAAATAAAGATGAAATGCTAGGTATAAGAATTGCAAAACCAGGTCAGATTAATGGTCCCTCTTGTCCAGCAACCCATTCTACAAGAGGTTGGTGCCAGATGATTTAAAAGGAATTGCAAGAGACCCCTACAGTGGACAATTATGGAATAACCTGCCCATGAGGGAAGGATCTCCTTAATCCTCTCTGTTTAGTATTGGTTTATGCCCTAAAGCATGAAGATGTATATCCCTTCTGTTTTTTATTCTACCTAATGTAATTGTTGCCATTCTCCTTTTTCATATAAATTATCTAATCCTTTTCTGAATCCTACTGAACTATTGGCCTAAATGCCACCTTGTGGCAAAGAGTTTCACAGGTTAATTATGCATTGGTATTTTTTTTCCTTTGGCTGGTCTTATGTGAACTACTTTCCAGTGTCATTAAATGTCCCCTTGTTCTTGTATTATGAGAGAGGTTAAGTAAGAGTACCCAAAGTATTTTTCTATCAAGATCCCTCTTATTCATTTCCTCTCCACAGTAAACAGTTACAATCTTTAGAATTTTTCCTCACACAGAAGAAGGCTTTCCATGCCACTGATCACTGTCCTCGCCCATCTCTGAATCCTTTATATAAACCTTTTTGAGATAAGTTGACCATCACTGAGCATAGTGTTCCAGATGTGGGTGTGCCATTGATTTATACAATGGCATTCTTTATATTGTACCTCTCATTTTTCATGCACTCTAACATTTGATGGCCATTGAACACTGAGCAGATAATTTTACCTGTTCAGTGATACCAAAATCATTTTAATGAATGGCTACAGTTAACTTAGAACCCGGTACAGTTTTTGAGGAGATCAAATTATTCCTTCCCATGTATATTAGCCAGTATTTACAGAGAGTGAATTTCATCTACCATCATGTTACCCATTTGTTTAGCTTCGTTAGGTCCCTCTGAAATTCCTCACTATCTTCACTAGTCTGGAGTTACCTAAAAAAAGGGGCAACATTTGCAGATGACTTATATTGTCTAGTCCCTTTTCCAGACCATGGACAAATATATTAAACAACAGACCTAGTATACAACCTTATGTCACCCTCCCAATCCTAGCTCCCACTGTTAAACATCTACCACACTGAACACTCACCAATTCTTTAAGCCCTGATCTTAGCTCGGTACCACTGGCTAGTCGGCTGATGAAGTATTTTATTTAGTATAATATTTCACATTAAGATATTTCAGTGTATATAAATATATATTTAAAATGACATTGTCATGTAATCTAAGCACACACATAATCAGGACAATAAACTGTTCAACTGGGGACCTTATTACATGAATTCTAGGACAGGTGGATGCAAAAATTATTGCATTCTATCTGTTTTCTGCACTGTCTTTGAGGCAACTAGTTATGACAGGGAAACCAGAGTAAATTTTGTGACTTATTTGGGTGACTGCTTGTTTATAGAAGTGCTGGGGATCAATGCATTACCAACAAATGCTTAGTGCCTTCCAAACTGTAGCTCACAGGCTTGATATCTCACTGACCTACCGGGACACTGAACTAGAAATGGTGACTGGGTGTCACACTTTCTCTGAAATAAAGATCACACTAGAGTTGTTTGCTGGAAGATGTATGAGCAGCAGAGACGATAACTTGGAAGCAATTGCAGAAGCTCTGAGGCCTCGTTGCATTTTTTATTAAGGTCACAGGACAGGTCTTTTGTAGCAGCTTTATAAAGGCCAGAGTCACAGAAATCAGTTTGGATTTAGACATACAGGCTACTTTTTTGAACACTGTAGCATTCCGACTGTCAAATGTTTCCACCTATCCAGTTGTATTTGGATGCCAGTTGGCCAAATCTAGTTGCTTTATCCATCCTCATTGGCCCCTGTCATAAATATAAAGGGAAGGGTAAACCCCTTTGAAATCCCTCCTGGCCAGGGGAAAGCTCCTCTCACCTGTAAAGGGTTAAGAAGCTAAAGGTAACCTCGCTGGCACCTGACCAAAATGACCAATGAGGAGACAAGATACTTTCAAAAGCTGGGAGGAGGGAGAGAAACAAAGGGTCTGTGTCTGTCTGTAGTCGTCTTGGCGACAGAACAGGAATGGAGTCTTAGAACTTTTAGTAAGTAATCTAGCTAGGTATGTGTTAGATTATGATTTCTTTAAATGGCTGAGAAAAGAATTGTGCTGAATAGAATAACTATTTCTGTCTGTGTATCTTTTTTGTAACTTAAGGTTTTGCCTAGAGGGGTTCTCTATGTTTTTGAATCTAATTACCCTGTAAGATATATACCATCCTGATTTTACAGGGGGGATTTCTTTATTTCTATTTACTTCTATTTTTTATTAAAAGTCTTCTTGTAAAACACTGAATGTTTTTTCATTGTTCTCAGATCCAAGGGTTTGGGTCTGTGGTCACCTATGCAAATTGGTGAGGCTTTTTATCCAACATTTCCCAGGAAAGGGGGAGTGCAAGTGTTGGGAGGATTGTTCATTGTTCTTAAGATCCAAGGGTCTGGGTCTGTAGTCACCTAGGCAAATTGGTGAGGCTTTTTACCAAACCTTGTCCAGGAAGTGGGGTGCAAGGTTTTGGGAAGTATTTTGGGGGGAAGGACGCGTCCAAACAGCTCTTCCCCAGTAACCAGTATTAGTTTGGTGGTGGTAGCGGCCATTCCAAGGATAACGGGGGTAATATTTGTTACCTTGGGGAAGTTTTGACCTAAGCTGGTAAAGATAAGCTTAGGAGGTTTTTCATGCAGGTCCCCACATCTGTACCCTAGAGTTCAGAGTGGGGGAGGAACCTTGACATGGTGGCACAGTGGTGGGATTAACCTGAAATCATTTTGAGATCCAGTTGAGATTTTTTGAACTAGAAATACAGATTTTAAAAAGGAATTTTTAGGAAGTCCAGAAGGCAGCTTTGAAACTGAAAGCAGCTTGGTTTCTCTCTGCTTTGTGGCCAAGCAGAGACAAAAGGGGATTATCTTGTGAATTGCAGGTTTTCTTGCCTGGAGGCAGGGTACTTAACTCCTGCAGGGAAATTCACAGTCTTCCAACCCAGAGGTTTTTTTTTTTTCTTTTCTTCCTAAAAGTAAATAGGGGGTGTGTGCTCTACCCATTTGCCTGGAGACAAAAGTGGCAGGGTTTTTTTAGGATTTTGATTTTTTTTTTTTTGTTTTACAAGGAGCACAGGTTTGAAAAGAAATTTTTTTCTTCTTTGGGCTGGGTAAGCAGGTTTCCAAGTAGTTGGAGGGTTTTTGCTTTAATTTGGGCCCAGAGCAGAGACAAGGGAATTGTCTTTTTCTGTAGGCTGACAATCACTATCAGAGAATAGGTATTCTATTCCAGCACAGCAAAATTTTACAGCCAAGTTTTGTTTGTTTATTTCTAAACCTCGGGTGTAAAGTTAGTTAAAAACAGAGAGGTTAGAATGGCCAAATCCTCAGCTCGACTACAGCTGGAATTAGCCAAATTTCAGGCTGAGGAAAAACAAAGGGAACATGAAAGACAGATAGAACTCATGCAGCTGAAGAAGGAACAAGAAAGGGAGGCAGAACAACACCAAGAGGCTGCCCACAAGAGGGAAATGGAGGCAAGGAAGCATGTGGAGGAGGAGAGGGAAAAAGAGAGGAAGCATGTGGAGGAGATGGAGAGGATAAAGGCCCAGCAGAATATACCAACAAACCCTAGCAATCCTTCTCCAGGTACCACTTCCCATCCCAGAAAGTTCCCCACCTACAAGGCAGGTGATGATACTGAGGCCTTCTTAGAAAACTTCGAAAGGGCCTGCCTTGGGTACAACATCTCTACTGACCAATACATGGTAGAGCTGAGGCCGCAGCTCAGTGGACCCTTAGCTGAGGTGGCAGCTGAAATGCCTAAAGAACACATGAACAAGTATGAACTGTTAAATCCAAGGTGAGAGTCAGAATGGGGATAACACCCGAGCAGTCTCGTCGGAGGTTCAGAGCCCTAAGGTGGAAACCAGACATGTCATTTACCCGACATGCCTACCACATTGTAAAACATTGGGATGCCTGGATATCAGGAGCAAGTGTTGAATCTCCAGTAAATTTGCCCTTCCTAATGCAAATGGAACAATTCTTAGAGGGTGTTCCTGAGGAAATAGAAAGATACATCCTAGATGGGAAACCCAAAACTGTAATTGAGGCAGGAGAGATTGGAGCCAGATGGGTGGAGGTGGCAGAGAAGAAGAAAACTGGTCGCAGTTGGAGCGGAGACCAGAAGGGACCACCCCAGACCACACCCTATTACCGGGGGCCGCCCAAAGCCCCACCTACCTCCCAAAGAACCCTCCAGACCCCTTATCGTCCCACCACCCCGTTCTCCAGCAACCCTCCTCGCCCCAGTGACCCGTCAGCTGGACGATGTTTTAAGTGTAACAAGCTGGGGCATGTAAAGGCCAACTGCCCCAAGAACCCCAACAGATTACAGTTCATTGCACCGGAATCACACCAGAGGTCCACAGGCCCAGATACCTCCCAGATACCCTTGGAGCGGAGGGAAACTGTGAGTGTGGGTGGGAAGAAGGTCACCGCGTGGAGGGACACCGGAGCACAAGTGTCAGCTATCCATGCTTCCTTAGTGGACCCCAATTTAATCAACCCAGAGATCCAAGTGACGATTCAACCCTTCAAGTCCAACTCTTTCAATTTGCCTACAGCCAAGTTGCCTGTCCAGTACAAGGGCTGGTCAGGAATGTGGACTTTTGCAGTCTATGATGATTATCCCATCCCCATGCTGTTGGGGGAAGACTTGGCCAATCATGTGAAGCAGGCCAAGAGGGTGGGAATGGTCACCTGCAACCAGGCTAAACAAGCCGTGAGGCCTAGCTCTGTTCCGGAAACTTCTATCAGGACCCAGTCAGAGGTGATGGACCTGGACCCCAGGCCAATGTCTGCAACAGCAGTAGTGGATCCAGTCCCAGAGACCCAGACGGAACCAGTCCCAGAACCGGAACCAGCCAAACAACCAACACCAGACCCCGTGTCAGCACTGAATCCAGTACTTGCAACCTCAACACCAGAGGGCCCCACCGAACCTGAACTGGCAGCAGCCGATAACCCTACACAAGAGGCTCAGCCGGAGCCTGAATCCCAACATAGTGCACCAGCGGAGAGCGGTTCACAGTCAACAGAAACAGCTCCATCCCCTATATCGCTTCCAGAGGGACCAAGCCTAGGTCCACAATCCCATGAGGAACTGATGTCTCCAGCATCAAGGGAACAGTTCCAGACCGAACAGGAAGCAGATGAAAGCCTCCAGAGAGCTTGGACGGCGGCACGGAGCAACCCACCGCCTCTCAGCTCTTCTAATCGATCCAGGTTTGTTGTAGAAAGAGGACTTTTATACAAGGAAACTCTTTCTGGGGGACACCAGGAAGACTGGCATCCTCAGAGACAGTTGGTAGTTCCAACTAAATACCGGGCCAAGCTCTTGAGCTTAGCCCATGATCACCCTAGTGGCCATGCTGGGGTGAACAGGACCAAAGACCGTTTGGGGGGGTCATTCCACTGGGAGGGAATGGGCAAGGATGTTTCTACCTATGTCCAGTCTTGTGAGGTGTGCCAAAAAGAGTGGGAAAACCCCAAGACCAGGTCAAAGCTCCTCTCCAGCCACTCCCCATCATTGAAGTTCCATTTCAGCGAGTAGCTGTGGATATTCTGGGTCCTTTTCCGAAAAAGACACCCAGAGGAAAGCAGTACATACTGACTTTCATGGATTTTGCCACCCGATGGCCGGAAGCAGTAGCTCTAAGCAACACCAGGGCTAAAAGTGTGTGCCAGGCACTAGCAGACATTTTTGCCAGGGTAGGTTGGCCCTCCGACATCCTCACAGATGCAGGGACTAATTTCCTGGCAGGAACTATGAAAAACCTTTGGGAAGCTCATGGGGTAAATCACTTGGTTGCCACTCCTTACCATCATCAAACAAATGGCATGGTGGAGAAGTTTAATGGAACTTTGGGGGCCATGATACGTAAATTCGTAAATGAGCACTCCAATGATTGGGACCTAGTATTGCAGCAGTTGCTCTTTGCCTACAGAGCTGTACCACATCCCAGTTTAGGGTTTTCCCCATTTGAACTTGTATATGGCCGTGAGGTTAAGGGGCCATTGCAGTTGGTGAAGCAGCAATGGGAGGGATTTACACCTTCTCCAGGAACTAACATTCTGGACTTTGTAACCAACCTACAAAACACCCTCCGAACCTCTTTAGCCCTTGCTAGAGAAAACTTACAGGATGCTCAAAAAGAGCAAAAAGCCTGGTATGATAAACATGCCAGAGAGCGTTCCTTCGAAGTAGGAGACCAGGTCATGGTCTTAAAGGCGCTCCAGGCCCATAAAATGGAAGCATCGTGGGAAGGGCCATTCGTGGTCCAGGAGCGCCTGGGAGCTGTTAATTATCTCATAGCATTCCCCACCTCCAACCGAAAGCCTAAGGTGTATCATATTAATTCTCTAAAGCCCTTTTATTCCAGAGAATTAAAGGTTTGTCAGTTTACAGCCCAGGGAGGAGATGACGCTGAGTGGCCTGAAGGTGTCTATTACGAAGGGAAATGTGCTGGTGGTGTGGAAGAGGTGAACCTCTCCATGACCCTTGGGCGTATGCAGCGACAGCAGATCCAGGAGCTGTGCACTAGCTACGCGCCAACGTTCTCAGCCACCCCAGGACTGACTGAACGGGCATACCACTCCATTGACACAGGTAATGCTCACCCAATTAGGGTCCAACCTTACCGGGTGTCTCCTCAAGCTAAAACTGCTATAGAACGGGAGATCCAGGATATGTTACAGATGGGTGTAATCCGCCCCTCTGAAAGTGCATGGGCATCTCCAGTGGTTCTAGTTCCCAAACCAGATGGGGAAATATGTTTTTGCGTGGACTACCGTAAGCTAAATGCTGTAACTCGCCCAGACAACTATCCCATGCCACGCACAGATGAACTATTAGAGAAACTGGGAAGGGCCCAGTTCATCTCTACCTTGGACTTAACCAAGGGGTACTGGCAGGTACCGCTAGATGAATCTGCCAAGGAAAGGTCAGCCTTCATCACACATCTCGGGCTGTATGAATTTAATGTACTCCCTTTCGGGCTGCGAAATGCACCCGCCACTTTCCAAAGACTTGTAGATGGTCTCCTAGCGGGATTAGGAGGATATGCAGTCGCCTACCTTGACGATGTGGCCATATTTTCGGATTCCTGGGCAGACCACCTGGAACATCTACAAAAAGTCCTTGAGCGCATAAGGGAGGCAGGACTAACTGTTAAGGCTAAGAAGTGTCAAATAGGCCTAAACAGAGTGACTTACCTTGGACACCAGGTGGGTCAAGGAACTATCAGCCCCCTACAGGCCAAAGTGGATGCTATCCAAAAGTGGCCTGTCCCAAAGTCAAAGAAACAGGTTCAATCCTTCTTAGGCTTGGCCGGTTATTACAGACGATTTGTACCACACTACAGCCAAATCGCTGCCCCACTGACAGACCTAACCAAAAAGAAACAGCCAAATGCTGTTCAGTGGACCGGAAAGTGTCAGAAGGCCTTTAACAAGCTTAAAGCGACACTCATGTCTGACCCTGTACTAAGGGCCCCAGACTTTGACAAACCGTTCCTAGTAACCACAGATGCATCCGAGCGTGGTGTGGGAGCAGTTTTAATGCAGAAAGGACCTGATCAAGAATTCCACCCTGTAGTGTTTCTCAGCAAAAAACTGTCTGAGAGGAAAAGCAACTGGTCAGTCACTGAAAAAGAATGTTATGCCATTGTCTACGCTCTGGAAAAGCTACGCCCATATGTTTGGGGACGGCGTTTCCACCTGCAAACCGACCATGCTGCACTAAAGTGGCTTCACACCGTCAAAGAAACTAACAAAAAACTTCTTCGGTGGAGTTTAGCTCTCCAAGATTTTGATTTCGACATCCAACACATCTCAGGAGCTTCTAACAAAGTGGCTGATGCACTCTCCCGTGAAAGTTTCCCAGAATCAACTGGTTAAAATCGTCCTTGAGATGTGGAAAATATTGTTAGTCTTTATGTACTTGGTAGTATATTTAGAGATGCATGTGTCTTATTAACTCTGTTTTCCTAGAGCTCCAGGAAGAAATCCCAGCCAGTGTTTCACCCTAGCTGAGATTTGGGGGGCGTGTCATAAATATAAAGGGAAGGGTAAACCCCTTTGAAATCCCTCCTGGCCAGGGGAAAGCTCCTCTCACCTGTAAAGGGTTAAGAAGCTAAAGGTAACCTCGCTGGCACCTGACCAAAATGACCAATGAGGAGACAAGATACTTTCAAAAGCTGGGAGGAGGGAGAGAAACAAAGGGTCTGTGTCTGTCTGTAGTCGTCTTGGCCGGGGACAGAACAGGAATGGAGTCTTAGAACTTTTAGTAAGTAATCTAGCTAGGTATGTGTTAGATTATGATTTCTTTAAATGGCTGAGAAAAGAATTGTGCTGAATAGAATAACTATTTCTGTCTGTGTATCTTTTTTGTAACTTAAGGTTTTGCCTAGAGGGGTTCTCTATGTTTTTGAATCTAATTACCCTGTAAGATATATACCATCCTGATTTTACAGGGGGGATTTCTTTATTTCTATTTACTTCTATTTTTTATTAAAAGTCTTCTTGTAAAACACTGAATGCTTTTTCATTGTTCTCAGATCCAAGGGTTTGGGTCTGTGGTCACCTATGCAAATTGGTGAGGCTTTTTATCCAACATTTCCCAGGAAAGGGGGAGTGCAAGTGTTGGGAGGATTGTTCATTGTTCTTAAGATCCAAGGGTCTGGGTCTGTAGTCACCTAGGCAAATTGGTGAGGCTTTTTACCAAACCTTGTCCAGGAAGTGGGGTGCAAGGTTTTGGGAAGTATTTTGGGGGGAAGGACGCGTCCAAACAGCTCTTCCCCAGTAACCAGTATTAGTTTGGTGGTGGTAGCGGCCATTCCAAGGATAACGGGGGTAATATTTGTTACCTTGGGGAAGTTTTGACCTAAGCTGGTAAAGATAAGCTTAGGAGGTTTTTCATGCAGGTCCCCACATCTGTACCCTAGAGTTCAGAGTGGGGGAGGAACCTTGACAGCCCCCACTATTTGCAATGACATTTTTGAGAAGTTGTTTTAAGCCAGAGTTGATTTTAAAAAAAATAGAATTTTGGCTTGTTCCAGATTTCTTTATTAAGAATGTCCCTTCAAAAAAGACAGACTCACTGCTCTTGGTGAATTCAATGCCCATGGGGACACATCATTTTTCAACATGGCCTTCACTGGTAGCCTCAACAAAAATGGCCAGTGAGTCCTTGAGCTTTGTGCCTCATTGCTGATAGTCTTGAGCACCTATTTTGCTGGCAACAGCAGCTGAAAGGTCACATGGAGGCATCCTCGCTCAGGACACTTGCATCAACTTGACTTCATCCGGATCTATTGCACAAATATTTGCGATGTATTGCATGCTCGATCAATGCATAGTGCTGATTGCAACACTGATCATGCCAACCTCCAAGTACATCTTTAAAAGATTTGTTATACAAAAGGCAAACCTCACCTCAACATCCCTAACATGAAGGACTCTGACACTTGTGAGAAGTTTCAGTGTGCACTTCAGCATGTTTTTGAAAATGATCAACCCTGATTCCCTTGATTCTGACATCTTGTGAGAAAATTTTAAGAGCAAGACACTGGCTACTGCCAAGAATGTCTTTGGATCAACAAAGAAAAAACATCCTGACTGGTTCGCAGCATCTGAACATCTGCTGCTCTCACTTATAGAAAAGAAAAAGGAAGCTCACCTACTTCTACTTCAACAACTGACCAAGCTCAGAACTCTCAAGTTTAAAGAGACTAAGGCTGCAGTTCAGAAAGCCACCAGAGAATGTACCTAGAAGTATTAGCAGGACCTGTACAGAAAGATTCAGACCTGCTTTGAAAGAGGTGACTTTCATGGTAACCATAATGGAATTAAAGAGGCACTTGTTCCACCTTGTAAAAAGACAGATAACCTGAAAGCAAAAGATGGTACCATATTTACTGATAGGCAAGAACAACTTGACAGATGGACTGAGCACTACAAACAACTTTATTCAAAGGATGCCATTATCCGTGATACTGCCTTATATGCCATTCTCCAGCTTCCAATGATGCAGGAGCTGGACCAAAACAGCAACTCTTGAAGACGTTGAGCAAGCTATCAAAGAGACTGTGATTGAGAAAGTAGAAGACAATGATCAGACACCTCTAGAACATCTAAAAGCAGGGGGGGGAAGAAGCTTGCAAATGACATCTCTGCACTTCTCTTCACCTGTTAGGAAGAAAGCTACATACCCCAGGATCTGAAAGATGCAAAGGTAATTACTGAAATGAATGAATATAATGAAAATAAAAGGGAGAGCTGACTGCAACAACTATCGAAGGATATCTTTGCTCAGCGTGATTGGCAAGGTGCTTGCAAGGGTCCTGCTGAAAAGATTCCAAGTCCTGCTGAGAGAGTCTACCCTGAGAGCCAGTGTGGGTTCAGAACTGGACGCTCCACGGCTGACATCTCCTTCACATTGCGCTTGTTGTAAGAAAAAAGCCATGAACGGGCACCTCTCTATGTAGGATTCATTGACCTACAAAAGGCCTTCAACCAGAAATGGCATCTATAAGATCCTGTTGAAAACTGGCTGTCCAAAAAGATGCTCTCCCTATTTAAGGAGTTTCATGAAGGTAACCTTCCAGTATGAAAATGAAACATCATCTGAGTTTAGTATTAATATTGGTATGAAGCAAGGCTGTGTCTTAGCACCCATCATCTTTTGCATCTTCTTCTCTATTCTTCTTAAATATGCCTTTGGAAATGATCAATCTGGCATACTAATTGAGTTGAAGATGGACAGCTGCTTGTTTAACATCAGACAATTCCAAAGCAGAAGGCATGTCACACAGCTTACTCTTTTGGATCTGCTTTTCACAGATGACCTTGGTTTTATCTCTAATTCACCATATGAATTCAGGTCATGATGAACAAGTTCTCTGATGCATGCACAAAGTTTGGCATGGAACTCAGTATCAAGAAAACAGTTGTCATGTCACAAGGTACCAACAATATGTCAATAATGAAGCTCTGGATAACACAGATCACTTCTGCTATCTCGGCTCAATTCTTACCAGCTCACTTAATCTTGATAGGGAACTTGAGTCTAGAATCGGCAAAGCTTCTGTCACTTTTGGAAAACTTACCTCATGTTTGGAACAAGTTGCTAACCCTGAACACAGTGGTGTCTGTTTATCAGGCTTGTATCCTTAGTACCCTTCTTTAAAGTAAAAGCTGGGTTACAAACTCCAAGCAGGAGCGGAGCTTGAACAGAGTTTACACCTCTGCTGTCTTAGAAAAATCCTGGGAGTTACTTGGGACCAATGAATCACCAATAATGAGATCCTTAGGAGAACCGGCCTACTGTCTATGCAGACTATGCTGGACTTTGCAGGCTTTGTGGGTTGGACACGTGGAGTGCATGCCTCATGAACATCTGCCGAAGGCTGTGCTCTATGGCCTACTTAAGTACCGCCCGCGACGCAGAGGAAGATCAAAACTCTGATATAGCGACAAGGTCAAGCAAGGTCTTAAGAAATTCAGCATTCCCACTGACAACTGGGAAAATTCTTCCCACCATTGCTCAGTTTGGAGAAGCTGTGTTAAGGCTGCTACAGTCACCATGGAAAGCCATCAGAGAACCCAGGCTAAGGTTTGCAGGCTAGCCAGGCAGCAGAGTATCCTTCAACTTCCATCTGGCAATTGGAGCTGTAGCCATTGTGGGAAGGTTTGCCGCTCAAGCATCAGGCTTTTTTTCCATACCATTGCTAAGCACCGCTGACGGACTGACTTTGTCGTGTCTCCTTTTATCTGTCAAGATGCTGGACAGCCAAGGGTCCAAGGGATTCCTTTATAAAAGATTTGCCACCCCCCCCACACACACTTACTACACTGAATACTAGCATACTAAATGAGTCATACTGCTTTCAGTTGGACAACTCATGGAATTAGGTCCTGCTCAACATAACTAAATGAGTAGGAGTAGCTGTCCCACAGTTAACTAATCTAAATTCCACCTATCTCTGAATTTAAGTGAAATTTGCCCTATAGCTGTCATCACTTACAGCTTAAATCTATGGCCAGTATAATTTTTTCATAAGTTTGGTCTTCTACTACTGGAGAGGTACTAGTCTAGGACTCAGGAGATTTTTTTTTTTAATTCTTTTCTGTGGCTTTCTGTGTACTTTAGAAAAGTAACTTTGGGAAAGATTTTTAAAAGCATTTAGATCCAAACGATACAGATACTCACTAATGGAATTTTCAAAAGAATCTAAACACGTAACTCCCACTGATTTTGCTTGTGAAATTCCACTAGGTGCCTATCTTGAAGTGCCTAAATACCTTTAAAAATCTGGCCTAAGTCTCTGTCTCACTTCCTCATCTGTAAAATGGGTGTAAGAGTACTCCCTGCTTCAGTCGGATTTTGTGAGGACAAATGTGAGGTTGGGGGATGCTTAGATATTAATAGGGGTTATACAAATACATAGATAGCTAGATGGCTTGGCCACAATGAGCCATTGAAAGTGAGTAAGGCCACTCTTGTTTAAAACTCTGCACTCCTGTGTTAAGGAAACAGGAGTTCTTCTGCCATGTTATCTAATTTCCTTTTGGTTTTTAATATACCATTCCAAGCTGAGATACTAGAGCAGGTAGAAGAAACTGAGTTCCAGGCTAATTGGTTCATCATACACTTTACGTTAATTTTTATTCTGGATTTCGATTAGGTCAGTATGGAAAGTGCTTTGGTCACAGTCTGTAATGATCTGCTTATTAACTCTGTTGCAAGGTCTTTGACTGTACTGCTGTTATTAAAGATTACAGCAGCCTTCAGCTCTGTGAACCATGCAATTTTATTGGACTGTCTAATGTCCTGTGCTGGATTAACAGCTTGGTTTCAGTCCTATTTGCCTCACAGATTTCAGTTTGTTTCTTTAATAGAACATTTGCCCATGCTGAAATTGTGTTATTCTGCAGACTTCTATTCTAGAACCATTTCACTGGATGTCTCTGTATTACATCTCTTAGTGCATCATCATTAGGCAATATGAATTATGTTTTCATTTGCTATTCAGATAATCTACTCATGATTTTCCCATCACACTCTAGTCTTGAAATCCAGATTTGGATGGCTTTTATGACACCTTGACAGAAGCCAAACAAGACTAGATTGCCACTGATTGGTACAGACAGCTTTGTGGAGATGCAAACTTTCTTAGTTTGGCTAACGATGACTCAAATATAGACCTGGGTGAAATATACCATCAAAACTTCTTTTTCAGTAAAAAAATTACAAATTTGGCAACACCAAAACTGTTCACAAATTTGTGTCTGTTTTGCCAAACTGTTTATCTGGAAACAAACAAACAAAAAAATCTGAAAAAAAAAAACTGTTTTGTTTCAATGTTTTTGAAACAAAACATTTTGATTTTTCATTCTGAAACTACTTTGTTTAAAAATACTTTAATTTTATTTTTTTAAATGCAAAAGCATTAAAAACGGTCAAAACTAAAATTAAATTTTTTTTCAACATTTTGATTCTGCAAAAGTTAGAAAATTTTCATTTTCAGTCCAATCCAAAACAACTTTTTGAAATTAGCAACAAAACAAAAAATTCCAGTATTCACCCAGCTCTACTCAATTATCTTGGCAACTGGGGTATCTTAACAATACTGGGATCACTGGCTTTCCGTAGATAAGCATATTGCTGCCACTCCAAATTCTTCTTTTTCACATAAAAAATAGACTTTTTTCCCCTAAAAAGATTTTTTCTCTTTCTATAATGGACTTAGGTATTCTTATTAATGCTTTCATTACAATCAGATTTGATTACTGCAATGCTTTTTTTCTGCTTATCTTCCTCTTGTTAGTATTAGTTCCCTTCAGTGAGTTCAGATCATGTCAGGAAGACTTCTGCTATGGCTTAAAACTGCTGAAGATACTAATCCTGTTTTCTTTTATTATTCACATTGGTTCCTCCTAAATCACTAAATAATCCTCAAAAGGGTAGAATCTTAAGGATGAAACTTTTCATGGGCAATAACTATGCTACTTATCTGAGTTTCTTGTATTAAGGATTTTATCTTAGATTATGGCTTCTGTCCATTCATTCTAGGTCTTCTTACATTTCACATTACATTACAGCTCTTTTTGGTCTCTCTGTCTCTTGGTTGCAGGGGGCTGGGGGGAAGGAAAGGACTTCTCCTTGTGTTTTTGACAATGAGATTAAACACATAGGAGCAAAGTTACACCAATGTTGACTGCCTTTGAAAACCCCACCCTAAGCATCACAAATAAAGTTTTCATTCTGACACACTAGTATTTTCTATAAATTCCTGTTTGTGCAAGTCTACCAAGTAAGTAATGATTGTATATATCAAACAACTGCTTAAACCACTGCAATACTTAGGGATGGGCTAACTAAAATAGGCAAAATAAAAACTCTAGGGAGCCAAGCTGATTCAAAACTTTGTTCAGATTGGAACTGTCCAAATTATTCCTCCCCACTGAAGACAACCTGCCCTCTCAGTGGACCTAATTCCAACCCACAGTCACCCCACTCCACTCCTGCTTCTGCTCTCTTACCTTACTTTTATCGGATGGAAATCTAGCCAATCAGAGGGTCATTTAGTGCTTTGGGCCTTCCCCTTTTCTTAATCCCAGAAAGAACAGTGCCTTTGATAAGCAGCAGCAAATCAGTGAATCTCTCATTCGAGCTTCTCATATATAAAAGGCAGACTCCAGGGTCAATGTATTGGAAGTCTGTGTTAGATCCTAAATGGGGTGTATAGTGCCCCTTTAAATTAATATTGCCAGCTGTACTGTGTGAATGCTGTGGTTAAATTGTCTTGGATGCTGTGCAGGGGTGAAAGTAATTTAAAAGGATTTATCAGTACGCAGGGCGGCTGGGCTCCTGGGCAAGGTGGGGGGCGGCTCTAGGCCCCCGGAAGGGGCAGGGCCTCAGGCAGAATGGGAGGGGCTGGGGCCAGACTCCCCCAGCCAGCCCTTCAGTGCTGCCCGGCCTGTGCCGCCCGGGGCTCCGGCGGCGATTTTAAATCGCTGGGCCCCGGGGCAGCTGCCCCTTTTGCCCCCCACCCCCATCAGCAACCCTGCCGGTACGGTCCTTAAAGCACTGGCACGGCAGCGCTTTAACATTGGCTGTGTACCGGCCCATACCGGCAGCCACTTTGTTACCAGTATGCCATACTAGCCTACTTTCACCTCTGATGCTGTGGTTAAATAATTGGCTATGTATTGCTTTCTAGCCTTTTATGTTATAGTGAGCTCTGGCTTTATTCTTTTTGTTTCTCTTTTTCCTCCTCTGGCAATTCTAACATGTCTGCATAGCGAACATTGTGTGACTGTCCCTTTGGTGTAGGATCATTTCATTTCTCCTTAAGGGAGGCCTTTCTCTTTTAGCTTCTGCATATATTTGAGGGTGGGCACCTGGCTGAAGATATGTTCCCTATTCTTGTGGAGCTGTGTGTTGCTATGGATCACACCTCCCCCTTAAGCATAGAGTCACTGGTTGCACACTTAGGAAACCTGATCTACTCGGCGCATCTTACTAACAAACAGTTTAGGAGCAAATTAAAAAAGTATTGTAAGTGGCCCCAGTGAACTTTTCCTTGTCCAGCTGTTCAGTATTTAATTAAATAATGCACCATTGCATACCATTAAAAATTACCAGGGGGACTTCCTTATAATAATAATAATAATTAATAAGTCATACATATCTCTTTCTAATAGAAGGCATATAATTTAGTGCCTGACCAGTATAAAATCCCTCTGTGACATTGGCATTCATTGCCTGGTTTAAATATTTGTATCCATCTACTTTCTTAGCTATTTCTAAAGCACGTCGTACTGAGCATTTGCACCTGAGCATTTGCAATTTACAAACAACTGCATGCAACTATGTATGAAATAAAACTATATGATTCATACCACATGCACACACATACATAAGCTGTAAATACTTGAAATTTACCTACTTCATAGCTTACTTCACTTTTAATTGCTTTTTTATTAGCTGCAGTTCATACCACTTGAGTTTCTCCAAAAGTTTCTGGTTCATTCAAAACCAGTATGAAAAAGTTGAAATAACAGATGAGTTTCTTAACCTGTCTGCCTATATGTTCCTAAGTGTTTTCAAGGACTAGTGTCAGCAGTATTTGATTAAGAAAGTAAAGCAAAGCCACAAAACGCAAGCTTAAGAAAATGTATCTATCCAGAAAAGCTTTCTGTTCTTCCTTCAAGTCTGGATGAAAAGTTTGCAAGTCCAAAAAAGATGTTAATGAAACTCGGAGACCCCAAACTCAGTTTTAAATGGTTCCAGGTTTTACTATGGAAGAACTAGAACTGGTCAGAGCTGACTATTAATGATTAGTGAACTGTCTTATCAAAGTGCTGTTATAAATTGACAGACACATGAGTCATGTTTCCTCAAACTTTATTTGTTCTTCATCTACATGGATTATGATTCCCTCCCAACCTGATTTTTCTAACTCCTGTACCATTCTCCAATAGGTCAGCATTCAAATTACGTTTCTGCTTCTTTTACAAAGTTGTAAATATAGACTTCATTGATTCCACTAATTTTAGCATGAACTACCTTGGAATAATCATACAATAGAGGACAATATAAGTGAGATTATAATTGTAAATTGTGAGTAATAACTTAATGCTGGCATTGGATAATTATGGGCTATATTTGATTCATATGTAACACTCTAGTTGTTTTAATTTATATAATTCAGTAATAGTCTGGACTAACTTTAAATGCGAAGGATTTTATATCATAGTGAGGGATGTTGAAGTTTCATCCTTTTCAAAGTGCAATGGGGGAAATTTCTATACTTTATTGTACACAGAATGAGAAATCCAGGAATAAGCAGAATGTTTTACTGCTTTGCGCATTCTATAAACACTTCCATTGGTTGTCATGATGTATGTTTTAGAGAAATGAAAACTCCTAGTACTGTGCTTCAGATTTTCTATGATAGTGAAGGAACTCAAGACAGAATACTTGTAGCAGGCAGATGGACCCTGTTCCTGCTCCCACAGAAGCAATGTCAAGTACCCAACAGGGTAGGATACGGTCCTTAATGGTGCAGGAAATAAGTGCAAGAGCACGGTACATTATGAAACAAATTTGTGCAGCGAACTTAGTGCAGGGAGTTCAGCTGAATTTCCAAGCAGCAGTATATCAGTTATAATTACGGTTTTATATGTGGTGCAGCATTAATGGTCAGCAAACATTAAAAGATTTTGAAAGTTCAGATAACCCACCAGAAGTACCCACCAGATAACCACTCACCAGAAGGGTGAAATCACAACCCCATTGAAGTTAATAGCAAAACTCCCGTTGACGTCAATGGAGGCAGGATTTCATCCCAGATCTGCCTATGTAAAATTATTCTAACTAATCCAGGTTTTTAAGGTCTCTTCTCCTCTACCCATTCTTCAACCCACTTAGATCCCATGCTCTTTCCAGATTCTGTCCTTTTCTTACTCTGACACCTGGCTGCACTACCTCCTTGACTTCATCTTCCGGGGATGAGGGATTTGGGGTGCAGGCTGCCCCGGGGCTGCAGCGGGGAGAGAGGACTCCCCCCAGGCCTCTCTCGCCGCAGCAGCTCTGTGCGCCTGGGGTGGGCCAGGGGAGGGGCTCCTTGCTCCGGTGGGGCTGGGGTGGTCCAGGGGATGGGTGCCTCTCCCCACCTGTATGGCCCTTGATAGCCTGTACAGGGAATTTAGCTGAGTCACCCCGCTCTGTTGGGCAGAAGCCTCTAGCCCCACTACCCCGCCACAGGGCAGAAGCCCCAAGCTCCCCCACCACTGGAGATTTTTTAAGAGCAGGTTAAGCAAACACCTGTCAGGGAATGGTCTAGATAATATTTATTCCTGCCATGAGTGCAGGGGACTGGACTAGATGACCTCTCAAGGTCCCTTCCAGTCCTATGATTCTGTGATTGATGTAACCAATCTAAATGATATCATGAGGTTCCTGTTCTGTGTGTAGGCTGAAACATTACTTTGCTACAAACCGTAAGAATCATAGAATAGAATCATAGAATATCAGGGTTGGAAGGGACCTCAGGAGGTCATCTTGTCCAACCCCCTGCTCAAAGCAGGACCAATCCCCAACTAAATCAACCCAGACAGGGCTTTGTCTGAGACAGCGGTATCACCTAACAATATTAGACATAGGGGTGTGAGCACAACTTTATGCTTCCTACTTCATTTTACCAGGATAATGGGGCTGAGAATTACCAGACAGAAATGCAAAGCAATTAGCAAACTGAAAATATATTTTGTCAATGTCTTGATGCAAGGTGTAATGACATGTGTGCAATAGGACCTGTCACATGATGTTTTACATCATGTCATGATGATGTCACAAAACATACTGTAGCTTTTCAAGTGATATGCTACATCATCTTACACCACTAGGTCACAAATAATTTTAAACGACCGCTGTTCATTTTGAATTAGCGTAACTGTTTGCAAAGACACATGCAAATAAAAACAAGAGTGCACTAGGAATATCTTTAGTCACAGCCATATTATTGCTATCAAAAAGACTTAATGAAAATGATACTTGACACCTGAAAATTGACTCCAGGTTAAGGAGAAGTTACAAGTTATAAGTTGAGTTGTGGCAGCCTAGCAGAAAGCACCTGAAAGGCAAGTTTTCTTTTTATGTAATCAAAAGCCAGAATCTCCAAGAATAATACAATAAAGAAACAGAGGTGCCCGTCAACCACCACAGTAAGGCAGGTGGTGCTGAACATATTTCATTGCCAGGAGATTGGAGTAACCCCAAACACGTTGCAGTCATTCCCAGAAGCACTCTCTGGAAGAGGGTCCTTTCAGGAAAGTATATTAAACTACCAAAAATGCTAATTTGTTGGTGCCTTTACCCTCAGGTATCTCCTGCCAGCAGGAGAGAGGATAAGTTGGTGGCTGTTTGAGCGCTTTTCTCCACATCCTTGGATATTCTTGCTTTTTTGTACCGAAATTCACATTATGATTTACTTCAAAGTAGTAAGAAAATCAACCACTCCTCTTTGGGTACATATGACCCGACTACAAAAAAAAAACAAAAAACACATGACTTTTTTTGTGTATGCAAGGGAGATCATTAAAATTAAATCACAACTGGATTGCAAGTATGTGCAAAGGTTCCCCTCTATCCATCCTCTCTTATGTTGAATAGTCTAAGCCTAATAATAATCTGGTTTGATTTGCAAAATGCGTATCCTTAGGCTGGTCATATGATACCCAATAATTGTGAAACGGAGGTTAAAAAGAAAAGAAAGCATTGTAAAAATTATGAAAATCAAGATGTTACTTGAAAACTTTGAGATCTGCTGCTGGAATTAATGCCCTGCATGTATATTATCTGTGAAGAAAACAACACTGTAAATAGTTTGAACCTACCTGGCACACAAGTCTGAGTTTGCATTGATAGCTATCAATCTTTTTGCAGAGAACGAATAGGAATCACTCTGAGCTGTTGTGGAAAAGAAAATAAAGTTGGTCAGTAATTCTCATCCAGTAGCACAGTGGTTTTCAAACTTTTTTTCTGGGGACACGGTTGAAGAAAATTGTTGATGCCCGCGACCCAACAGATCTGGGAATGAGGGGTTTGGGGTGTGGGAGGGGCTCAGGGCTGGGGCAGGAGGTTGGGGTGTAGTAGGGGGTCAGGTTTAGGGCTGAGGGTGCAGGTTCTGGGGTGAGGCCATGGATGAGTGGTTTGGGGTGCAGGAGGGGCTCTGGGTTTGTGGGGGGGCACTCAGGGCTGGGACAGGGGATTGGGGCACAGGGTTGGGGCACGGATTTACCTCCGGCGGCTCCTGGTCAGCAGTGCAGCCAGGGTGCAGAGGCAGGCTTCCCACCTGTCCTGGCACCACGGTCTGCTCTGTGCCCCAGAAGCAGCCAGTAACAGGTCCAGCTCCTAGGTGGAGGCACGCAAGTGGCTTCGCACAACTCTTGCCCACAGGCATCGCCCCCACCCCCAGCTCCCATTGGCCTGTTTCTGACCAATGGGAGTGCAGATCCAGTGCTCGGGGTGGGGGCAGTGAGCGGAGCCCTGTGGCCCCCCTGCCTAGAAGCTGGAACCGCTGCTGACCACTTCAGGGGCGTAACACGGTGTAGGAACAGGTAGGGACTAGCCTGCCTTAGCTGGGCAGCACCACCAATGGGACTTTTAACATCCCGGTCAGGAGTGCTGACCAGAGCAAGGCGACCCAGGGCCTTACATGCCACGACCCAATACTGGGTCGTGACCCACGGTTTGAAAAACACTGCAGTAGCATACTCCTTGGGGAGTCGCATATCTTAGGAGTGATCTTGGTGCCTTGTTTTCTAGTTGCAGCCCACAGGGAATTTTCATGATGGTGTCAGGGAGATATGGTTTGTGATTGGAATATTGATACATCATAAACACCAAAAACTAAATCATGGCCACTCCCA
The DNA here is from genome assembly GCF_965140295.1 of Lepidochelys olivacea. Lineage (NCBI taxonomy): Eukaryota > Metazoa > Chordata > Testudines > Cheloniidae > Lepidochelys > Lepidochelys olivacea. The sequence continues at coordinate 24,813,611 of NC_140421.1, forward strand.
TATGGTGCGCTAGAGAAGGGAGAGGACACACTCCACTTCCGCACTAAGGGCAACCACAATTTGGTTAGGAGCTCTGACCAGAGAAGATATGTCTGGACAGGCTAGTGGCCTGGATAGCCAGCAGGGATCAGGTTTGGGGCCAGCTAGCTACACAGTTGCAAAGGTGTAACAAAGGCAATCTCTCACTGTGCTCACTCCGGCAACCAGGCATCACTGCTCTGGTTAATTAATTCCCTTCATTTCAGTATGGCTCAAGCTCTTATGAGACATAATTGACGCAATACAGTCTCCACATAAGCCATTGTACCTTAAACTCTTCCTTTCCAAGTCTCTCTGACACAATTTTGCCCGTAGCTCACAAATGCACCATGCTAAAAAGGAAGAAAAAAGGATAAGTGTATGATCCAGTAACCATAGAACTTGGTGCTGCATGGTAATTGATGGGTCTATAACAGTAGCGGGCTGCAGGGACATGCTGGCTGCCGCTTCCCGCAGCTCCCATTGGCTGGGAACAGTGAACCGCGTCCACTGGGAGCGGCGGACAACCATACAAATGTAAACAAACTGTCTGGCGGCCTACCAGCAGATTACCCTGACAGACCGCATATGGCCCGTGGGCTGCAGGTTGCCCACCACTTCTCTAGCTACTTTTCCTTTTCCTCAGCCACAGAATCTATGCTGAAGCCAAGAGAGGAGATAGCTGGCTGGCTCTATGCTGCATGGGATTCCTGAGATGCCCAAATATCTTTGGTTTATAGCCACTTTCCACAATAAAAACAGTAAAAAAATAGCCAGAGTGTAGAGTAAGAACAGGGACATCACATTTTATATTTGTATAATATAACATAACGTACAGCGAGCCTTATATGATGCCACAGTGATGAGTGCTCCAGAAATTTTTGTAAATAACTAAATCAATTTAAAAAATAATTAAGAGGCTATTTGAAAGGTGGGTGGAGTTATAATTCATCTGCAAAATTACAAATGGAGCTGAAACTCAGTTTACAAGGTCTAGCGAAGAGCACCTTACTTTCCTTCCTTTTGGAAATGAGTTCATAAGGATGTTTGGTTTTGTTAACTCTATTATACAACTGTAAAGAAGCTAGAAGTCCGTTGACATAAGACTATTTTGTGCTTTTGCAAAATTATTGCAAAAATAGTTTATACCTAATTCTGCTGTTCACTGGGAACTGCACATTTGGGGGAGAGAATTTTGATCCTTTCCATTTAAGAAATGAAATTTGGTAAGTGATTAGGCCGCAGAGCAGCAATAAGATGGTTGGCAATTTGAAGACCAAATTAAAAAAAAAAAAAAAGCTAACAGCTGAGACATTGAGTCTAAAAATTATCTACAGCACATGCATAGTGAAATGTTTTTACAAATTCTCCAAAGGATTTTTAATTATTACAGATTGTATTAATTAGGTAATTATGCAATAGATAGATGGGAATGGTTCCAAAACAATTATGTAGATGATATTCTGTATACAATACATGTTTGTTTGTTGTTAACTGCAGAAGAGAGCAGACTTTTAGCCATGCTGTATACTTTTATAAACCTGAATACATAAGTGTGCTGTTAAATAACATTGCAGGCTTGGTACAAAATTGTTAAAAAGCCAGAATATGTCATCTTTATTTAAGCAGTAATGAACAAAGTGTGGGTCATCTGCCGAAGATTAGTGACTATCTGGGAAGCAGTGATGGCTCAAAGGATAGCTCAGTGCCACCAACTCCAACTGGTCATTAAAGGGTGGTTAAAGGGTTTTTATACCTTTGTAATGTTATACAGAAAGGAAAAGCTGGTTAGTGGTTTTCAAATAGCATTATATATTTCTTAATAAACTTTGGGCCATATTGTCTGTTCCTCCTGTCCTGTGCTGGGTGCAGAAAAGGAGTGGGTTGGTGAGCCAAAGGTGACTTTAGGATATTTTTGAACCTCCTGATCAGGACTTGGTCATCATCAAAACCCAGTGCACCCTTCAGGCTGCTCTAAATTGCACTAATTTGTAATGACCTACTATGAGCTCTTATGCTAGCCTACAATAGACAGCATACACTGTGCTCCAGAGGCATCACCTCCTGCCTTCCAGACTGCCCCTGACATGTCCCTATGCCAGGAGCCCATAGGGGAGCAAACACTCTATTTAAAGTACCTTAAAATAAACTGAAGCTCACTTCCCCTCTCTCCCCCACCATATACATATACTGAATATTCTCTGGGAGCAGTTTACACCCCTTTATAATCACCAAAACAGTGTAAAGAGCTGGCAGAATAATGCATAATCAGAGCCTTTGATATGAGGTCATGTTTGCAGCTTTACCTCCAGACTGAAGGCAGAGACAAGGCAATCACCTCCTAATCATATGCTGACAAGAACCTGTGCACTCAGATACCATGGTGATGGGCATGGTGTAAGAACCTGAATAGAAGAGAATTAGTAGCTGTGCAGAAGACATCCCAGCTGTAAAGCATCAAGACCTAATTATTTTAAAAACGACTTCAAGTGCTTCGTGCCTCCATATCTTTGTGCCCAACTTTACATATCTGAGGCGTAATTTTCAGAGGTGCTAAGCAACCACTATGCCACTGAAGTCGGTGAAATTCAGGCCTTCAAAGTGTAATGTTTGTATACCATGTACCATTTTGGTTTTTTGCTTTTATAACCTGTAGGCAACATTTATCCACTTTAGAAAATAAATCAGTCAGCAAAGATTCTAAAGCAGAGCAAATACTACTAGTGATGTGCTCAGCTTTTGAAAAGTACTGTATCACAGCAAACACTGAGCATTTTCCCCAAAATCTAACTGCCTCTTTAAGAAGTTAAAAAATGTGTGGGTGGAGTTAACTGACTATATAGCACTTTTCCAACAGTAGAACCCCAAGCACTTTACATAGGAGATAAGCATAGTTATCCCCATTTTAGAGCGGGGGAAAATGAAAGCACAGAAGGCCAGTAGCAGAGCCATGAATAGAGTGCAAATCCACAGCTCTATCCACTAGGCAATACTGCCTCCCATCACCACCAGCACCACCACCTGGATTAGACCACCTGGTGACTCCTAGTAATGTAAGTGTGTGAAAATGGGCACTTATACATTGAGGAATTCAAAATTTGAGGCCACTTTTTAAAATGTGTATGCAAGTAGCTAAATGTTTGCCACTTAGTATCCCTTGTCTAGAAGAAGCTGACAAAGAAGGGTGTACCAGAAGTTTGAGGCGGCAGGATGGGAACCTGAGTGGGAGGTATGAATTTTCACAGGCTGACAGCGGGTTGCTGATTGGGTCTCAGAGGATAAGATTCAATGCAGCAGCTCATAGAACTGGTCCTCAGCTAGCTAGAGGGATCAAAGCCAAATCGGAAGAGAAAAACATCTGGAAGAAAATGAGTTTTCATAATATACAAGCATAATAATGAAGTAAAGTTATAAAAATATTCATTGGGGGAAAACACAGACACTAAGAAAGGCCAAAGAAAAGACCCAGGAAGATAAAGGAGGAAAAATGGAGAGTATGAACAAGAAGACAAAGGAAAGAGGGGGATTCTATAAAACATTTTTGGTTATCTTATAGGATATTTCCTTTATACCATATCTTGGACCTATAATTTAATAGTGGTGTAACGCAATGGCCTGTTCACATTAAGAATAGTGGGGGCTCGGGACCAGTCAACCCTGTTCCAAGTCCCACTCTTATGTCAGCTGACTTCTAGCTTCTTTAGTTTCCTGAGGGATCTGGGGAACTTATAGTCCTGTAGGCGTTAGGTGGCAGTTACATGACTAGCCACCATATATAAAGAAAGCCGAGAAGTTAACTTAGCCAGTGAGGCTCGAGAGTGAGAGGTTAGGAGATTCCAGCAAGAAGTCCCAGACAGATGGCTAAAGAGAGAAATCTCCAAAAGCCTGCTGGTGGAGAAATCCCAGCTGGGAAGGCTACAAAGAACTGTGAAGCCCTAAAAGGGAAAGCTATAAGGAAAGTGAAGCCCTGGGAAAGGAGTGGATGGCTTTTTCAGTCTAGTGGGAAGGCTATATGGATGCTGAAGCCTGTTAAAAACCAAAAGGACTAACTGATCCTGTTGAAGAAGGCTAGGTTTTGAGTGTTATTTTTATGGTAACAGACCAGGCCCCAGAAGAGAAACTTAGGAAGTAAATGTGCCCTGCTGCAGGTGGTTTGGCTGTTTCAAAGGGAGGGGGGAGTCTGATTTTCATTTATTTGCATTAGTTCCTACAGGCCACAACCAATATCAGGACGCGAAGAGCTCACAGCTTAAATAGACATGACAGACAAGGGTGGGAAGGAGAACAGAGAGACAGATAGGTGAAGTGACTTGACCAAGAACACACAGCAGGTCAGTAGTTGGGGTAGGAGCAGAAGCAAGTTCTCCTGAGTCCCAGTCTACTGCCCTATGCAATGAACTACACAACCTCTCAATGCCCACATAGCAAACATTGTGGCCAACACCCCTCTTCAAACCGTAGCCATTTGCGGGGCTGTAATCATCTCCACCTTTAATATACCTGCCCCAAAATAATTTTATCTCCCAGATGTGCTTGGATTCATCACCTAAATATTTTTTATTCACAGCTTGGAACCCCCTCCCACTTACTCCCCCACACCCCTGAAAGCCGCTTAGTTTGAGGAACCTTTTTGAACCCTGTGGAATCATCCCCCAACCTGATACTGGGCCTTGGAACCAGCTTGACTGGCTCTTCAATGAGTTAACCCCTTTAAAGAGATTTATTCCTACCTCAGATATCAAACTAATCCTTTACAATTTCATTCATTTTATATCTTTACCACAGCTAACACGCTGTTTCTGCAATGGAATTCAGGGGATTTTTTTTTTGTATATGAAAATGTTTTAAATAGTTCCTCCAGGGGCTTAATAAGTGGCTTTGTTCTATTCCTCACACATTGCTTCCTTCCTTGTATCACATCTTGTCATTTGATTATAATTGCGAATGGAGGATATCCGAAAGTTGGGTTTGTTTTGAGAGCAGCTAGTGGCAAAGTGGATTAGTAGATTAGCCTATTTGGCAACCTAGATATAGCTCAGAGGGTACTGTAATAAATTTAATGTTCTCATACTAAGCTCCAAGTCCATACTGCATAATCATCACCTATTACAGAGTCTAATTTAAACGCACTTGGCTGTCTGTGTCCAAAATATGTAACACCTAAATAAGTGGGGTCTTTCCAGTTAATCAGAATATTTTCTCTGTCTAGCTCACATAATGAATTGGCCACTACTCCATCACAGCCAGAATGGCAGTCAGATGTATTCGGGCATGGGGTAGAGAATATTTTGTCTTTGCTTCTTGTCTTGCAACCACTTCCAAGTGTCTTCAGAGTAGGTAGCGCAACTCCCACTGCATACCTCACAGAAGAGGGGAATTAACAAGGTGTTGGGAGGTGGGTTCCCCCCCCCCCCTTTCTTCTTCTTCTTCCAAATATCTCAAACTACTGATAGAAACCTATTCTGGGACTTTCTTTCTAATGCCAGTAACACAGATTCCCTAAAGAGTTTAGACAATCTACAACATATACTTGTAAGTATCTAGACCCAGAATTCTGGATACAGCATAGCATCAGTGAGGAAGTTCTGGATGGAATAATGACAACAGTAGGATGTCCACCTGTCATGTGACAAAGCCAATAAACCATAAAGTTGCCTCTTCTAAAACTTAAGCAACTTTATTAGAATAAAGAAAATAATATCATTCCTGAAGTTACTCTGTGTGTGACTGTCTATCTCGCTCTCACTCACTCTGCTTCACTACGGAGCTTCTACCTAAGCCTTTCCCTGACCTCCAAAAGCAGAATTAACAAAAAACAGTACATACATTTCCTCACACAGCCTATGCTGATGTTATGGTACCAGCCCGGCAGAGCCCATGGTTGGAGACTCCATTCCCAAAATACAAGTGGTCAGAACAGGCCAGCAGCAGGAAAAAGCAGTCAGACAAAAAAAAAAGAGTCCTGTAACATGAGTCCTATGAATCTAAAAGTTTGCAAGTCTTTATTACAGGGAAAAGAAGCCTAGCTTCATACACAGAGCCTACCACTCCTGCTACCCAGAGGATCGTGCATTAGAAGGGCTCTGCTGGGCTGGCAGTTGACTGCAATGTGTGTCACAACATCAGGACTCAGAGTAACAGCCGTGTTAGTCTGTATTCGCAAAAAGAAAAGGAGGACTTGTGGCACCTTAGAGACTAACCAATTTATTAGAGCATAAGCTTTCGTGAGCTACAGCTCACTTCCTCAGATGCATATCGTGGAAACTGCAGCAGGCTTTATATATACACAGAGAATATGAAACAATACCTATTCCCACCCCACTGTCCTGCTGGTAATAGCTTATCTAAAGTGATTTCCAGCACAAATCCAGGTTTTCTCACCCTCCACCCCCCCACACAAATTCACTCTCCTGCTGGTGATAGCCCATCCAAAGTGACAACTCTTTACACAATGTGCATGACAATCAAGCTGGGCTATTTCCTGCATAAATCCAGGTTCTCACATCCCCCCCACCCCCATACACACACAAACTCACTCTCCTGCTGGTAATAGGCTCATCCAAACTGACCACTCTTCAAGTTAAAATCCAAGTTAAACCAGAACATCTGGGGGGTGGGGGTAGGAAAAAACAAGAGGAAACAGGCTACCTTGCATAATGACTTAGCCACTCCAAGTCTCTATTTAAGCCTAAATTAATAGTATCCAATTTGCAAATGAATTCCAATTCAGCAGTTTCTCGCTGGAGTCTGGATTTGAAGTTTTTTTGTTTTAAGATAGCGACCTTCATGTCTGTGATCGCGTGACCAGAGAGATTGAAGTGTTCTCCGACTGGTTTATGAATGTTATAATTCTTGACATCTGATTTGTGTCCATTTATTCTTTTACGTAGAGACTGTCCAGTTTGACCAATGTACATGGCAGAGGGGCATTGCTGGCACATGATGGCATATATCACATTGGTGGATGTGCAGGTGAACGAGCCTCTGATAGTGTGGCTGATGTTATTAGGCCCTGTGATGGTGTCCCCTGAATAGATATGTGGGCACAGTTGGCAACGGGCTTTGTTGCAAGGATAAGTTCCTGGGTTAGTGGTTCTGTTGTGTGGTATGTGGTTGTTGGTGAGTATTTGCTTCAGGTTGCGGAGCTGTCTGTAGGCAAGGACTGGCCTGTCTCCCAAGATTTGTGAGAGTGTAAAGATTTGAAGAGAGACTTCAAATCCAGACTCCAGCGAGAAACTGCTGAATTGGAATTCATTTGCAAATTGGATACTATTAATTTAGGCTTAAATAGAGACTTGGAGTGGCTAAGTCATTATGCAAGGTAGCCTGTTTCCTCTTGTTTTTTCCTACCCCCACCCCCCAGATGTTCTGGTTTAACTTGGATTTTAACTTGAAGAGTGGTCAGTTTGGATGAGCTATTACCAGCAGGAGAGTGAGTTTGTGTGTGTATGGGGGTGGGGGGGATGTGAGAACCTGGATTTATGCAGGAAATAGCCCAGCTTGATTGTCATGCACATTGTGTAAAGAGTTGTCACTTTGGATGGGCTATCACCAGCAGGAGAGTGAATTTGTGTGGGGGGGTGGAGGGTGAGAAAACCTGGATTTGTGCTGGAAATCACTTTAGATAAGCTATTACCAGCAGGACAGTGGGGTGGGAATAGGTATTGTTTCATATTCTCTGTGTATATATAAAGCCTGCTGCAGTTTCCACGATATGCATCTGAGGAAGTGAGCTGTAGCTCACGAAAGCTTATGCTCTAATAAATTGGTTAGTCTCTAAGGTGCCACAAGTCCTCCTTTTCTTTTTGCGAACATCAGGACAGAGGTGTCATCTTTTCACAATGTAGTTCATTAGAACTTTTAACCTAAACTTTAACCCCAAACTCAAACCTTGATCCAAAATTCTGTCTTCTGGGGATGGCTCTTATCCTTTCTTAAATAAGAAAATAAATATCAACTTTTTAAAGATCACATGGGAGTTTTCAAATAGCCAAAACCACTCAAAAATCTGCCCTTAGTTACTTATTTTCAACACAAAATAATGGAAATAAGAAATGCTGTATTAAGGAAGGCTACAAAGCACACAACTTACACTCTACAATAAGATGAAAGGATGTTAAATGTGCTGGGGAAATATCACTGTGGTGGATAATTTGCTACAATGAAGCTTGACCCTACTCAATATATATATGCTGTATAAATACCGGGGGGTGGGGGGAGAGAGAAGGGGGTGCTCATAAGCCTCCAGAAATTTGTTACAAACTTCCCTAACATAAGAATTGCAAAAACACAAGGGCCCTTAACATGTACAGTGGGCTATAAGCTAAAAGCCATGAGACCGCTGCCAGATATGGGAGAGGTTTGAGGGTAAATGTGTAAAAGTTAAGGAACAGCAGCAATGAAAGAAGTGGTTCTTCCTTTATCTATGAGCCAAGAATGATTAGATTTCAGCAGAAACCTAGTATGTCAAAAAAGAAGAGTTTTAAAATATTTTCTCTCTAATACCTTTAATATTTTCAGTAATAAATATCTGGGACTCTATGTGCATTGTAAATAAATCTTTGGAATCATACGAAGGACAAGTAAAGTTAACCCAGTATTGCTAATTAAAATTAGTTTGTTGGGATTTAATCAATTAGTACAGAGTTTTCAAGGCAATATTGTTCCTATTTACGCTCAGTGGAAACACTTTCAGGCAGCTCTTTATTGCAACATCTATGTTCAGATGACCTTTACTTCATAAAGCAGTGAGCTAAACATTTTATACACAGGGCAAAATCTGTTTATTGAAGGATGCCAGGGGACTCTCTTTAGGAATGTGATTTGGCTTCACTTGGGTAATTTACCAAAGAAAGAAGAAAGTTACAAACCTATTTGTACCCTTCATTTAAAAGGCATGCCATTTCTTTGTAATGATCACTCATTTCAATATTCGCAATGCAAAGTTTTGCAAATAAATCTCTTTTCAGGCAGACACTATAGTGAGTGTCCTCACAAAAAAATCAAACACAAAAAAACCAAAGCAAAAAACAAGCAACTCTCCCCAAGACAGATGCTTTTCCTAATTGCAAAATTTAACTTTGTGCAATTCAGACATGATTTCAGTGAATAATATTTTCCAGACAGGGCTTATTTATTAAGCAGTTTGTGGTTGGACAGCATATTGCCAAAAATAGGAAGCATGTCTCTGTGACTACCTTCCACATTCAGATATCATGAAAGCGCAGGGTGTTAACCCTGCTGCCTGCCTCAGTACTTCTGAGTTCCAGTAACCCTATCAGGTCCCTTGGTCATGATCCACCCTAATAGTTGTGAAAGAATGTTGAAATAGCACCTGACATTTCACCCTGAACTCCTGTAACACTTGCTGATTCATTGACCACATTGTGGGGGAAGTACATTTAGAGCTAACTACTGTATCCTTCCTGGGCAAAGGGAGGTAGAATATAGATTTCTGAACTCAACATGGAAACCCCAGCATTCTTAGCTTATTTATAAGCAAATTAGCAGCTCATTTTTCCACAATGAGTAGAGCAAACAAATCTAAAGGGAACTAAATTTGAATGGGGGAATTTTAAAAATAATAACCTAACCTAAATAATAATGTGGTGTGGGCTGGTTGTATTGTACAGCTACAGCTTTGATCTGTTTTCCATTTAGATTTTTGTGGATAACTTCGCCGATCATACAGCTGGTGTAGCCACCAGAAGCCTGAACTTTGATGAAAAACTCTCCTGTAAGCTTTTTGGGAAAAAACTTCTGAACTGAAAGCCTTACATCTAGTAAGCTCAGGAAAAAGGGAAACTCACCTGCAGCCATAACAGAAAAGGCTACAATCCTGCTCTCACAAGCTGACTGACGTCAGGCCAGATCAGTTCTTGAATGGGAGACCTTTAAGGAAAACCTAGTTTGTGCTTAAAGATGTGGTATTGATGATTTGTTCTCTGAGTCAGTAGTGAACATGTATGGTGCCATCTTTTGGAAGAGTTGTTAAACTAAGGCTCAATCCTATGGGCACTTTTTGCCCAAACGGGCATTAATGCCAATTTCCTGCATTCTGCCCATTTAATTTCCCCTTGCATTTTGAACTGGATGCAGCTAAATCTTGCTTATCAAACTTAACTTCTGTCCAAATCCAAAATTCATGTAGGAACCACGATTCATTTGCTCTGAAACTCTACCTAATTCAAGGTTTTGAATATTCTCATTCAGATAACTGGAGCTTAGCTGTATTCTCCATGGCCTTTCCTAAATTGAATTATTACTTAATGTTGCAGTTAATTGTTAAACACTGGATACATTCCATCCCAGAGGTGGCTGCATTCTGGTGGCAAGTGTCTGATATTTACATTCTGAATTTTTTTTGGTTTGGGGTGAAGTCAGTATGTAAATAGAAAATACTGCTATTATCACTGTAAAAGTGTGCCAATCCAAGACATATACCTCCTAAGACATTCAACACTTTTACTTAGGATATTTTTATTTGTGCCCATGAGACTATGAACCTGAACTTACTCTCATTTACACTAGTTTTACAGCAAAGTAACTACAATGATTTCCACAGGTATTACTCTTGATTTACACCAGTGCAAGGGAGAGAATTAAGCCTTATTTCTCTTGTTTATAAGTATCTGTTAGGTATACTTGGAGTATAGAGAGAAAAAAAACACAGGTAAACTAAAGAGATAGGAAAAGCAGAATCATATCTACTGAAATATTGCATATCTTTTCCAGATTTGTATTTGGCTAGAAGACATGTTCATGAACTTACTACTGCTGACTTGTTATTACCTTAGCTGTTTAAACATTTTGTCATGCAAAAACTCCACAACCTCTTCTAATACCCCTTCAAAGCCCCTGGTAGGTATTCACCTGCTTACTTATCTCTAAAACTGCACTATAGTATTACTTTATTAGGACCATAAATCTCACCCAACTTGCACTCATATTTGAAGCTTTACGCAGTGTATGGTTGCTAAAGCTAATTGAGAATACCTTTGGCTTCAGTGTTGGAGGCTCCTAGATTCAGCATTCGTTTGCTATCTCTGTATCATTAATGGGTGCCATGCACTGGTTAGCAAAATGGACCGCGAGTCAAGATACCTGTACTCCAGGCTCTGCTGCAGACTTAAGTCAACCCAGCAGTCCTCCTGCTACTCATAATGCTTTCTCCTATATTGCATTTCATGAGAAGCTCAAAGTATCCTACAAGAAAACAGTGTGTGTGCGCAAGAGCCGCATGTTCTCTACCTGTCTTACTTCCACATGAAGAAACATTTAACAATGATGCCATCCTGACAGCGTGCTTTAAGTTCCCAAAGGCCTGAACTGCCACAAAACTTATATTAACACTTAATACTTTTATCCATAATGACACCACACCTAACTCCTTGATCTTCATCAAATGAATGCAAAAGCAGTATTCCAGGAAACAGTCTTTTTTTTCTTTTAGCAAAATGTGTCACTGCAGCAATTTGTAGAGAGCAGCACAACACACTTCTGAACTAAATGTTACCAAACATGATTGTATTAATAAAGAAAATCCTCCTCTCCCAAAGTAACGATGCCCCCCTCTACTGTTTTTTCCAGTGACAGTGGAATGGGAGTGTTTATTCAGTACCACATTCTAAATGGCTATGGCTGGGAATACAGAAACTCTTTTCATTTGTCATATTCAGCAGCATCAGATAGGAAAGATTCCCAGAATCCATTCTGAGATAAAATCATTACGTTGTGTTTCATGTAAAGCGCTATCTAGCCTTTGAAGTTTCAGATCGGTGGGAAAGGACAAACACATTCAGTACTGTAGGTTTTCTATAAATTGTGAAGCAGCTTGATTTTAGGAGCCTACACATTAAAATAAGGACATAAGAAAAATGTTACATATACTTCTTTAAACAGCATGACTTATTTTGGTGACTTTGGATCAGCATCATATAAAAAAAATTAAATGCATGATGGCCAATATTTTCCTTTTTACATTTCAGTCCTTCCTGTCAATTACACTATAATAATGAGGAATTCTGGGTTGTGTTATTACAATGTTACAGCTTAAATTGCTTTCATCCTAAATACATTTAAAAGCCAAAAAGAGTTAAGCCAAAAGAAAACAACCTCCTGCAATGGGCTGAGGAATCTGAGGTTGATGGGTGTAATCCTGGTCCCACTGAAGTCAATGGCAAAACTCCCACGGCCTTCAATGGAGCCCGTATTTCATCCAATAAAAGCTGAAGACATTTAGAGTCATTTTCAATGGGATCTGGGCACATAACTCCCTTAAGTTCCTTTAAAAATCCCAGCAACAGCACCTAGAAAGAAGCACTTAGCCTCATGCAGTATCAAGGATCTTGGCAGAAAAACAGGGTTACAAATTTTTTTTTTTAAACTTATTTCTAAATTGTTATTTTAAAATGCATTCACCTTAAGTATAGAAATTAATTTAGGGTGACTGAATAAATTGCTAATCTCCTCACTTGCCTGATGAAAGTAAGAGACTCATGTATTTCCAAAACAATCCCTCAAAAGTCTTTCAGAAGGACATTAAGACCAGCATTTGCTAACTTGGCTGCATAAAGTGACTTCTAAATCCATATTTAGGCACCCAAGTAAATTTCAGCTGATTTTCAGAATTGCTGGGGAACCTGCAGCTCTTGTTGATTTCAATTAGTGCTGGCTGAGGAAAGGAAGCAGAGACCCTGGGTATTTTCACAAATTGTTCCCTTCCAACTATCCTGGTTGCTATTGTTGTTGTTCTTATGGAAAGGTGAAGGGAAGGCCTCTGGCTCCCATCCAGGCTGGTGGTGGCTGCTTTGTGGAAGGAATCTGCTCCCTCCAAGCTCCTCCCAATACGGCTACTGCTCCCCATGTGGCGGGAACCTCATTTATCCCCTTACAAAATGTTTTTCATTTTCACATTACTGTGTTTCATGGCAGATAAGGTTTCCCGACCTGTTCTGCGGAACAAGAAAGTCAGAATGTTTGGAGAAACATCTAAATTACAAGGGGCTTGTCTAAACTAAACCTCTAAAGCCTCTGATGTTCATCTATCACAAGTCTAGACTGCATGTTTGTAGATCTCCAGGAATTAACCCCATTTGGAATACTTAGAAATGGTCCTCAAAATTAGAAAATCTGGATCCAAATCTGGATTTTGAACCCCTTCCTACAAATCTGGAATATTTGAATCAAAGCTGTTGGTTAAGTCTTTACAGTCAGTGTCATGCTCTCTCCCTCAAAGTTCAAATAAGTTTATAGCTGGGATTACTGGGGTCCCATACCTAGAAAGACCGAGTAGTAATCTTTTTGGTTAAACCAGTAATTAAACATGTAATATATTTTAATTTTAAGTAGTTATGGGAAAAGTTTCAGAAGTTCATTTCCAAAAGGTACCTAAAACGTTAGAGTTTAGATGCATATCTAAAGATCATTTGAACTATCAACCCAAAATTCCTGAAACTGTAAAAATGGACTAGAATTCTTTCAAGAAAAAAAGGTATTTTATGGAATATGAGATTATAAGTACATCTTATTTTCTGTCATGTTGGAAATATTACAGGAGTAGCCTCTTGCAGTATTTTTGGAAATGCTGGTTAGATCTAGAACCAGGAAACATGATAGGGTATGAAGCTGACAAATATTTTTTGAGGGAAAAAGATCAGAAATATACACCTTCAAAAAGCTTTGGTTCCAGTTCAAGTACAACTTGAGACAACAGGTAAAATTTTCAAAAGTGCCTAGAGTGGCTTAGGAACATAAATTCCATTGCCTGTGTGACTTAGGCTCCTATGTGCCTAAACCACTTTTGAAAATATTAGCCATTATCCAAAGAATCTGCATAGTCTTACATTTACTGCATAAGAAGTATCGGGGGTAGCTGTGTTAGTCTATATCCACAAAAACAACAAGGAGTCCGGTGGCACCTTAAAGACTAACAGATTTATTTGAGCATAAGCTTCATGGGTAAAAACCCCACTTCTTCAGATGCATGATGCATCTGTTAGTCTTTAAGGTGCCACCGGACTCCTTGTTGTTTTTGTATAAGAAGTATTTTTCACTTTCATACCTTGCCATGTTTCCTCGGTCTTGATGTGTCCAGAATTGCCAAAAATACTGCAAGAGAGGTATAAGAAGAGAATTTATTTCTTTTGCGCTTTTTCTTCTAACGATATCATAATTAATTTTGGGTCATTCTATCTTTATATTCACAAGTTACCATGACCATGGTATCTTATACAAATGCTTCTGTTGGATGAAGGATAGCTCAGTGGTTTGAGCATTGGCTTGCTAAACCCAGGGTTGTGAGCTCAATCCTTGAGAGGGCCATTTGGGATCTGGGGCAAAATTGGGGATTGGTCCTGCTTTGAGCAGGGGGTTGGACTAGATGACCTCCTGAGGTCCCTTCCAACCCTGAGATTCTATAAGGTACATTTTGTAGAGTTTAGCTTTTGCAATTTTCTAGTTGTTTGCTTTTAAAGGCTAGCAATTTTAACCACAAAATTAATGGAGAAATCAGGCAGAGAATCAAGGGGCAGACAGGTTTATTAATTTGGTAAGTGAAAATCTATACCCCTCACTGACTGAGAAGAGGATTGAACCATCTCACAAAAAGAAAAACAAAACAAAACACTAGGATGAAATAAGTGGAGCATGCTCAATTTACAGCATCGCTCTGACCATGGCGTCATAAGATAGAATTATATTACTTAAAATGATTGCGGTGTGTTGGGAAAAGGTATATTCTCAACATAATCTTAAAGTTATAATCATCTGATCAGTGCATCTGGAAAATAACAGTCAAGTTGATTAAACTGAACTTTGTCTGGATCATGCAATTTTTACATGGCTCTGTCAAATGTCAGGCCTCTCTCTCTCTCACCAATTTCAGAAATGTTGCACCATGATTTCAAGCAGTGAATCATCCTCCCCTGTGCCAACCATCTGTTTTATCTGCCCCCTCAGTGTCTGAAATTAGATGATGGAGGGCAGGGCAGGCTTTCTAGAGCAGCCATTAATGTCAGTGGAGGAGGGGGCTCTGGTGGCAGATTTTCCATTTGAAATCATGGACTGTTAAACCTGGCAAGGAAGGGATTATAGAGGAGTTAATAGAAAAATAATGTGAGGAAGAAGAAATAATAAGGGAGGAGGGAGAGCAACAAAATGGAAGAGAGCAAAAGACTGGGAGAAAAAGAGAAGAAAAAAGACAGGATAGGATGAGAAAAAAGGAACATGGGAAAGTGGTGAAGGAGGAAGTGAGGTGTGAAAAGGATAAGGAAGAAAAACAAATTAAAGAGATGGCAGGGGGTCGTGGAAGACAAGCCATACTCTTGCTTTGTATATCATATCATGTGTATTGCACAACATAGGGATCGTTACATGTCTTTTTTCACTGGTCTATTATTCTAGCAATGCAGACACATGATGCTTCTTAACATAAAAAGGAATTATGAACTCTATGAATCAAAAGCAAACTAGGTAACTTAGTGTTATCATCTCTCTTAGGTACTTATATAGCATCCCATCACCTTAATAATTGAGTGTCTCACAATCTTTAATCCACTTATGCTCTGTGGAGCAAATCTGTAAGGTAGGGAAGTGCTATTATCCCAGTTTTACAGATAGGCTCAGAGAGGCTAAGTGACTTGCCTAAGGTCATGCAGAAAATATGTGGCAGAGCAGGGAACCTAGATTTCCCAGTTCCAGGCTAGGGCCCAACCCAATGGACCATCCTTCCTCTCCGTCTGCTATACTTACAGTATGGCTGGGAAAATAACACATTTTTCAGTTTGTGGCAAATTTTGGAAAGTAAAAAAAACAGCTTGGTCGGACTGAAAATGAAATTTTTCCAAAGGTTTTGGCAAATTGAAAAGTAAAAATCATTGCTTGGGTTGAATGAAATGCTTTGTTTTGATTTTGACCTGTTCGCATGTTTTTGAATTTTTTAATACATTTAAACAAAAACATCAAAATGTTATATTTTTAAATGTCAAAGGGAGACATTTTGACTCACAGATTTCTTTTTTTTTGGGGGGGGGGAGAGGGAGGGAGATTGAAAAATTTGGCCACACCAACACACATTTGCAAAGTGATTGGTGTTCTTGAATTTGGATTTTTTGTCCTCAAAGTTTGGACTGAAAAATTTCAAATTTTACCCAAATCGAATTTACAGCAATCTTAGGTAGTAGAATATAGGATGTGCTGATTTCATCTTCAATATCCTTATTTACTGTTAAAGATTTTCATGTCTTCAGAAAAATGTCTGCATTTTTAAATTTATCAAAAGGTTTAGAAAAAGAACGGGAAAAAAAGGAAAAAAAACCTCTCTCTTTCCTCCCGAACTACTGAAAAACGTAGACTAGTTTGTACATCCAAAAGACCACTATCCAGAAATAACCCATTATTAACTGCTGTAATTATAAACTCTTCTGGACTTTTTGGTTTGTGGTCAGTCAGATTATTTGACATTCAACTAATGTAAGATTGTAGTGCTTATTGTTATAAGGAAGCAGTCATTGTGTTGTATTGTCTGGCCTAGCATAGGAGTTCTGGTTTAGCTGAATACAGATAGGTTATTGACTTTTTCAGAAATCTAGGATTAATACCGAATTCGGGTCAATGGCCCTTCTGTAATACTACAGCTACTGCATGAAGTATATTGATGGGTTCATATTCTATGTCTAATACTATCTTCAAAAGATGTGTTAAGGGAATTGAACACTTATTTTGTTAGGTGGAAAGGACAGCATTTTCTTTACATAAAGTTTGTTTAAAAGCAGGGATATCTAATAATAAAGAAATTCCATAGCATATATGATCAGAGGACTGAAAACTACATGTAGAGTACATGGAAAATCTGAGAAGAAAAAAACCCCAAACTCTCAGGCACAGTGGACACAGTGAGGCAATTTGCTAGCCTTTCAGCTCTGTAGATCTGGCTCACTTAAGTCACATAAGTTAATATTAGACATACAGTCCTGGAGTCTTAAAACACCTTCTGTTTTACAGGCAGATTTTTTGGTCTGTCCTAGAGAGAGTGATTTGATTGAATAACATTGAGATACTGTAAAAGCAAACACACCAAATCTCTTCCTGAGAGATAGGCATTGAAGGCATTCAGACTGCAGTGGACCAAATTTTTAAATGATCCTTGACCCATCCTCTAATTTTTGCATCCACAGCTTTGCACCTGCAGTTAATGATAAGCACACAACTGTGGGCACTTGCAGCTGTGTGTATACAGATCTAGTTGTCTGACTGTACCAGCAAATTAAACAGCAATGGTAGATGTCTAGCTGCTATCAACTGCACCCTCAGTAGAATTCAAAGGCAATATTAGAACCCTTTTCAAATAAAATGGACCCAGTATCTGAGCAAACTTACCAAATCACTTCCTGCAGTATGAAGTTTAATAAGGCATTCATGAGTTAGGTTGGTTGGAGAGAAGATTGCAGCATTTACTGGTAACTGTACCAGCACCCAGATCAATTTTCAAAAACAAACTTTCAAGTGATTCATGATCAGTTTTTACATGTATTTTTTCCCACTCATATATAATTGATGGAAGGTAAGACAACTAACAATTAGCAGCATCACCTTTTTTACTCTGAGTCTATTGCACTATCTACCTTGTCCAGGGAGCTCAATACATTCAAGTACTTGTCCTTCCTGTATAAGGGACACAACTCAGCTGGCTTATTTAAAACTGTAGTATTTTAAAATGGATGGACATGTGATCAGTCCTTTTAACTGCTCAAATACCTGTTGATATCTGTCTCTCTAGTGCCAGGCAATGTCATTTTCCTGCAGTTCCCCTGAAGGCTTATTGACCATAGGCAGAATGAAATTTGCCCATTAGTCCCCATCTCCGTAGATCTCTGCAGATGTCTTTTACATTGTGAAGTCATCACTTTGACACTTGCTTTTATTTTATCAGAGCTATTAAGGAAACCATCTTTCTTCAAAAACAATGAGGAGTCCTTGTGGCACCTCAGAGACTAACAAATGTATTTGGGCATAAACTTTTGTGGGCTAAAACCCACTTCATCAGATGCATGAAGTGAAAAATACAGTAAGCAGTATATATATTACAGCACATGAAAAGATGGGAGTTGCCTTATCAAGTGGGGGGTCAGTACTAACAAGGCCAAGTCAATTAAGATGGAAGTGGCCTATTCTCAATAGTTGACAAGAAGGTGTGAGTATCAGCAGAGGTAAAATTACTTTTTGTAGTGACCCATCCACTCCCAATCTTTATTCAGGCCTAATTTGGTGGTGTCCAGTTTGTAAATTAATTCCAGTTCTGCAGTTTCTTGTTGAAGTATGTTTTTGAAGTTTTTTTGTTGAAGAATTGCCACTTTTAAGCCTGTTATTGAGTGTCCAGGGAGATTGTCCATTAATTCTTTTGCATAGAGACTATCTGGTTTGGCCAATGTACATGGCAGAGGGGCATTGCTGGCACATGATGACATATATCACATTGGTAGATGTTTAGAGTTATAGGTTCAATATAGATAACTCATAACAGATTTTCTTCTTTTTCATATTTACTGCAAGTTGATTTTTTTTCTTGATCTTACAGCACTAACCTAAGTCCTTCATTGTTCTCATAAAGGGGGAGCCAGTCCACAGAAGAGTTCCCCAAAAGATAGGGGCAGCAGAGCACCAGCAGGAAAGAGAGGAGCTGCCCAATCAGGTCTTCCCTGCCACTCCCATCACTTTTGCTTGCTCATTTATGGACACAGGGGGGTTATAGAATCACAGAATATCAGGGTTGGAAGGGACCTTAAGAGGTCATCTAGTCCAACCCCCTGCTCAAAGCAGGGCCAAACCCCAACTAAATCATCCCAGCCAGGGCTTTGTCAAGCATGACCTTAAAAACCTTTAAGGAAGGAGATTCTACCACCTCCCTAGGTAACCCATTCCAGTGCTTCAACACTCTCCTAGTGAAAAAGTGTTTCCTAATATCCAACCTAAAACTCCCCCACTGCAACTTGAGACCAACTTGAGTCCTTGTTCTGTCATCTGCTACCACCGAGAACAGCCTAGATCCATCCTCTTTGGAACCCCCTTTCAGGTAGTTGAAAGCAGTTATCAAATCCCCCCTCATTCTTCTCTTTTGCAGACTAAATAATCCCAGTTCCCTCAGCCTCTCCTCAAAAGTCATGTGCTCCAGCCCCCTAATTATTTTTGTTGCCCTCCGCTGGACTCTTTCCAATTATTCCACATCCTTCTTGTAGTGTGGGGCCCAAAACTGGACACAGTACTCCAGATGAGGCCTCACCAATGTCGAATACAGGGGAATGATCACGTCCCTCTATCTGCTGGCAATACTCCTACTTATACAGCCCCAAATGCCATTGGCCTTTTTGGCAACAAGGACACACTGTTGACTCATATCCAGCTTCTCATCCACTGTAACTCTTAGGTCCTTTTCTGAAGAACTGCTGCATAGCCACTCGGTCCCTAGTCTGTAGCAGTGCATGGGATTCTTCCATGCTAAGTGCAGGACTCTGTACTTGTCTTTGTTGAACCTCAACAGATTTCTTTTGGTCCATTGCTCTAAGTTTTCTAGACCCCTCTGTATCCTATCCTACCCTCCAGCATATCTACCACACCTCCCAATTTAGTGTCATCTTCAAACTTGCTGAGGGTGGAATCCATGCCATCCTCCAGATCATTAATGAAGATATTTAATAAATATTCATCAGATTCAGCTTTCTTCGGTTTGAACACTGAACAGTCATTCCTGTTTTCTAATTGGATGTTTTCCATTCATTACCCTATCTCATCCTCGCAGTCCCTGCACTGCCATCCTCATTCCTTCTGACTTCCATGTCCCTCTCCAACCTTCCCTTGCTCTTTTCCCTCAACAGTCACAAAAACGTGGAATCAACATTTGATATGGTAGTTATCACCCTAGTAACTCTGCATATTGTATCCCCCCCCCCTTTTTGCTACTCTTTTCTATTTATAGGTTTATAAAATGTTCAGGGCTGAGAGTATGACATTTTATATGTTAATGCAGTACCCAGGACAATAACCCCAGATAAGGTCACCTAGGATAGGGTATAGAGGGAGAAAAGGAAGGGAACAAGACCTGACCATTATGGGACCCCATCAGAGAGATGAATAGGGATGAGGAGGACCCACCAGTGAAGAAATTGAAGAGTTGGTTAGAGAGATATGACCACCAAGAAAGTAAGTGCTAAGGGAGGGCAGGCTGTCCTGGAAGAGGGAGTGATCAACAGTACTGAAAGCAGTGGAAAGACTGAGGAGGATGGCATATAGGCACAGAGATGTGGTCAATTAAACAGTTCACCAAATTTGCATGTTTGAGCTTTAAGTGAGTGGCATGCATCATCTGGTTCGTATGAATAAAAAACAAATGTCTCTTAAACAGAGATGGGTCAAATAGCACATAAAGTGATTTGTAGATATTTTTATGAATAAAAGCAATGAGTTTGCTTCAGTGTCATTTACAGGGTCATTTTATTTTTTGTTCACGTGACTTATTTATGAATATGTTTACAAATTCTGACAGTTTTACAAAGGGTGGATAGGCTGAAAATTAATATCAAAAGTGGGTTATTCATAATTTGATGTTTCCTTTTTTAAAAAAGTTAGTCTTGCAATCAAGGAGCAGAACAATATCACACACCAGGGTCAGGAAAAGCTATAATGGAAGTGAATTGTTTGCAAATAAGCAATCTATAGAATAACATTTATTCATATATATTATGACTGCATTATATATTATTCAGGAAATTATTGCAGATAACAAATATCTCAGTGGAAATCAGGATGAGGATTCATAAAGAGAAAAAGAGCTACATTAACTTCTCTCATCCTTCTAAGAAGAAAACACAACCTACAATCCACCAGAACACACAAATAACCTTCTGGCAAATGAGAGACAATGTCTGAATTATTTAAAAAAGTCACCCACTGAAGAAATTTTCAAAGGTTAGAAACCATTCAGAACTTTTGGGAAATTTTATTCTGGCCTTAGACCAATTTCTAATGCTAATCAATGGCCATAGCTAAACAAGGCTGATGTAAAAAATTCTAGACAGAGAGTCAGATATGAAAACTTTTCCACAAAGGCTAAAGGGACCCCTACAATATGGTATTTTTCAAGTTATAATAAAATAAAACAAATCTAGGCTAAATTCTTGCCTGGTTTGCACCCTGTACAATCTCAGTTGGGTTATACAGGTATAACTGAAGGTAAGATTTTGGCCTTTAGAGTGAAACTGTCCATGTTTGTAAATCTAAAATTCTCCGATAAAACCAAAAGGTTGCAATTACGAAGCACTGAAAAGCCTAAATCTTCCTTTAATGCTTTACTAGCATCTCACTAATAGGCCCATGGGGTGCAGTCAGTCAATAATAACCCAATAAAATCAATAACGATAAACAAGAGTCAGTGTTCTAATAAAAATAGATTTTTTTAAAATCCAAACCAGCTGTTTCAGTGTTATGTAAAAATACAGGCCCAGTGCTAAGCTTTGCTTAGCTTCTACGTATGACATTTAGGCTTCTAGCCGCTCATGCAGTTTCTGTGGATGCAAGTAAAATGATGAGCAATAGTCATAGCAGTTTTAGATTGCCAAGGTCAATAAATGAGTGTATTGCTAACTTTGTGCTGCAACTTTATAGATACTCGATGTTTACTTTGTAGATTTCATTTTAACATAAAAATCTAGCAGGTTTTTCTCTATTATCTTCCAAGCACAAAAGGGAATAACATAAGACACTGAACATTGACCCACTTTTCCTTGAACCTTGAGACATTTTTCTCAACTTTGGGATGCTGGGAAGAGATAGAGTCCACCTCACCAAGAAGGGGAAGAGCATCCTTGTGCACCGACTCACCAATTGAGTGAGGAGGGCTTTCAATTCAGTTCAAAGGGGGCAGGTGACAAAAATCCACAGGTTAGTAAAAGGTGACCTTAATAGAGTGCTAGATATTGGGAGGGGTATATGGAAAATTAAAATAGAGTCATAGGATCAATAAGAGGAAAATCAGTGGGGGAATGTGCTCAACATCTTAGACGTCTATACACAAATGGAAGAAGTATGGGGAATAAACAGGAAAAAACGGATGCATTAGTACATAAGCTAAATTATGATTCAATTGGCATCACAAGAGACTCATAACTGGAATATTGGTAGAGGGGTGTATAGGTTTTTTCAGGAAGGACAGGCAGGATAAAAAGGGAGACTATATCTCAAGAATATATTTGTTTGCTCTGAAGTCCAGAAGTAGGTCAGAGGAAGACCCATTGAAATTCTCTGGGTAAAGATACAAGGGGTAAAAAAAAAAAAAGGGTTGAAATAGGGGTTGATTACAGACCACCAAAGCAGGAAGAGGAGGTGGATGTGGGCATTTCTGGGATAAGCAACAAATATCCAAAATACAAGATCTGGCAGTAATGTGGGACTAACTACCGAGCCATCTGTTGGAAAAGTAATATGGCAAAACACAACATTTCCAGTAAGTTCTTGGAATGTATTAGGGACAACTTTTGTGTTTCAAAAAGTGGAGGAAGTAACCAGGGGAAAGACATTTTAGACTTGATTCTCACCAACAGGCAGGAATTGGTAGCAAATCTGAAGGTGGAAGGCAAAGCTGGTAAGATTCTAAGGAAAGGAAGGAGTGAGAGCAGCAGAATAAAGACAATGGACTTTAAAAAAAGCAGACTTTAACAAACTCAGAGAACTCGTACATAAAATAGGAAGATAATCTAAGAGATAAAGGAGGTCAGGACAGCTGAAAGTTTCTCAAGGAGACAATATTATAGGCACAATTACAAACTAATCTGATGTAAAGGAAAAATAGGAAGACTAGCAAGAGGCCATCATGAGCTCTTTAATTATCTGAAAATCAAAAAGAAATCCTACAAAAAAAAAGTTAAGGAAAGATACTGGAACAAAGTTATTAATTTTTAAAGGAAGTATGGGCTGGATGAATGCACTACAAGGTGGGTAGAAAGCTGGCTAGATTGTCGGGCTCAACGGGTAGTGATCAATGGCTCCATGTCTAGCTGGCAGCCGGTATCAAGTGGAGTACCCCAAGGGTCGGTCATGGGGCCGGTTTTGTTCAATATCATTATAAATGATCAGGAGGATGGTGTGGATTGCACTCTCAGCAAATTTGCAGATGATACTAAACTGGGAGGAGTGGTAGATAAGCTGGAGGGGAGGGATAGGATACAGAAGGACCTAGACAAATTGGAGGATTGGGCCAAAAGAAATCTGATGAGGTTCAATAAGGATAAGTGCAGGGTCCTGCACTTAGGACGGAAGAACCCAATGCACAGCTACAGACTAGGGACCGAATGGCTAGGCAGCAGTTCTGCGGAAAAGGACCTAGGGGTGACAGTGGATGAGAAGCTGGATATGAGTCAGCAGTGTGCCCTTGTTGCCAAGAAGGCCAATGGCATTTTGGGATGTATAAGTAGGGGCATAGCGAGCAGATCGAGGGATGTGATCGTTCCCCTCTATTCGACATTGGTGAGGCCTCATCTGGAGTACTGTGTCCAGTTTTGGGCCCCACACTTCAAGAAGGATGTGGATAAATTGGAGAGAGTCCAGCGAAGGGCAACAAAAATGATTAGGGGACTGGAACACATGAGTTATGAGGAGAGGCTGAGGGAGCTGGGCTTGTTTAGCCTGCAGAAGAGAAGAATGAGGGGGGATTTGATAGCTGCTTTCAACTACCTGAAAGGGGGTTCCAAAGAGGATGGCTCTAGACTGTTCTCAATGGTAGCAGATGACAGAACGAGGAGTAATGGTCTCAAGTTGCAGTGGGGGAGGTTTAGATTGGATATTAGGAAAAACTTTTTCACTAAGAGGGTGGTGAAACACTGGAATGCGTTACCTAGGGAGGTGGTAGAATCTCCTTCCTTAGAGATTTTTAAGGTCAGGCTTGACAAAGCCCTGGCTGGGATGATTTAACTGGGAATTGGTCCTGCTTTGAGCAGGGGGTTGGACTAGATGACCTTCTGGGGTCCCTTCCAACCCTGATATTCTATGATTCTATGATTCTATGATTCTAATTACAAGTTGTAAGCACCTGGAAGATAATAGGGTTATAAGGAATAACCAGTATGGATTTCTCAAGAACAAATCATGCCAAACCAACTTTATTTCCTTCTTTGACAGGGTTACTGGCCTAGTTGATAAGAGGGAAACATTAAATGTGATATAGCTTGATTTTAGTAAGTCTTTTGACACAGTCCCACATGAGATACTCCTGTGGTCTAGTTTAAATTACTATAAGGTGGGTGCACAACTGGTTGAAGGACCATACTCAAAGAGTAGTTATCAATGTTCCCTGTCAAGCTGGGAGGGTATATCTAATGGGATCCTGCAGAGCACAGTCTTGGGTCCAGTACTATTCAATATGTCCATTAATGACTTGGATAATGTAGTGGAGACTATGCTTATAAAATCTGCAGACGACACCAAGCTAGGAGGGTTTGCAAGCACTTTGCAGGATGGGATTAGAATTCAAAACAAACTTGACAAATTAGACAACAAGAGGAAATTGAATAAGGACAAGTACAAAATACTTCACTGAGGAAGAAAAAAAATCAAATGCACAACTACAAAATGGGGAGTAACTGGCTAGGCAGTAGCATTGCTGAAAAGAATCTGGGTTTTTATAATGGATCACAAATTGAACATGGCTCAACAATGTAATGCAGTTGCAAAAAAGGCTAGTATCATTCTAAGGTGTTTGAACAAGAATGTGAAATGTAAGTAATTATCCTGATCAACTTGGCACTCATGAGGCCTCAGCAGGAGCACTGTGTCCAATTCTGAGCACCAGGCTTGAAGAAAGATGTGGACAAATCAATGAGAGTCCAGACGAGAACAACAAAAATGATAAAAGGAAAGGTTAAAAATGGAGAAAGGTTAAAAAACCGGGCATGTTTAGCCTTGAAAAAAACAAGACTGAGTGGGGACCTGATGACAGTCTTCAAATATGTTAAGGGCTGTTATTAAAAAAAAAGATGATGATCAGTTGTTCTCCATGTCCTTGAAGATAGGATAAGAAGTAAACAGCTTAATTTGCAGCATAGGAAACTTAGGTTACATATCAGGAAAAACTTTCTAACTATAAGGGCAGTTAAGCACTGGAATAAGCCTCCATGGGAGATTATGGAATCCCCATCATTGGAGGTTTCTAAGAACAGATTGGACAAACACCTGTCAGGTGTGATCTAGGTTTACTTGGTCCTGCCTCAGTGCAGGGAGCTGGACTTGACTTCTGAAGGTCCCTTCCAGCCTTAAATTTCTATGATTATCAGGGCTTGATTTTACCATTTCCTGTGCAGCCACCCAGGAAGTGAGCCCCACTCTTTCTCTCGCCTGTTGAATGGATTTGTGCTGTATAAAAGTATCTGAATACCCAATCTGGGCACCAGGGAGCAGGGGAAGAGAAAGATCTGAGCGCTTAGGGTGAAATCCTGACACTATTAAAATTAACAGGAGTTTTGCTATTGATTTCAATAGCATCAGGACTTTGCCCTCGATATCCACCCTATAAACTACTGGGGAGGGAAATGCCGGATTCAAAGAGTGGGAGTTGTGCACCCCTAAAAGAGGTGATATAATTACTTCCCATTTCCTGACCCATTCCTATCAAGTGTTTCTCTTGGGCTACTGTGCACCAACATCTAACTCAGGGGTCAGACTAAAAGCTCAATGTAACCCTTTAAAAATAATGAATCATTTTTATTTTTTGCCTAAGAATATTAAAATATGTTACAAACTTGAATTAGAATGCAACATACTCTGTTCATTAGAGTATGATCCCCATTTTACAAATGGGCAAACCAAGGCATAAAAGACTTATTCAAAGGCCTGAACCAGGAGTTCTCAGTCTCTCGCTCTGTCCAGAGGACCTTCCTGACCACGAGTGGATCAAGATATTCAGTACCAAGAACGAATGGTTCAGGCATAAAGGACCAGGATCAGGGCTGTCCCTATGTGTTTTGCTACCCAGGACAGAAAATGTTTTTGTGCTCTTCAAGTAGCTCAGCAAAAAAAATTAACCACCCTCAACCTGACCTCTACCCTTCTCTACTGAGCAGCAAAACAATTTGGTACTCCTGGAAGTTGGTATACAGGGTGACTGCCCTGATTGCCTATCCTTAAGGCCGGCCTTGACCAGGAATGAACATATTATGATTGTGACTTCAAGCTGAGGTGTATCTGCTACCACAGATTTTGGGATCAGCATAAGGCAGTATCTGCACAGTTCCAGTGTACTCTTGCGAAAAGCCTTTTTGTATCACTCCAGGTATGTCATGTAGTAAGTGGAAGAATCCACATTCAGAACTGGTTTCCAGGGCAGGTACACAGCAGTAACAATGTGAGAGGAGTAAGGCAATAGTGGGAGCAACAAGTTTCCCCTATACATCGTGCGTACTAACTAATTCAGAAACACAGCAGTGAATGCTGGCAGGTAGCCAATATAGCCTATTGCAAACCATTACCCCTCAAATTATAATATGGTGTGGGTGTGCAGATATGGGTTGGTACTTATAGGCAGCAAACCCTCTGGCTGAAGAGCAATTGTGCAGAACAGTGGATGAGTAAAAGTTGTGAAGTAACTGGCAGCTAGCCTGGATGCACCCACCTTTTCGTGCTGTGCAGATATAGAATATTATATTCCTGCATTTGAAATGTGTAAAGGGGAAGTTCATACAGGTAGTGAATGTTCATCTAGCTTTACATTCTGCAAAATGGCCTCTGTGACATGGAATTGCAGCAGAGTTACCCTATTTTGGAATCTGGAGATCTGAGTAACAGATTGGGAATTACATGGCTGTTGAAGATTGGTTTAAACTTTTGCTGCTGGCAAAAATGACACTAAGAAATGGTACTTGAATATAATGTATTATTTTAAATAAGTGGAGAACATTACATTAGCAACTACTGAGAATCCATACCTTATAGTTTTGGTCATTGTATAATTGCACACAGTTTGTAACATCTGTTTAGACATAAAATGAGCGCCATCAGAAGTCCACCAACAATTGTGCACAAAAGAGCGAGGAGGTAGAAAGTAAGATAGCCAAGAAAAACAAAGGAAGGAGAACAGAACAGCATGGGAATTGATAAGTGTGTGAGCAAGTCAATAAGCATGTAGTATTAGAGAAGTGTGAGGTCCTTTAATTCCTGTATCCATACTCCCCTATGGTCTTATCTCTGATATGTTCATCTCATAAGAAATTACACTGGTGGAAATTTTGAAACATAGCAGGAGTTTAGACATACAAGCCCCATTGACGTTGATGGGAGTTGTGTCCCCCAACCCCTGTACAATCTTTGGAAAATGTACCCTCTTAATGTTTAAAATAATTATTTCTAAAATGAGACCATCAGCAACAAACAGCAGTTAGTTTCTTTCCACTGACTGGCAGTGATGGCACAATTTAACAGCCTGGCCATTGTAAAATCTCAGACAGTTTCACTCAAGATTGCCCATTGGGCTGTATTACTGGAAGCCATCATCTCTGCTGGAAACAATTGCCTATGGACAACTTACTTCACATGGAGTTGTGTTATTATAAGGTGACAACAGCACCATTAACTCACATCACCACTGTACTAAGGTTAAACGACTTTTGTTTACTAAGGTTACTCAAGCTGCTGAACTGTGATGAGCAATTTAGCTTAACCTTTCACAGCAGTTCTAAATCTATATTTACTAATGAAGCTAGAGCATGTTGGACCCCCACACATATTTTGAATACCTGATTATGAACACTGAAATATGCCATTTTAGCACTGAACTCATGTTTCTCAAAGGCCAACATGACTTTTCTACAGAGATTCTGTAACCTAAATTGCAATGTTTAAAATAACAGTACTGCCTTAAAACAAAATTTATTTTTACTACATCGAATACTGGAAATACTGAGATCCAATTAAGACTAGATCGAATCACACTGCTCACAGATTTTTTTTCCTAATTACTCATATAAGATCATGTTTAATAATAATTACTTCTCATATAATGTTTTTCATCTGCAATACTTTGCAAAGATGAGTAAGCACTATTTTACCTATTTTACAGATGGAGAAAACAGATATATAAAAGTTAAGTGATTTACATAAGATCAAGTCAATTCTAGGCCTAAGAATATATCCCAGGGTGAAGTTTTCAGAAGTGACTGGTGATTTTATGTACCATATTTTCTGAGTGTCCAATTTAAGGACATTTAAAGGGATTTGCTGATTTTTTTTTTTAATTGATTCAGGAATGCCGCTAGGGTGCCTGGTGAGAGTTGTAGGTCAGATGCCTCTTGCTCCTGTTCCCATTCTCTTCTATGGGCCATGTTCCCCAGCCAGACTTCATCTTCCATTACACTCTATGGCCTCCCCTCTCCATAAGCCACCACAGTGCACCACTGAGTTCTTGTGTCAGCAGTACATCCTAAGAAATACAGTCTGATTGAGGAACTCAGCCCACCAATGTGAATGGGGCATGTGGCACCCAAACTACAATGGCTAGGAGGCATCATGGTAGTATTAACTACTTTTTTAAAAATATTATTTTCAGCCAAAATATTTTAGTCATCAGGTGTTTAGCTTGTTGGTGCAAATTCAACTTTTCCCACAGAAAGCAGATAATTTTCTATTTTGTCAAAACCACAATTTACCATCAAAAACAGTTTTGATAGAAAAATTTTGACCAGCCTATTTTACTCATCTAACAGAAGGTACAAAACTTTGTCCAGGGGTGGAGGGAGCAAGTCTTGTTCCCACCTGTTCTAGCATTTGTAGCTACTAGAGCTGAACTTCGCTGAGGGAAGATGAAATTGTAAAGAGAAAAGGAAGTACAAGTAGATTTTTTTAAAAATTATATTAACTTCCCCACTGTACAAACTTTGCACAAAATATTGTTTACTTGATAAATGTGTTACTTTTTTCTGCCTTATATGCCCATTCTTTTCTGAACAATGAGAGTTAGATGTTTTGGCATCAGTGGAGTACTTATAGAGTAAAATATCATTCATGAGTAAGGGCATCAGAATCTGGCCTCTCTTTTATTTTCATATTGTCATGTAAGCTACTGGTAGCAGCAACAGTGATGAGCAATTGTGTAGTTTATGTATACAGAGGACTGTGCAAACCTTAACTTGAAATTATGATTCTCATTCACGCCATGGCTACACTTACCGGGGATCAACGCTGCTGCAATTGATGCAGCAGGGGTCGATTTAGTGGCTGTAGTGAGGACCCGCTAAATTGACCGCAGAGCGCCCTCCTGTCGACTCTGGTACTCCACCAGAACGAGAAGATTAAGGTACGTTGACAGGAGAGCGTCTCCCGTCGACGCAGCATGGTGTAGACACCACAGTAAGTCGACCTAATCTACATTGACTCCAGCTATGTGATTCACTTAGCTGGAGTAGTGTAATTTAGGTTGATTTACCGCAGTAGTGTAGACCAGGCCTCAGAGTTTTACTTTGCATTTCAGGTTTGAACAAACCCCAAACTCAAATTAAAATCCATTCACAACTTCCATGAGTCACTTCCTTTTGCATTGAAACCATGCAAAATTATGAATTTCCCCTCATTTAGATGTAAAGCCATCAATCAAGCCAGTTTTGCTCTGGATCTGTGTCTGCAATCACAGAACATTCAGGAAACATCACTAATCTTTTGATTACTCTGGGCTGATTATCAAGTTTATACAAAAACACCAAGCCATGCAAGTTTCCTGTAGTTTATGCTTTCATTACAAAACAGTATGCACACCTCTAGGAGAAATACCCTAATACAAGAACATTATCTGTGCTAGCTGTCTGACTAGAGGTGCTGACCTATTGAACATTCAGTGAAAGACCTCACTAATTCTGCTTTTAAACTTCACAAAGTAAAAAAGACATTGTATTATGGTTTGTATCAGGAGATAAAGTCACATTGGATTGTATTGCCAGAGAAGATTAAAGAGAGTGAACGCAGCCACACAGTCACAGTGCATTGTGGAATTTAAGATTGGATGTATAATACATATTCGGTACTTATAGCCTACAAGCTAAATTCATTACTCTTTATATGGGGAAAACTCCCATTAAGTGAGAGTAAGGACTGCAGGACTTGGTCCTCTGTGTTAGTGCGAAGGGACTGGTAAGAGCTCAAGTTCTTGTAACTACCCCTGTGATTGACTTGAGTGGAAAGGACTGATGGCAGCTTTCAGATTGTAAGACCTATTCTCATGGACAGAAAAAGTGCTAAATTTCTGCCTCTAGTGGAGGGAGAAGCAAATAAATGGGGAAAATAGCATCCTCTGAATGATTGCCAAGAATTCCCACAAAAAATAAACAGTCTGGTGGTTATGTTCTTAACAGCTGTGTTAATGGGGTTAAAGAAGCCTTAAAAAAACCCTGTCTTTTTATTTGAGATCCGTTTTTACAAAACAGATACAGTACAAGTTTTGCTTTTAAACATAGCATGACACTTACATAGTTCACCACCTGACACTTGGAGAAATGTGCCATTCTTGTGGTGATCTTAATTCTTGGAAGAGCACTGGAGGGTCTGACTTGTCCCATGTAACTTGTCTCAAGTGTTTCAGAACGACACTAGCTAGAGGCAGGAGTCTTATAGCTAGAGCTGTGGAAAACCTCTAAATATCATTTTATAAAGATACTATGCCAAGAAAGGATTGCACACACAAAGGAAAAATACGCCAACCAGTCATCTCTCATTTTGCTGAGAACATAAGAATGGCCATATTGGGTCAGACCAGTGGTCCATCTAGCACAATGGTCTTATCTTCAGACAATTATCAATGCCTGGTGCTTCAGGGGAGTGAACAGAACAGGGCAATTTATTGAGCGATCCATCCCCTGCTGCCCAATCTCAGCTTCTGGCAGTCAGAGGTTTAGGGACAACCAGAGCATGAGGTTGTGTCCCTGACCATCTTGCCCAATAGCTAAGGCTGCATGTTTGTCACGGAAGTCACAGATTCCGTGACTTTCTGTGACCCCCATGACTTCTGCAGTGGCCGGTGCTGGCTCAGGGGCTCCCCAAGCCAGGTAGGCCCTGGGCCAGCAGCAGCAGTTTGGGTGTGTGGGAGGGGGCTCAGGGCTGGGGCAGTGGGTTGTGGTGCATGGAGGCACTTATCGGGGGGGGACGGGATGACTCCCTGGCTTCCACCGGCATATCCCTGCAGCTCTTAGGCGGAGGGGCCAGGTGGCTCCATATGCTGTCCGTGCCCACAGCTCCCGTTGGCTGCGGTTCCTGGCCAATGGGAGTTGCAGAGCCAGTGCTTGCGGTGGGAACGGTGTGCAGAGTCCCCCTGGCCACCCCTCCCCCTAGGAGTTGAAGGGACATGCTGGTTGGAGACAGGTAGGGAGCCTCCCAGCCCCGCCAACCCTCCCCACCTCCGCAGGACCAGCAGGGATCCCAGGCCATGCCCCACCACCTGGCACCCTCCCAAGCACTAGCGGGGGTCCAGGTCACACGCCACTGCCCTTCACCCCAGCACCCATGGCCCCCCAGCCCAAGTTTTAGTTAGGGGTATATAGTATATAGTCATGGACAGGTTACAGACTGTTAATTCTTGTTTACTACCCATGACCTGTCCATCCAGTGGCCCCACTGACTGTTTGTCAAGCTTTCTGCTTAAATTTTTTTTTATATTTGTTTTTGCATCTTTTGCTAGTTGCTGTTCAAGTTCTTTTTTTGGCCTACCTAATTATATTTCTATACTTGACTTGCCAGAGTTTATGTTCCTTTCTATCTTCTTCACTCGGACTGACCTTCCAATTTTGAAAGGATGTCTTTTTGTCTCTAACCCACTGTTAATCTGTTATTTAGTCATAGAGATGTTGTGGGGGTTTTTTGGTTCTCACATTTTTTTTTTAATTTGGGGTATACCTATAGTTTGAGCCTCTATTATAGTATTTTTTTAAAAGTTTTCATGCCCTTGCAGCATTTCACTCATGACTGTACCTTTTAATTTCCATTTAACTAGCCTCCTCATTTTTGAAGTTAAATGGTACTGGGGTGGGTTTCTTGGTATTTTCCCCTAAACAACCATCTTAAGTTTAAATACATTATGGTTGCTATTACCAAGTGGTATATTTGCCTTTTGGACCACAGCTGTGTGCCACTTAGAATTAAATGAAGAACTGCCTCTCCTCTTGCGGGTTCCAAGACTAGCTGCTCCAAGAAGCAGGCATTAATGGGGTCTAAAACTTTTACCTCTGCATCCCGTCCCAAAGTGACATGTTCCCAGTCAATATGGAGATAGTTGAGCTCCCCCATTATTATTGATCTTTTGTTTTTGTAACCTCTCGTATCTTCCTGAGCATTTCACAATCATTGTTACCATCCTGATCAGATGGTTATATATTCCTACTGCTATACACTTATTAGCCAAGCATCGAATTTCTATCCACAGAGATTCTATGGTACCATTTGAGTCATCTAAGACTTTTACTCTATTTGACTCCATGCTTTCTTTTACATATAGTGCCACTCCCCACCAGTGCAACCTGTTCTGTCATTCCTATATATTTTACCCTATTATTACTGGTTTCAGAGTAGCAGCCATGTTAGTCTGTATCCGTAAAAAGGAGTACTTTATATATATGATAATCAATGGGACAGAGTAATATTAGGAAAAAGAAAAGGAGGACTTGTGGCACCTTAGAGACTAACAAATTTATTTGAGCATAAGCTTTCGTGAGCTACAGCTCACTTCATTGGATGCATTGGAAAATACAGTGGGGAGATTTATATGCACAGAGAACATGAAACAATGGGTGTTACCATACAGACTGTAAGGAGAGTGATCAGGTAAGGTGAGCTATTACCAGCAGGAGAAACCATTACAAGAAGGGGGGAAAAAAACCTTATGTAGTGATAATCAAGGTGGGCCATTTCCAGCAGTTGACAAGAACGGCTGAGGAACAGTGGCGGGGGGGTGAGGGGCGTGGAATAAACATGGGGAAATAGTTTTACTTTGTGTAATGACGCATCCACTCTCAGTCTTTATTCAAGCCTAAGGTAATTGTATCCAGTTTGCAAATTAATTCCAATTCAGCAGTCTCTCGTTGGAGTCTGTTTTTGAAGTTTTTTTGTTGAAGAATTGTGACTTTTAGGTCTGTAATCGAGTGCAAAGAGATTGAAGTGTTCTCCAACTGGTTTTTGAGTGTTATAATTCTTGACATCTGATTTGTGTCCATTTATTCTTTTACGTAGAGACTGTCCAGTTTGGCCAATGTACATGGCAGAGGGGCATTGCTGGCACATGATGGCATATATCACATTGGTAGATGTGCAGGTGAATGAGCCTCTGATAGTGTGGCTGATGTGATTAGGCCCTATGATGGTGTCCCCTGATTAGATATGTGGACACAGTTGGCAACAGGCTTTGTTGCAAGGATAGGTTCCTGGGTTAGTGGTTCTGCTGTGTGGTTGCTGGTGAGTATTTGCTTCAGGTTGTGGGGCTGTCTGTAAGCAAGGACTGGCCTGTCTCCCAAGATCTGTCAGAGTGATGGGTCATCCTTCAGGATAGGTTGTAGATCCTTGATGATGCGTTGGAAAGGTTTTAGTTGGGGGCTGAAGGTGATGGCCAGTGGCGTTCTGTTATTTTCTTTGTTGGGCCTGATCTGGAGTAGGTAACTTCTGGGTACTTTTCTGGCTCTGTCAATCTCTTTGGTCACTCGATTACAGATCTAAAAGTCGCAATTCAACAAAAAAACTTGAAAAACAGACTCAGAGAGACTGCTGAATTGGAATTTGCAAACTGGACACAATTAACTTAGGCTTGAATAAAGATTGGGAGTGAATGGGTCATTACACAAAGTAAAACTATTTCCCCATGTTTATTCCCCCCACCCCTCCGCACCACTGTTCCTCAGACGTTCTTGTCAACTGCTGGAAATGGCCCACCTTGATTATCACTACAAAAGGTTTTTCCCCCCCTGCTCTCCTGCTGGTAATAGCTTACCTTACCTGATCATTCTTGTTACAGTGTATATGGTAGCACCCATTGTTTCATGTTCTCTGTGTATATAAATCTCCCCACTGTATTTTCTACTGAATGCATCCGATGAAATCAGCTGTAGCTTACGAAAGCTTATGCTCAAATAAATTTGTTAGTCTCTAAGGTGCCACAAGTACTCCTTTTCTTTTTCCTAATATTACTTTGTCCCATTGATTATCATAATCCCACCAAGTTTCTGGGATGCCTATTATATCTATGTCCTTATTTAATACCAAGTAATCAAGTTCACCCCTCTTAGTACTTAGACTTATTGCATTTGTGTACAAGCACAAACAAAGTTTTTCAAATTTTGTTGTCTCCCTTCATGAGATATAACTGAATGGGACTGTATCATTTGACTAAAAAGAAAAGGAGTACTTGTGGCACCTTAGAGACTAACAAATTTATTTTCCACTGAATGCATCTGATGAAGTGAGCTGTAGCTCACGAAAGCTTATGCTCAAATAAATTTGTTAGTCTCTAAGGTGCTACAAGTACTCCTTTTCCTTTTGTGAATACAGACTAACATGGCTGCTACTCTGAAACCTACCATTTGACTGTTTCTCTTCAGCCCATACCTGTACTTTATCAACTTCTATCCTCTCCTCTTTACTAGGCTATAGAGTATCCCCTTTAATAAATCCCCCCACAAAGGATGAACCATGAGCTACTCCACACCCATTGGTTTTCTTTTGCTAATTTGATCTATTTTAACTTCAATTATATAAATATTAATAAACATGGCTGATTTTAAACCATTGCTATGTGAAGTCCTTTGCCCTTAAAATGTACCAAAAAAAGCCCTTCATTTAGCTTTTGTTTGGGGGATAGGAGCTTATTGGTTGAAATTTAGGATAAAAGATTATCCCCTCTGATCCTGAATTTAATCCACTCTCAGAACTCCCACTGGCCTAAGCTCTGCTTTCAGTATCACTGGTGTAAATCTAGAGTGACATCAGTGCAAACACTGAAGTAACAAGAGAAGAATTTGACCTATGGATTTTAGTGGATATTCACTGAACAGAAAGATTGCATTATTGACTCCTACTTTCTTGACATATTATTATGATAATAGCAGTAATATCATCCATCTGTATCACATCATGGGGATTTTAAAAAATGAATAGCCTTAAGCATAGAAAGGGGAAAGCTACTGTCTAAAATGTATCCCCATGAGTCACCAATAAATCCTGACCATGAAGAGACTTCACAGGTTTAAGTAATCAGGAGTTTTGTTAAACCCTTTGCAGAATTCCTGTATAAAATTCTCATAGTGCTGTCTTCTGGAGGTCACTGATTGTGATGTCTTACACTCCTAATGGGTTCCTGAGCTACTCATTCATACCCTTAGATACCACTCCAAGTGCTCCAATAAATACTGAGATCTTCTTTGTTCTAGTTTTCCATAATCATTCCATGCTGTAGACACGTCATTCATACTTTGCTATCTTTTCTTCTTCTTTATTATTGATATTTCTATTGTGTTAGCAAGTAGGAGTCACAGACCACAATTGCATTGTGCTAGCAGCAGACAAAGACAAATAATATTTCCCTGGAGAAGAAAAAATGTGGCAGCATCTAGTGAGTCAAATACTAATTCTAGAGTAACACCATTAAGTTCAACTCCAGACTTCTGGGTTTGTACCCCTGTAATACAGCAGAACTTGAGCCAGCATTTGCACAGCAAAACCACAGGTGAAGCACAGTTCTCAGGGAAGGGAATTTGTTGCTCTCTATTTTGATCTTATTTAATATTACCCAAAGGAGAGTGTGGATATTGACAGGCACTTGGAATGCGGAAAAAGAATCCCTCCCCTCAAGGCAGGGAAAAAAACTGTACATTTTTGCACCCTACATATTGGCTTCTAAAACTTATTTTAAAAAGTTAGACCACATTTTTTAGTGTGGTTCTTCTTCCCAATCATGTGACAAATAAACCATCTCAAACCATACAACAAATAGTTTTTTGTAATCCACAGAACACAGGAGTTGCAGTTCTACCTAGTTTATATGCAGAATTCACCTGGCCCTGACATGGGTGGGCAGTTTGTTTGTAGATGTAGGGGATGCAGTGTGAGTAAATGGGGAGGGGTATGAACATTTTAAGGGCTATTGTATGCGCAGTGTGATGAGTCATCCCTGAGCCTGAGTGAGTGAGTCATCTGAGGTAATTACTTGCAAGTCCTATGATTGTCACAGGCCTATCAACCAGGGCCCATCCAATCCACAAGCAAGGGCCTAACCAGGTGACCCCAAGGCAGGTACATAGACTCCCAATGGAAACAGCCACTCCAATCTGCTCAACATTGCTACCTGATTGGGAGAATTCCCAGTTGCCTGGTAGTTCTGAAAGCTCCCCAGCCTGCACCCATTCCTGCTCCTGCCCCAGCCTCATCCAGCCACCCTCCCACAGATATCCTGACACGTAGGGCCCCAGATTGCCTTAAACTGGCCTTGATACTAGACACATTCTCCATTAGCAAGATCAACAGCACTTAGTTTCTTTCAGTGTTAGCACAGGGATTTCATGAAACAACTGTAAACTGGATTGGACAACAATTTTTTAGACCAACTGTACAACTACATCACCAAGATGGCCCGGGAGATGGTTAGCCAACCTTAACCAACCTATAGAGGAGTTACAATACTCAATCGTGCTAAGGACGTGTAACCAGTTATCAGTGCCAGTGACAAAAGCAGTAGAGTCTCTCAGTCTAGTGTATCTATGCAAAGAGTGACTCATTTTAACATTGTTGCAAATGTCAGATTCTCCATGTGGTCTGTGTCTCTGCAACCATTTTCAATGAGACCTGCTGTCACTTCAGGGGGTTTAGGCTCTGTATTGCATGCATTATGGGAGAAGTCATTATGCGAGGTGCTACTAGGATCCGCATTTGGTATTGAAGGCAGAGCATGATACTATCATCCCTTGTAGCAAGCAATTCCAAATAAGCTCCAGGAATGGACTTGGGCACTGCTGCAACAGTTTAGTGGTATCTGTTATCATAGTTATGAGAGGGCTGCTATTGCAATTTTATATATGTGCGTGTGCGCAAACATGGCATAGATTTGGATTTATTAGGCCTGGTTGCTACCTCAGTTGTTATTTTATCTCAGAGGAAGTTACCCTGGAGCCAGACCTCATCCACAATCCCCTCATGGCAGTGTAGGTTAAGGGTGTACAAGAAGCACTGTGATGCTGTTTCCTTGGCACTGGCATAATGTTACACTTTTTAGTACTCAAGGCCTAAATATAGATCAGTAGAGTAATAACTGCATGAGGTGCTGATTCAAGGCAGGGACATTGGGAACTTCAGGTGTTTGTTTAATATTACGTAAGTTGGCTGAGTGTATCCCCAAACTGTCAGAACTCATTTAAAAATATTTCCTTGCTCACCCATGAATCACTGCACCTATTTTTAGGTCCTGCTACCACAGACAGAGCTGTTCTCTCTTCTACCTAGGAACGTTATTATTTACAGTCAGAGAATGACAAATTCCAAAGGAGCAGAGAGACCACTGGTTTGATTTCCCTCAGTTTTTTATGTGGGTGCTACTAACACTTTACCACCACCATAGCGTCAAGTGCTCCAGCACAATTTGGCCACTTTACATAACCTAAAGTTGGCCTGTCAGGCCCATGGAGGATCACATGTGACAAATAAGCCAGACTCAAGGACATTTTATGGTTGGGTAGCACCAACAAAAAAAGAGACTTATACCACCTCCCTGCCCTGTTGCTGGTGTGACAGGGAAAAGTGAATATGACTCGAGGAAAACAGGTATGGTTAGGTTGACCTGCAATTCTCAGATGCATTTTTGTCCCCCCAACCCTATGGCCACGAGACCTAGATACAAATTAGAGCAGCCAAGGTCCACGAGTAGATCACACAAGTGCAAAGCTGAGGTTTCAGCCACCTTAGCACAGACACACTGACTTGCGCTCTGTGGATTAGTCACCCCCCAGGATCTGGTCTGTTGTATCTAAGGTAGATATCACTGCAGCTATGTCTGATTCTCCATTTTGACTTAACTTTTTCTACTGCCCCGTGAACATGTCTTGGAGCTATTTGACTAAAGGAAGAGAGACTGCTCTTGAATTTTGTGGGCTTTGGTGATATTTGTTTTGTACTTTGACATCAGTTTCCCTTTTTCAAGCTTATGACAAGACCTATGTGAAATAACAGTTTGGGAGGCTTTTGATGGCAAATCACAGAAGAAACAACAACAGAAGAGTGCATTTCTGTCACAAATCTGGAAAAAAAACCATGCATTTTTTGTTGTGCTTTGGCCTGTTTCCCTAGGTACAAGTTCGTTCCCCAGCTATAATCATTACCCCCATCGTTCCTTCTCTTTGCCATTTTCAGTTCATGCTTAGACCTTTATGTCACCAAAAATTAGTTTGTTTTTAAACTCACTCTTCACAAAAAAGCACAACTCGTTCCTGCCAGAGGGAACTCTGGGGAGGAAACTATCCACAAGGATCTCATTGAAGAAATCCCTCCTACACTGTCCTGTGATGGAGGCAGGGTTTCTGGGAAGTGGGAGGAAAAGATTGCTTGGCACACCCTCAAACCTAGCAGATTCCCAGGAATCTTCAGGAAGCCAAGAACCTCTGTAAGAAGTCCTGTTCTTCCACACCTGCTCTCCTCAATTCCCTGTTAATGACTCCATTGGAACCATGCTACCAGGGACTGCCCCCTGCCCCAACTATGGGACCTCCCCGGGGGTGGACTACCCAGATAAGATAATTTAGTCTCAGGTACATGCTTCTCCTCTCTGGCCCTGACTAATCTGTGCACAGTTGGGGTAGGCTGGGGAGGATATGCGTCCCCAACGCCATCCCTGCCTCCTGTCCCATCCAGTATTCCTCAATTCTACTGAGTCTCCTCACCTTCCCCAAACATGGACCCTGACCCCATACTGATGTCTTGACTGGTTTCAAAGATGGGGAAGTGCCATAGAGTCAGTTGAAATGCGGAGGTTCACATGCTGAGGGCCTCTTCTTACACAGAAAAGGGAGCACCAGCTGGCTCTAGAGATGGCACCAAACTAACACCCTGGATCTGACCATCCGAGAACTTTGGATGCTGGGGACAGAATCTTAATCTAGATCCAAATTTTGTATCTGACCCCATTTAAATATAGGCGGATTCAAATATCTCAAAACTCTGGGGTGTTCTAAATCTATGTCATGCTCTTGTACACAGCTCTTTTCCATACCACACAAGGCCTCTTGCCCCTGTAACAAACATCAGAGGGCCTCGTTTTCAGATGTGCCAATAACGTTTTACGTTTTATCTTAAAAATAGCAATTAGTTCACTCAGATGTCAAATGGTATGTATTCTATCAACCGTAGGCTGAATGAGAGAAAACCCTATACCTGGAAAATGAACAGGGCACAACTTGTTAGAAAAATTGCTTTCACTTAGCATGTAGCCTTCTGCACTATTTCAATAAAATGTAACAATTTAGAAAGCAATTTCTGGGTCTTCAAGAAGAGATTCTAGTTTGATGGGTTTTGGGGGCTTAGATGAAGGTCTGACTTCAATGTTCATGTCATGTTAGATCTCTGAACTTTACAAGCACAAAAAGAAATAATTCAACCACAAAAACGACACTTAAGTTACATTAAGGGTCTGACTTAAACCCACAAAAGGAAACAGATACAGAGTTAAGCCTAAAAATCTGGGCTGACACTGTGGGCTCAACTCACACTCTTATGGGCGTTGGGGGGAGAGGGAGAGACAAAGGAAAAAAGGCACATGTATGTGACTTAAAAGTGGAATTTAGAGAGACAAGATGGGTGAGGTAATATCTTTTAGTGCACCAACTTCTCTTTGGGAGAGAGACAAGCTTTCGAGCTACACAGAGCTCATCTTCAGGTCACTCTCTCTGATCATTTGTTTGTGCATACGAAGGAGACAGACTCCAAGTTTTTTGTGTTGTCACTACAATACAATAAAATAGCAATCAATTATTTATTTCAAAATCTCCCCGAATCTTATACTCCCTGAATTTTGATACCAGCTTTTTGATAAGATGCACATGGGGGATGCTGCATGCATGAAGTGGTTTTTAGAAACTCCTGAAAACACATTATGTTACTGAAAGGAAACCTTAAAAATGAGACATTTCAAACAACACTGCTTCCTTCCTTCCTTCTCAAACAAACTAAAGGTAACAAGAAAAAGCTGCTGCACACATCCTCATTTACAAGTACACCTTCAAAATAAGCAAAGTTTATGTATACCTCATTTATATCTTGCTTTTGCACGATCCTCCCTGCCACCACTAATACTTACAATTGCCTCCTTCTCATGTACCAGAATTCCTTCCCCTTTTCCTTCAAAGCCTTCCTCAGAACCACAGGGTTAAAGTCTATAGGGGAGCCTGAGGTTAAACTTGAGCTGCTAACCTGAGTAAAAAGGCCAAGATGGTGTGTTTTCACTGCTATTTTTACCTGAGTTCACTAGCCCAAGTTAAGAACAAACCTTTCTTTGCAATGTAGACATACTCCGAGAAGAAAAAATCCCATTGTGGGAATCATACACAAAAAAGTGGGCAATTTCCCTGCTATGTTACGGCTCCAAAAAGCAAATGTGGTTAGATGCAGAGGGAGGAGGAACTCTACGTACCACAGTGGTTTAGAAGGGTATTCTTAGGCAGTCAAAATGTTAATCATCTCTGATCTCTGTGAGTTCAGACCTAACATTTTACAGTGACACATTAAACCCAAAAGAAATTTAAAATTGCTGCACAGGAGAGTGAGGAGCCTGACCCTGCTCAGAGGTATCTGTGCTCCCCTGCATAGCAGAGGTGGTGCTGACTGCGTGCATACCAAAACCAGTAGAGGATTGTACAGCTCCCACAGAAGACAGAAGGGAATGTGTGTGTATGCGCGAAACAGGTGTATCCAGTAGGTTTGTGCACAGAATGGTTCCATAGGGTTACAGAAACTGTCAGAGAGGAATAGCCCCTCGACCCACTATGCTATACTCCCCAATCACAGAGTGAGAGTCAGAGTAAGACGATAGACATGAACTACCTGCACAGAACTTGCTGCTTCTTTTTGAGGTGAAGATTCCATCCCCCAGATTCAACCTTGATTTATGCAAACAAAGTCCTTTTACTGTGACTCTTGCACAAAGGTTCAGGATCAGGCCCCAGTGTGAGTTGTAAAAACAACACACACACAGATGTGTTAATGTTGCAAATACTATTATTTCCATGTCCAGCTACGCTGCATATACCAGTATTTATCAGCATGTGAGTACCAGCAGCCTTGGACCACCTCACATCACCAATGCTCAACTGAGCTCACTTTAGGAGTATTTGCACACATTCTGAGTATAATTACACTATGTGTAGCTTCAGATCAGCTGTTTCAACAAGACTCAAAACTCCAGTTAGTTCCCTGTTGGAGGAAATCAAAACACCTCCAATGCCTCGCCCAGTAACTAACTATTTTTTCTTATCTTTATAGCTTTCTACACTATGATCACTTGGTTAAAAAAAAGACTTTAAAATAAATTGTAGTGGTTTGTTTTTCCAGTGTGGGGTTTGCACTTTACATTTCAGCAACATAATGTACTGGATATTTGATGCTACAGATGGTTGTGGGGAACCAGAAATACTTGAAAGAGGCAGGGCAGGATGTACTTTTTATATCTCTTACCAAGAACTAATGTCTTTTCAGGAGCTCTTTAGTAGTGATTTTAGTAGAGTTTCATTGGCTCTCGACCACTTCTCTAAACCTGAATGAAGAAGCAGCCACAGGGGCCATGCTAATTATGCTAAAATGCATACTAATTAAGTGCTGGAAGTTGCATTCATGGTTCCAAAAGGGATTCTAAAAAACGTCACAGTACTGTTTAAATCCATTCCAGCATACAAGGCCCCACTCAGAAAGAGAGACAGTCAATGTCTGAAACATTGTCCAAATCCCCCCTTTTGCACAGGTACCTTTTCCCCGCCACGTTAACAGTTATATATTTCAGCATATATTTCAATTAGTGCTTCAGCCCTGGATCAATAACCCAAAGGTATTTGAAATGCATGCAGTATGCACAGCACAATTCCTCAAGGAAGAGCCATGACAAAACTGTGTTTAGATTCTAAAGGGTTAATCCCAAAGTGAATTCTTCAGATGTGTAATTTAATACTTCATAACTGCTGAAATTTGGAGTCCACATAATTTATTTTCTTTGGTCTGGGCACATTTGCCTCATGCTTGGCTGTGGCTGACTTCAGAGAGACACACCTAAAGCTCTCAAGTGTCCCAAGTGGCCCATGTCAGTTGTGCAGAGAGATTGTGGTACTTGGAATCAGCCCAAGGATTAGGTGTTCCTGAGAAGATTTTTTTGGCACTACAAAACCCAAGCATGTCATGGGAATAGGCTGCACTCCTTTTCCCCCCCTTGAAGGCCACATATCAACGGGGTATCTAACCACTCGGAGACAGGCTTTGCACAAAGGTATACATTAAAATAAATAGAACATACAACCAGAAAGAACAGAAAGAGAAGGAGGAATTGCTAAGTGGAGACAGGAAACAATTGCTTCATTGTTGAGCAGGCAGTGTAGGAATTGCAGAGTGTAGCTCCACCTACAGGACCATTTGTAAAGTTGGATATTTACAACCATTTACACAGGAAGAACTAAGAACAGAATAGAAAACTTTTTCTCAGGGTTCTTTTAGGGTTCTTTTGTTTTTTTGTTTCAATTAGCTCATATGATTTTCTTTTAAAAGGAGCAGGGAATTTTATTTTGGCTATAAATGATCATGGATAAAGAAAACATGTTGCCTGAGTACTTTTTAAGATTAGTTTGCTTTCTGTATTTTGATAGTAAATAATCTTTTTTCTGGAATTAATTTTAGGATTCATTTTCTTTAT
Organism: Lepidochelys olivacea; assembly: GCF_965140295.1. NCBI lineage: Eukaryota > Metazoa > Chordata > Testudines > Cheloniidae > Lepidochelys > Lepidochelys olivacea. Next base: position 24,856,548 of record NC_140421.1, read on the forward strand.
CTCTGGCTTTCATTTTCACCAGCTTCATATCGGCTGACAGCATTTCACATTTTTATTGCAGTTTGATTGCAAATTCAAGCTGGTAGAATTCATCATTCTAGTCAAAATGTGTTTGTTTAAATTGTATTCTTGTCCTTCCTGACAAACTGTTAGCTTCAAATGGGGTTTGTGGTTTTAGCTTTTAAGAGTAGTAGACAACCTTTAAAAGTAACAAGTAAAGCCATCTCTGTTTTCTGCTTATTTACAAAATCTTGGAACCTGATGCACTGTCTGATACTGGTGGCACACTATGCCTAAAGAAGGCATACATTTCAGAAGAAGAGTGAGGTCACAAGGGGGACCAGATGGCCCAGGGGATTGGTAATGAGATCTGGAGCCTTTCATCTCTAGGTCACTAGCTTGTATCCGTACTGGACTTCAGTGGGAGTTGCTTGTACTCTGGAGGGGGAGAATAGGGCCCCAGATCAGCAATGACTGAAAGTTATCATATGAGAACTGCATGGTGGATTTCAGTGCATGACATGTGTTGATGCTATCCCTCCAAATAAGTCTACTGAATAAGTAGCCAAGGCACAAATACCCACCCTCCCCACCACAAATGGTAACTCTTTTGGAGTAGTCTCAATAGAAAGGCCAAGGATGAAATGGGTATGGATTCTTCCCTCATCCCAGAGCAGGTGGGTGAAAGATGTGGCCAGGGAAGTTTGGGGACAGTACACCTGCTGTCTGTGCTCTACCTGTTCTGTGGATGAAGAGAGGGCTTCACTCTTTAGGGAGGTCTAGTTCAAGCAAACCTGGAACTCAGGCACCACAAACAAAACTGGAGCTCAGGAACCAAAAACACTCTCAACTTCCCAAGCTCTCACCTTGTGAGCAATCGTAGACAGGTCTATAAAAGCTCTGCTTGTGTGAGAAGAATCTTTCAACAATGGATATTATTTACCGGACCATGGTGCTCTAGTGTAAGACCAGAGTCGTACAACTATGAAAGCCCACCAGAACAATAAATATTTCAAATAGTTACTTAGGCAATTAAAACAAAACAAAACAAAAACCCATATATACCAGTCCCCTGAGGCACTGAAGGAGGATTGTTTAGGAGCAGACAGGATCTATAGTAACAATAATACTGCTTTGCACTTATGAAACACCTTTCATCAGAGATCTCAAAGCACTTTAGAGATTGGTAAGTTTTATCATCACTGCTTCACAGGTGATGAAACGAACAGAGAGGCTGACCGACTTCAAAGTCAATAGCAGTGCCAGAAATAGACTCTATAGCAGTTCTCCTAACTCCCAGCCCTCTGCTCTAACCACTATGAAACATCGCTAAGTCATTTCCTGATGTACTTTTACAAAGCTAATTTCTGACCTGTTGCATTATGATACATCAGATAATACTAACTAATGACTGGGCGGGTGGTTTTAATCTCACTGCTGTAATTAAAACACATTGGAATGCTGTGGGTTGCAAGGCTTGAATCACACGGGAACCATACTGAATTTGCATCCTGCTTTAGAAAGACTGGACGAAAAAGAATCAAAGAAAATATCTGATTGGTGCAGAATGACAGTGTGTGTAAAGTAAAAAAGCAAACAGAGGGATCACATGCAACATCCCTTGAGAGGGTGGCACAGCTGTTGCTGCAGGATGTGCTCCTTGAAAGGTCCCAGCAGGAGTTCTGGCTGAGCAAATCCAAATCCATGCTGTGGGCTCCTGCAGGAGTGCAGCCCTGCTGCATCCCCTTCCAGTACTGCCTGTGGCTTAAAAGTCATAGTCTGGCCCAATATTTAGGACTGTGTACCTTTCTCCAAAGAAAAGAAGAGAGATAAGGACAGAGAAAAACTAATAAAAAATAGGTAAAGTATATACACATGTATACAGAGAACCTACCTGCACCAGCCATGCTTTTGGGGCTCTGTTTCTATTGCTAACACACTTGCTTCCATTTACTGGTAAGATCTTTTAATTTTCTTAATTAATCTGCTTTGAAACAAAAATCCAAGGGTGTGATTCTGATCTCACATGAATGTAAATCAGGTGTAATTCTACTTACATTACACTGGTGTTAAAACCAGTGTAAATGAGCTCAGAAGTAAACCATGTGAATGTATGTTACAGGGGAAAAAGCTTTGCAAGCTGACCAGAGTGAGTCGCTCTACAGAGATGCGGCATGATATTCATCTGCCCACGTGCTGCACCTGCAAAGCTCAGAGCTCCTGGAAGAATGAGAAGCAGAATACTGCAGTGCTGACCAGGCTGCTGGGCCAGCCTGATTACCATATTTACCAGTGAAACTAATATTTCCCCAAAGTGTCAGGTGGTAGCAAATGGATGATAGCCGCCATTTCATGAAAACTTTAGAGAATGGGCTCATGCTGCTAATGCAGCCCGTCACTGCAGAGTAGATTACAAACTTCTGGTGTGCATCTCCCATCGTGTACAGGCCAAAGATTCATTAACACTGAACTGGACTCGTGGAGCTGAAACACTTGCAATGAAAAGTTTTCATTCTCAGCTTATTTCCTAGTTTACAAAAGCTCTTATCAAAAAGCTCTCTAAATTGGAATTAGTTAGTGATCCAGGTCTCTAAAGCCCAGGGACTGGAAGTGAAGATTTCTTAATTATACCAGCAGGGGCTTGATTTCTATTCTTAGTGCAGCTGGGTAATGTTGTTAGGTTCTTGCAGCACACTGTTTTCTCATTGGCGGGGCTAGCCTCCGGTTTACTCTGACAAATATAAAGAGTTCTTTAACTTGGAGCTTCCCCACATACATGTGTAACCAAGCATGCATGTTTCAGCAGCTTACACAAAACAACCTCTTTAGCAGGGTCCACATCCCTATGAAGTTCAATGTCTCAGTTACTAATGAATCTAGTGACGTCCTTGGTCTCAGAGCCGTATCATTCTGAAAACAAAAATTGAACAATATAATTTACCTAATACTTGATATTTCAGTTTTCTTGTTTAATTTCTTCAACCATGTCCCTTCGCATAATGCCTCTTCCTCCTAAGAGCCTGAACTTTGCAGTTTACAGCCTCCTATCAGAGTGGGCTAGAAACAACTCTAATCAGAGGCTCTCAAAGCTGCTGCTGCACATTCTGGCTAGAGTCACAAGAACTGAAAAGTTAAACTGCTGCTTCCCCACTTAGTAAACACACACACAGTCCCTTCTGCGAGCTGCACAACTTCACTGAGCTCCCACCACCCATCCGAGGAAGCAAAAAGGCTAGTTTGGAAATATACTGTCTCCTTCACATTTCTAAATCTGTCCTTTTTGATACTGAATCATTGCATTGTACTAAGCACCTATCTAAAGCCTACTGAAGTTAATGGTAAGAATGCCATTGGGCTTTTGATCAGGCCCTAAATTCTCACATGAAGACCTTCTCTCCTATATTAAATTGGATGCACAGCTTATCACTCAATTCAGAGAATTTTTTTAAAAAGTCAGAATCCAGATTTTTTTTCAGAGAAATAAATAGCTAGAGATTAAACTTGTAGCCTTCAAACTGTTGAGATGCTCTAATAAACTAAGCTAGGGAGTAAAATATAGTGAAAGACAACACCACATGTCCATAACTACAGTTTAACCACATGGGGGGGGGGAAAGCTTGTAGGGCTATTAGCTTATCTTCTTAAGGCTTCTGGACAGAATCCAAAGAATTGGGTTCAGTCCCCAAGTAGGTCATATATTTTTCTCTCATTAAAATACTTGACGAATATTGGCAACATTCTCCAAAGAAAAATGAACTCGGAACTCAGAAACACAAAAATGTATTAAAACCAACTTTTTGAATTAGAAAATTTGTCATTCACAGGATACCTTAGCACAGCAACACCACACACATACTTATCTAATGCTGTCAATGTTGGTCAACTGAGCATTACAAAACGATTGTTGGTCAAATGTAATGCTATTTTTAAAAGAGGTACAGAAATATTGCATCCTTACATTCCTATCTACTCAAGCTGCCTTATCAAAATTCAAACTTTCTTGCTGGGAAACTGCTCTTTCTTTGGTACCTTTTCTGCCAAAATCCAACTGTAACAACAAAAGTTTATAAACAATGAAAATTCCAGCTGCTTGACATCAGTGATGTGAAGCTTTCACTTCACACTGATACAAATATTTACCCTGAGCTCTGGCAAAGCTTTCCTTGCCCATGTCGCCCTTAATCATACATTTTTCCTTGATTGAGTTATGCTTTCCAGTACGTGATTTGCTCTGGTTTACTTTTTAACACATCCCCAAGGCTTCATCAAAATCAACTCTGTGCAGGCCATGTCATTTGGTAGCTGCCAAACATGCTATTCAGAAGGACCTTGGCAAATATCAAAACAGTGTCTTTTTCTAACTGCTCTAATAAATGTGTTTGTTCTTTTTTTTGACCACCACTTATTTTTTAGGTCCCTCATATCCATAAAGCAATGAGCCAAGAAAGTAAGCAGAACCACACTCATTTTCCCTTTAATCTACTCCCTAGAGGCAATATGCTGACTTTTCTTACAGACACCTTATAGCAGGGAAGTTGCAAACTTAAAAAGGTTTTATCGATGATTCACTTTTTTTTTTTTTTAAGTTTAAGAGACACAACGGTTATTATCTGGGGGTTGAATCAACAGATGGATGCACTTTGCTGCTCCACTAAAGGCTGCTAAATCAAACATACAATACTCAGTACTAACAGTTGATTACTAAACAGGGAGGAAAACAACACAAAATGTTGCACGTGTGAAAATTATACTGAAGTATCTTCTTCCAAAAGAAAACTGGCAAAATTATCTTCTCAGTTACATAGGTATAACTCCAGTTAAGTATAAGAGAGGGGAGAAGGGGAAAATTTGGCCCAGTGTGTATCTAAAGATGGGAGATTAACAAAATAGTAATTCCCTTGAACCTTTGTCCCAAACTGGAATCAAACCCAAATTTATTTTGAAACTTAAAACATTTCAGTTACATTTTTTCTACCCTCCATTTTTCTGTCTCTGCACATTCTACCATTGGTTGGACCTGGAAGCTGAAATACAACAAGAAGGAAGGCTATGGGAGCATTTTGGACCATAGTCCAAGCCAGATGTAAAGAAAATTTCACAAGAGAGTTGTTCTCATGAGATATGCAGCTCAATTTCCAGATTCAAATTCATATATTTTATACACACACAGAAGGTGAAGTCTTCCACCCACTGAAGTGAATGAGAATTTTGCCATTGGACTTGAATGGGGCCACGATTTCACCCAGATTGTATATCTATCTGTACACTACATATGTGGATGTGATAAATGACTTTATCGTGCTCCTTTGCTCATCTCACCTGCTCTCTGCCCACTTAGACTAAATCCTAGGAGAGACGGATAACAACATTTCAAACACCTGAGGAGTGTCAAGCAGCTGCCAGTTTTCTTCTTTTTTCTGGCTTCTTAAAAAATAAAATCAGCCGTGCAGAAAAATGTTTCCTCCTTCTCCCTTTCAAGTGTGAAACTTCTCCCCAAATTACCTTGCAAGAGGCCCAGGATAGGCAAGTCTCAGCCTGGGGTGACCAGAGAGCAAGTGTGAAAAATAGGGACAGGGGATGGGGGGGTAATAGGAGCCAATATAAGAAAAACATCCAGAAATCAGGACTGTCCCTATAAAAATCAGGACATCTGGTCACCCTATCTCAGCTCTAAAGTCCTCCTATACAGTAAAGCCTGTCCTTAAGTACCTTCTTGAATTTAGGCCTCTTTTCCTATACTTAGTACATAACTGTGGTGTCTGTCACACCGCCATGTGGATAATGTTGGTAACAGCTAAAAGCATTCCAAAATATGTTTATTAATTTTCACATATTGACTTTTTAAAACCAAAGCTTTTGCAAAATGTAAGCAAGGCGAGTGTACTCACCATAATCATACAAAAATAGATCCTGTCACTCTTAGTGACACTGAATGGCATCTTTGGGCTGATCCAAAATCTAGAGAGGTCAGTGGATTAATTGCATTGACTTCAATCCTCTCTGGATCAGAACATTATGTCATGAGAAATCCCATTGATAATAACAGTGGCATTATTAGCCTAGAAAGGTAAGAATTGATTAATGGTAATCAGGTTCTCTAGGAGCACAAAATACACAAATCAACAATAGTCCAGCACTATGATAGTAACAAGTCCAAAAATTACACTAAATAACTGCCAAATTCATTTTAAAAAACCCTCATTTTCATGTGGCTGGTATCAGCAACAGGTTACAACAGAGAAATTTAGATTGAAGAACAATCCTGAAAGTCATCACTCTGGCAAATTATCAGCCGAAAAGAACAGCAGATCAAGGTTGCATACTGTGCATATAAGGGTTGCTCTCTATGTCTACTGAAGGTAGGACAAATAGTAATCCGCTTTATCTGTACGACAGAGATGTAGGTCAGGTATTTGGGAAAACCTTATTAGAAGGATAGTTAAGCACTGGAATAGGTTATCAAGGAAGACTGTGGAGTTCTTGTCATTGTCTAACCTCCAAATCACCAATACTGCTCCTACCTCTGGATGAGGGAGGATTGAACTTTTGAGGTCCCTTCTAGCCCTACATTTCTATTATTCTATGAGTGCCAACTTGAAGTCTAACCAATTTAAAGAAATTGGATGTAAAGCCATTGCAAGGACTACACATTCCCCACAAGTCCACTTCCCATCAATGTGATTTTTATAATATATGTTTCTCTCTGAATAAAAGATCCAAATGAACCAAAGTGGAATAACACATTAACTGGCTACACACGAGACAGTGAAACTGAATAAACCAAAGTGCCAACAAATGCACAGTGAAACTAAAAAAAAGAGACAAAATAGTTTTGCTTCCTTAAACTCTATTATAGCAATATTAGAGGTTACTTACTATAACAAGCAAGGGAAGAAAGGCTCTAGCATGAATGTGGTACAGATGAAGATACACCCTTTCACTGAGAGCCTGTGTTGGGCGGAAAAGAAGAGCCTAACTATAGAGATCAACCCCAAGTCAAAGGGAAAAATGAAACCCATAAGAGTCCTTTGCCTCAAGAGTCTAGCCCTACTCTGGCTCCACTGATCCGATCTTAGATTTCCTTTCACCATGGTATCTAAACACAGAAATTGCTAATGCTCACAACCTTCCCATATTTGGTTCAATATTTATGTTAACTGTATTTCGAAGTATTTCTGGAGCTATATAGTCATTGAACAGCACATATGACAGCTTTACCAGACAACATATTATTTGGCCATATTCACCAACATTCTAGGCCAGATATACATTTGCTGAGGACCTCTCACCTTGACATTAATTTCATACCATGACCTAGTACCTATTGCTTGCTATCTAGTATTTGGACCAGATTCTCCTATCTTTACTGATTGTGAGTAGCTCTCTGCTCTGCAAATGATCTCTTTGAAGTAAACTGGACTGCTCCTGGAGTAAAGTGCTACTTCATGTGAGTAAAAGAAGCTGGCCTCTTGTTGCCAAATTAGTAGGTTATCCTTGGAACCAGTTTTTCAGAAACTAACTGGACTGCTATGCCATGTCAATAAAAGGCAAGAAGAACTAGCCTCACAGAGGCACTGTCAAGGCTACCCTTTTTTTGGCCCACTGTAATGCCAGGGATTCTCCCCCTAAAACAATGATGTAGCACCCTGTTCCCCTATCCTGCCCAGTACTTTGGAAAGCATCGTGCCTCCGCAAACATAAGACTCCTGGAACTCATGCTGCAGTGGGACTACCCCACAGTGTCTCCCAGTGTCATCATGGGAAAACTAAGCCTTCAAGGTTCAGACAGTGCTTTTTGTTGGTGAGGGGAGAGAGATGGTATTGTGGATAAGAAACAGGAAAAAAATACCCTAGGTTCTCTCCTGCCACAGGCCTCTTGTATAGTTTTGAGCAAGCTATAGAAGACCTGATTTTCACATCAGAAGCCTAGGGCTGTGGGCAAAAACATCCAAGTAATAGTCACAAATGCACATTCAAATCAAAATCATGAGATTAAAAAAAAAATCTTATGAGTTTGGGCAAAAAGAGAAGTGTTTTTAATCTGCCTTCCCACTTTTAAGCTCCCACTGCCCACCTCCATTTTGGATGACAATTTTGGTACTGCCAATCCTCACAAAGATACAGTAAGTAACATGATTATGGCCCCACTGCAGGAGCTTTTGCTGGAAGACCCAACTCAGGTCAAATTACAGTAATTTGCACAAAGTGCTGCCTGATGATTCAGAGAGCTTACAGACCCAGGAATTCCAATTAATTAATGCTGTGTGCCAACCCTGCCTGGCCTCAACCAATCAATTAATTTATGCCTCCTCCTCCACAGACCTATGTAAATTCTGCATCTCTCAAAATAATCACATTAATTAATTTTGTGCTCCCAGCCCCTACCTCTGCCCCAACCCCACATCATTTCTGCCTTCCCCCAGGTTCATATTTACCCCGTGCCCCCATTCCCACTTCTGCTCCTCCTGCAGCTGTGGAGGGTCTTCATCCTCCTGGCAGGAGGCTGCTGCAGCAAATCTTCATGTATACTCCTCTGGGGATGGGATCAGCTCCAGAAGGGGCCCTCTTCTCTGCCTTTCCAGTTCTGGTTTTGCAGGATATGGAGAAAGGGAGAAAGGAGGAACAGTGCTGCTGGGATCATTCTCTTCCCTCCCTCTTTCCTTCCTGTGAAAATTGTATCAGCTGTTCCCTGTCTCCCCTCCCCTAGCTACAGAATTCTATTGGCCCCTGAGGAGGGGGGGAAGAGAGTTCTGGCTCCCCTTCCTGCAGCAGCTGTGATTGGCTGTTCTTTCACAGGAGGCTGTGAAGTAGGAAAGGCAACCAATAAGAGCTTTTGGGAATCATGTGACATCTATACCATCTCCAGTCAGTCATTCTGAGACTGCATCAGCAGGGGCCACAATCACATTATTTGCCATGAAGTCAGGACAGTTGGCAAAACTGCAACCATGATAACTGTGCAAAGTTAGACATGAAATTGCATATTAATTTTTCCACAGTGTCCCGTGTTTTTGATGTTGAGAAAAATCAGGCCATTAATCTCTCTACATCTCAGTTTCCAGTCTATAAAATAGGGATGAAAACACTATTTCAAATTGATTAAACGTTAAGTGCTTTGAGATCTTCTGAGGGAAAGTGCTATAGCATTACCAAGTGCTACTCTAATAAGCCTACTATTACAGATTTTGTGTACAATTTTCAAAAGCGCCTACATAAGATGGCTGTCTAACTTCCACTGATTTAAATGCGAGTTAGGCACCTAACCTACTTAGGCATTTTTGAAAATCCTAGTAGGTCCCTATCTGTATAATGACAGCCCTATCCAGACTTCCATGACCTGAAGTCTAAGAATTCTTGCAAGCAGTGTCTGTTAGTCCATGCATGCACCCTTGTCTTCCTTGTGCTTTCAAAAAACGGCATAAAGGCAGAGTGGACTGACCATCTCTCCAGTTCCTTTTCTAGTGCAAACCCAGTAAATATCCGAAGCAGAGGAGAAGGAGGGTTAGTGGAATGCACATAGGGACCACACATCTCGAAGAACCTCCAGTTATTATAAGGTAAGCTTCCTCTTCGAGTGTTGGTCCCTGTTTGTATTCCACTGTAAGTGATTGACAAGCAGTACTCAAGTAGGAGGAGCGTGCAAGAATGCAAACAGCAGAGCCGGTTGGAGACCTACTTTCCCAAGGAATGCCTCAGTGTCTTGAGGCATCTAGAGCATAATGTCTTGTAAACATATGGATGGAACTCCATGTAGCTGCCCTGCAAATGACAAGTAAGGATACTTCATGAAGTGATGCCACTGAAGCTGCTTGTGCTCTTGTAGAATGAGCCCTCACACCATGAACTGGAGGAGGATACAACAACAACTGGTAACAGCCTGAGATCCACTTAGAAATCCTCTGGTAGGATTTTGCTTGACCTCAAACTTCTTCTGCTGTGGCAAGAAATAATCTAGGTGATTTTCTAATTATTTTTGTCTTTTGCAGGACAGAGTATATCATACATTGAGGGAGTGAGGTCTCTCGTCAGATGCATGCAGTTTTTTTGGGGGAGGGAACCCATACACCGCACACACAGGTAAGAGGACTGATTGGTTTACGTGAAACACTAACATTACTTGGGGGTAAATTTTGGATGTAGTCATAAAGAGACTTTGTCCTTATGGAATATAGTGTACGATGGATCTGCCAGTAGGATTCCCAGCTTATCCATCCTCCTGGCCACAAGGTGATGGCCACAAGAAATGCCATTTTTCTTTCACAGTGAGACATTGAACCACTAGCTACATGTTCCAAGAGAGGCTTGATGAGTGCCAAAAGTAAACAATTTAAGTCCCAATGAGGAGTAGGCTTCCTTACTGACTGGAAAGTCCCAATTAGGCCCTTTAAGAATCTGCTAGTCAACAGGTGAGTGAAAATTGAATAACCATTTGATGGTGGATGACGCACACTAATTGCTAAGAGGTGGATTTGTATAAAACTGAGGGAAAGCCCAGCTGTTTTGAGAAAAAGTCCAAAAATGAGGGGAATATCCTCTATCTGCTGACTCAGGAGATAGAGATTCTACTGTGCCCAGGTGGAAATGTGCCACTTGGCTGAATAGCATTTCCGAGTGAAATCCTTTCTGCAATTAAGGATTGTTTGTATGACTTCAGAGCAGGAATGCCCTAATGTTGATGCCCATCCAAAAACCAAGCCATGACATGAAGTGCTTCAGGGTTGGGATGTCTGATCTTGCCCTTCTCCTGAGGTAAAGAGATAAGGAAAGGAAAGGATGCTGACTGGAATCCAAAATGACAGTCCTAGGAAATTTGGGAACCAAAACTGTCTGGGCTAATTGGGGACAATGAGGATGACTTGAATCATAGAATCATAGAATCATAGAATATCAGGGTTGGAAGGGACCCCAGAAGGTCATCTAGTCCAACCCCCTGCTTGAAGCAGGACCAATTCCCAGTTAAATCATCCCAGCCAGGGCTTTGTCAAGCCTGACCTTAAAAACCTCTAAGGAAGGAGATTCCACCACCTCCCTAGGTAACGCATTCCAGTGTTTCACCACCCTCTTAGTGAAAAAGTTTTTCCTAATATCCAATCTAAACCTCCCCCACTGCAACTTGAGACCATTACTCCTCGTTCTGTCATCTGCTACCATTGAGAACAGTCTAGAGCCATCCTCTTTGGAACCCCCTTTCAGGTAGTTGAAAGCAGCTATCAAATCCCCCCTCATTCTTCTCTTCTGCAGGCTAAACAATCCCAGCTCCCTCAGCCTCTCCTCATAACTCATGTGTTCCAGTCCCCTAATCATTTTTGTTGCCCTTCGCTGAACTCTCTCCAATTTATCCACATCCTTCTTGAAGTGTGGGGCCCAAAACTGGACACAGTACTCCAGATGAGGCCTCACCAATGTCGAATAGAGGGGAATGATCACGTCCCTCGATCTGCTCGCTATGCCCCTACTTATACATCCCAAAATGCCATTGGCCTTCTTGGCAACAAGGGCACACTGCTGACTCATATCCAGCTTCTCGTCCACTGTCACCCCTAGGTCCTTTTCTGCAGAACTGCTGCCTAGCCATTCGGTCCCTAGTCTGTAGCTGTGCATTGGGTTCTTCCATCCTAAGTGCAGGACCCTGCACTTATCCTTATTGAACCTCATCAGATTCCTTTTGGCCCAATCTTCCAATTGGTCTAGGTCCTTCTGTATCCTATCCCTCCCCTCCAGCGTATCTACCACTCCTCCCAGTTTAGTATCATCCGCAAATTTGCTGAGAGTGCAATCCACACCATCCTCCAGATCATTTATGAAGATATTGAATAAAACCGGCCCCATGACCGACCCTTGGGGCACTCCACTTGATACCGGCTGCCAACTAGACATGGAGCCATTGATCACTACCCGTTGAGCCCGACAATTTAGCCAGCTTTCTACCCACCTTATAGTGCATTCATCCAGCCCATACTTCCTTAACTTGCTGACAAGAATACTATGGGAGACCGTGTCAAAAGCTTTGCTAAAGTCAAGAAACAATACATCCACTGCTTTCCCTTCATCCACAGAACCAGTAATCTCATCATAAAAGGCGATTAGATTAGTCAGGCATGACCTTCCCTTGGTGAATCCATGCTGACTGTTCCTGATTACTTTCCTCTCATGCAAGTGCTTCAGAATTGATTCTTTGAGGACCTGCTCCATGATTTTTCCAGGGACTGAGGTGAGGCTGACTGGCCTGTAGTTCCCAGGATCTTCCTTCTTCCCTTTTTTAAAGATTGGCACTACATTAGCCTTTTTCCAGTCATCTGGGACTTCCCCGGTTCGCCACGAGTTTTCAAAGATAATGGCCAGTGGCTCTGCAATCACAGCCGCCAATTCCTTCAGCACTCTCGGATGCAACTCGTCCGGCCCCATGGACTTGTGCACGTCCAGCTTTTCTAAATAGTCCCTAACCGCCTCTATCTCCACAGAGGGCTGGCCATCTCTTCCGCATTTTGTGATGCCCAGCGCAGCAGTCTGGGAGCTGACCTTGTTAGTGAAAACAGAGGCAAAAAAAGCATTGAGTACATTAGCTTTTTCCACATCCTCTGTCACTAGGTTGCCTCCCTCATTCAGTAAGGGGCCCACACATTCCTTGGCTTTCTTCTTGTTGCCAACATACCTGAAGAAACCCTTCTTGTTACTCTTGACATCTCTGGCTAGCTGCAGCTCCAGGTGCGATTTGGCCCTCCTGATAACATTCCTACATGCCCGAGCAATATTTTTATACTCTTCCCTGGTCATATGTCCAACCTTCCACTTCTTGTAAGCTTCTTTTTTATGTTTAAGATCCGCTAGGATTTCACCATTAAGCCAAGCTGGTCGCCTGCCATATTTACTATTCTTTCGACTCATCGGGATGGTTTGTCCCTGTAACCTCAACAGGGATTCCTTGAAATACAGCCAGCTCTCCTGGACTCCTTTCCCCTTCAAGTTAGTCCCCCAGGGGATCCTGGCCATCCGTTCCCTGAGGGAGTCAAAGTCTGCTTTCCTGAAGTCCAGGGTCCGTATCCTGCTGCTTACCTTTGTTCCCTGCGTCAGGATCCTGAACTCAACCAACTCATGGTCACTGCCTTAGGACTTGTGCCCTGTCCTAATGAATATTCCTTAAAACCCGAAACAGGAGCAGTAAGGGAGGAAAGGCATAGCTCAGATGGTCTGACCAGGGGAGAAGGAGAGCATTTTCCTGAGAATGTTGTCCTAGAGCTCCTCTGAAACCATGTGAACTGCATTTCTTGTTTGTTTGCGAGGCAAACAGATCCCAGTTGGGGGTTCTCCACTGAGCAAAACTGCTGAACTGTGCAATTTCCACTCGTGATCAATGGCAAAATGTCAGCCAATACATTCTGAGTTTCTGGAAGGTAACCCACTGTGGATTTGATTCCTATACACCAGTTCTACAGGGTGACCACTTCTACACACAGGGGGACTGATCTCTCCCCTCCCTGTTTGTGGATGAGTGTGACAATTGTCATATTGTCTGCACTATGAGGACATGGTGAGACTAGATGAATTGTAGAAAAAAACTTGCAAGCTTCCCTGCCTACCTGGAGTTCCAGAAGATTGGTGTGCATCCTGGGGTGTCCAAGTGCCCTGTGCCATATGATTATCCATGTGGGCTCCCCAGTCCAAGAGAGAGGCATCAGTGATGATCATCTTGTGTGGCAAAGGTGGCCAGAAGGGGCACCCACAAATACTTAATGATGATCCTTCCACCACATTAGAGACAATGCTACTCTGGAAGAAATTGTTGCCATGGTATTCATGCTGTGTTTGGCTGGTGAATACACTGTCTGGAGCCATGTCTGACAACCTACATGGTGTCTTGCAAATGGTGTAACATAAAGTTCATGAAGCCATGTGCCCCAGGAAGGAAAGACAAGTTCTCACTAGAACTTCCGGGGTGCACATAACCTGATCTGTATTAGGTTGCACATGGTGCAAAACTTGTCCCTTTGTAGATAAACTCTCTCGCTGAGGCTAGTCACTAGTCTGTGTCAGAGGGAGGTCGGATTTTTCCAAATTCACATGGACTCCTAGGGAAGAAAGTGGTTAACGCATTGATGAAGTTGACTTATAGGCTTCCTGAGATGTCTTGTCAACAAGAAGCCAATCAATGAGCTGCTACTACCAGAAAGACGTTGGTGACGATCCTAAGGGCAGTGGGGAGGCCGAATGGGAGCACCCTGTAATGAAAGTAGTGAATCTGAAAAAAACACCTGTGGGCTGGGTGAATATTCACGTGTAAGCATCCTTCATTATCAAGAGCTATAAACCAAATGGCTTTTTCCAGGGATGGGATTATTGATGCTAGAGTGACAATGCAAAATCTCTGTGTGTGAATAAAATGGTTGAGATTGCAGACATCGAGGACAGTTTTCCAACTTCCTGTCTTCTTGGGTACTAGGAAGTACATAGGCAAAAACATTTCCCTTGGTGTTGAAGAAGTACCTGCTCTATTACTTCTGCCTGAGAAACCCTTTGTGAGAATGGTCCCTGAAGAGGGACAGGGATTTTGGAGGAGTAAAGCAGAAGCGGGTTTTGGAGGAGGGAAATTAAATTGATTGCATTGCCAGAATGGATGATATCTAATACCCTCTTGTCCACTATTATAGCACTACAGTTATGATGTCCCCTGAAAGCAATGTGGGGAATTGAACAGTGGTGGCATAAATGGTTTGTAGGACTTGAATGCCCATCAAAAATATCTTTTCAACAGGGGATGGGATTGATATGATGTAAAAATTGGAGGGGCAGGGAAATGAGACTTCTGTACTCTATCTCTCATAAGAAAGGTTATAAGACTACTGGTGAGATGCTAGTCTAGGTGTGTAAAGCTGGCTATGATACTTCCTTTTGGGGGCAAGTGTATTTTCACTGGAAAAAAATGGGCTTCAAAGGTGAAGTCCTCCACGGTGTTTTGAACCTCCATACAAAACCCTGAAGCATGCAACCATGACTTATGGAGCATCACAGTGGCCAGTCCCATCAACCTAGATGATGTGTCTGCTGCATCAACTGCTGACTGAAGTGTGGTTCTGGCCACCTGTTTACCCTCTTCTGTAAGAGCCTGGAAGTAACCTCTGTCCTGCTGTGGTAGCTTGTCCACAAAATTCTGTGAATTTGGAATAGCTGAGATAGTTGTACTTAGCCAACAGCACTTGACTGTTCGCTATACAAAACTGAAGGCTAGTAGATGTGAAGACCTTTCTTCCCACAACTCAAGATGCTTAGCCTTCTTGTCAGAAGAAGTGATTTATGATGTTGTCTAGATCTCTTTGTGGCAGCCTGGATGACCAGAGAGTTCAGTGCAGGGTGGGTAAAATGAAATTCTTCTCTTTTAGCTGGAACTAAACAACATTTCTCTTCCCTCTTTGGGGTAGGAGCTCATGTGGCTGGTACATACCAGAGTGCTTTAGAAGGTTCCAGAATAGCTTTATTAACTGGAAGTGCTATTCCGCTGGATCTGGTGGTTTGTAGGATATCCAGGAGTTTGTGTTGAGGGGCATGGACCTCCTCTAGGGAGATGTGGAGTTCCTCTACCACCCTTTGCCATTAATCCTGAAGTAGTTTATGGTCATTCAGAGGGGACAGAGATGCCAGGGTGATTGCTTCATCCAGAGAAGATGACAACAATCTTGTCAGTACGGGCAGAATCAATGGAACCAGTTTGTATGCTTCTTCTTCTATGGAGTGAGTAGAAGGCTCTTATTGTTCCCTTGGAGGAGAATACATGGGCTCTCTATATCGGGCATACAGGTCACATATTCCCCAGTATGTTGGTTTAGGAGGAAGTTGTGTGGGTCCTCAAGGCATAGGTCCCAAAGCAAATGTTGAGGTAGAGGTTGGTACCAGGCTGCTCTGAATCTTCTGTCTGGACTAATTTCTCAGAGGAGCAGATGGCAGCTCCTCTAAAGGACTGGATTCTCCCTAGGAAGAGAAGAAAGGGTCCAGATCCAACAGCGGTGCTGATGGAGGAAAGGCACAGCTGGCAGATGGAAGAGGGCATAGGGCTTCTATCAAAGAACATTCCATGGGGGAGTCACCACCTCCCTAGTGAGAAAAGGTCCCAATGTGGGGGGAAAATGAGACTTTGGAAGAGCAAAGACATCTTCTGGTGCAGTACAAGTCTCTGACCTCCCAGGAATGTGAAGGGTCTGATCTGTTTATGCTGACAGGGGTAGGAGGACGGAGTCTCTGTGTGACCAGAGTGGGAGACAATGACAGTACGATTGTGCCAGAATTGACTGATCCTGACTTTTTGACGGTGGAGAGGGTGTTGCTGGTACTGGGCCCTGTACCAGCAGAGCCCTGGGTTTGTGGACTTTAGAGTCATGGCCCTGGGACTTAGTATGTCCTAAATCTTTAGGAGTTGAACAAGCAGATTTGCTCAATGTAAGTGGAGTTGTGTCAGATGTCTTTAAAGAGAAACCCTGATGCTTGTGTGAGTGTTCTCTGCCTTCCCAATGAGACTGATTAAGGAGAATCTGTACCCACAGATCCCCTCAGACAGAGTCAGACCTCATGGCAGAAGGCACGTTACATGTTGATTCAGGCTGATGTACAGGGTGGGTGCTTCAGACTGGGTTACACTGTGGCCTGATGGCCTTCTACATGAGATGTTTTCTAAGGCAGTGTTCCCTCATCTCATGGGTACTGCTAGGGAAAAAGCAATAGATGTTACACCTAGCCGCAATATGTGCCTCCCTAAGACAGCACAAACAGCGCTGGTGGTTATCGCTGACCAAGAAGGAATGGCAGCAGGACACTGTTTTTGAAGCCTGGACTTCTGGATATAGTCCAATACCCGTAACGAGGCAGGAGCAGCGAAGTCCCCGAGGCAGGTAATCTAACTAGAAAACTCTGATAAAGAGCAATACAATTATTAAAAAACTTACTAACTATAAAGAACTATATGCAAGAAGCATTAAGACAAATTTTGAAATATTTGCAGATGGAAGAAAATCGAAGGAAAGCTCCAGACACTGGCGGGTCTGACCCAGGCCATGTGGCAGTAAGAAGGAACTGGAATGGTGGTCAGTCTGCTCCACCCTTTATGCCTTCACTGAAACACATGAGGAAGGCCAGGGCGCATGCGTGGACCAACAGACACTGCTTGCAAGAATTCTCTGACTCTGGGTGCATGAAGCACATTCACATCCCCACAGTGGAATACCCATATGGACCAGGACATAAGGAGGAACATGTAGTGGTGTCCCAGGGAAATCTTCCTCACCAGTGGACAGCTATTTTAAATTAGGTAAAATACAATTCTTGACAGTGTCACTCTAAAGAAAACAGACTCAACCAAAATGAATTTGGAAGTTACAGATTAGTAGGTCAAAGGCTCTCCTTTATTAAATAGGACATCATCTGTCCCTTAAAAAGTGTGATATAAAAATGCTTTAATGCCTTCTTTCTCTGGGTATGTAATATTTCCAGCCAAGTTCATTATATTACTCTTTTTAATACACATTCATAGCATAAATCATCAGAATCGAAAGGGAATTATTAGTTACAGTGAGAGAGGATGAAACTTT
The DNA here is from genome assembly GCF_965140295.1 of Lepidochelys olivacea. Classification (NCBI taxonomy): domain Eukaryota; kingdom Metazoa; phylum Chordata; order Testudines; family Cheloniidae; genus Lepidochelys; species Lepidochelys olivacea. The sequence goes on from NC_140421.1 coordinate 24,874,118, forward strand.
TGCTACAGAATCCAAAGCCATACAGATCTTGCCTGGTTTTCTGTTTTGTAATAAATGCAAATTTCAGCTCACGTCGTGTCAAAAAATTTGCTAAAGTGCCTGTGTCTGTTGAGCACTCCCTGGGTCCAGCTGTTAGTAACCTCTGGGCTGAGTTTTAAGTGAACTTGGGCTGATCTATGGTTTTGCATCAAAACCACGGGAAATTCAATTATTTTCATGGTTTTGGCAGGAAACCAAATGAAACACTGCATTTCTCACTGAGTTTCATTTTGAGTTTTCAGTTTTATTTGAATCTGAAACTTAAAGCATGATTCAGGGAGGCAAATTCCCTTCCCATTTACCTGAATGTAATTCTAGAGCAATTCCACTGATTTCATTGGAGTCATTCCAGTTTTACACGTGTAGAAGCAGAAGAAAGTGTTCCTATGAAGGCCTGCAAACACATATTACCAAACAATGCTTATTTCCATAACTAGGTGTTTGTAAGATCATGCTTTTGACTGTTATTTGAAGCTAATTCCATACTAATGCTTCAGTCATTTAGTTTTTTTAATAGCATAAAGATCTTGTCTTCACTATGAACAGCCTGTGGTTTGTTTGGTTTTTTTTTTAAAAAAAAAGCTAGATTTAAGTTCCCAAATACACGAAAAAACCCACTAGTGACTTATTTTTCCTAGCTTCCCAAATGAAACTTTTCTAATAGATTACCAAATACATTTGTCTGGAAACTATCACACAAACAGAACATTGGTGTTGAAGAATCCAATCACAAAGGGAGGAACAGAGAAACTAGAAAATACAACTTAGATCACAGAAATCCAAAGTAGAATTCATACAGCATGTCTGGTATGGATTTCACCTTTTCAAAAGTGCATTGCAATTTTTAAACTAGCTACTGATTATTTCTTAATATGCCAATTTATACCCCAAGTGTTCTGGAAAAGAAATCTCTCATTCAAGAGAAAGATATTCCTTCCAGTTTTTCCATCTTTTAAGGATTATTAACTTGGCCACTGAATATGCCAGCAAAACATTTCTTCTTTTCACTGTCAGACCACCACTGAATCTGAGCCCAAATATGCATAACTCAAGGTCTTATATTCAAATCCAATCTAGCATTCAAAAGCAAAAGAAAAGAAAAACAGTTTCAAGCCCAGCAGACCACTATCCTCCTTGTGATGTCTACATTTATAGGTTGGTTATTTGTGCTCTTAACTGCTATCATAGGAGTTGGAAGAAATCCCATGAAGTATTTTAATATTCTTTTGAATGGAGTAATTGCATACCGCATCCTATATCTTTTTCCATTCATGAATCACTTTCTTTTGCTATCTTGTTCCCATCTCATGTGAAATGGAGCCAATATTTTCTTATCTACATTCCAATATTTATTTATATACATTCAGTCAGTATGAATCTTCCTCACTGTCGTTAAAGCTACCACAGTTCTGGTGCTTATTTCTTGTTTAAAGCAGGGACACGTTCTGAAAAGTGACAGTGTGTAAATAGCATTTTTATTGGCTCTCAATGAGCTCCATATCAAGTTTGTTCAGTTTACAAGTTAAAAGTTGTTTCTTTTCTCACTACGAGCCATGCAAACTCAAGCTGTTATCTGAAAGTCATACTGTGTTTTTTCTGACTCATGCAACATATCTTCTTTAGTACAGGTTGCTGTTTTAAGTCAAGGGTTCTGGGTGGTTTATTCCGAATGTTACACATTTGCCTGTTTTATCTCAGACCTATATCTACGGTCATGATCTTCAAAAGTGATTAGTGATTATCGGTGTCTCAATATGCGGGTGTTTAACTTGGGACACCTTAAAGAGCTTGAGTTACAGAGGAAAGGTGACTCAACACTTTCAAAATGAGCACTCAAAATGAGATCATCCCCCACTCCTTTAAAGAAAGTCCCCCATTAGGCTCCCAGAGAATAAGGCTCACAAACTCGTCAGCACTCTGAAAATCTTGGATTTATATCTCGAATAAAGTTGGCAAAGGTCTAACATACTGACTGTAGGCAGAGGAGAAATCTTGACTTAGAACAACTACTTACACTAAACAATATTCAATATCAGCGTATTAAAAGAACTGGCTGATTTGTGCACTATTGTTCAATCCTGTAACTCAAAACAACCATACAACACTTTGGAAATGTGGTGGATGAAAAAAAAGCTCTGCCCTGGATTCAGATCTTATATACCAAATTTCATCAGCGACTGAGTCGTTACATCTAATACAATTAATATTAATCTAAAGTTTGACTGTAATAATATTAAACAGAAATACTGAAGCATCCTTAATTACAGCACTTCCAGTGTGTGGCTGTGTCTTTGTAAACTATATGAAGATGGCACTATAAAAGATACAGCCAATCTTACTATACAATGAATCCTAGGAATGCATAATACTGTACTAGTGTACAGTCAGGTAATCTACTGTCTCTTTAAATACATCTAAATATTAGGTCTATGATGGATCAACCTGAGAAAAATGCTAAAATATAACTGCTAAAGTTAATACTTATTTTATACTTGCTTTTCTACGAGACTTAGTTGGAAAGCCTTTTTCATTTTATTATAAGATGTACAGTCTTAATCTACATTTCAATAAGATATTTAAAGGCAGTGCTGAAACTGTCAAAGACCCTTTCTTAAGCCTAAGAGAGGCCTACAAAGGAATGCTGACAGTTTCGTTTTCTGTGACACGGAAGCATTATTTTATCGAGAAAATGTTATTATACTCTGATTCATCTTAGCACTCCCCTTTGCAGACTCTTGCAACCCTCACATGTGTTTGGCGGTATAAAAGCTGTGGTATCACCTGTACTGTCAAGAATCTTTACGATAAAGGTAGATGAAATTATCCGAATAAATGTATATTCTTTAGTTTCATTTGTAGCCTCTTGGTGCAAATGCAACAAGAATAAAGTCCCCCGCTAAGAGGTGTGTAAACTATACACATGTTCTAAGATATACTGTTTGACGTATATCTTCTTCATCCTTGTACTACTACTACAGAACTCATTAAATCACTCTGTGCAGCTACATTCTTCACATTTTTATTGTGAGCATTACAATATTTTTTCTTTATGGTTCCTTTTTTTGTTTATATTATCTACACATATGTAAGGGGACTGTTGCCCCCTTACTAACAGTCAGTGGGGGTGTTTTGGTTGGCTAGCTCCCAGTACTAAAAGGGGAAGGGTCTATGGGAAACCAGGACCCTGAGATTGATAGTCCCCAGGAACAATGGGGAGAGGCCAATGCTTCAGGTGAATGACAGGGCGGGCAGGCTAATCAGGGAGTCAGGAGGCCAGGGAGGTGCCGTCCTCCATGTGAGCTGAATTTGCCTGGGTCAGACAGAGAGGGGCCGAGCTAAGGAGAAAGCAGGGGTCCAAGCTAAGCTGGGGAGCAGAGCTGTGCCAGATCCAGAGGGACCAGAAAAGCAGCCCAGAGAGAGCAGACCCTGTCCTGGGAACAGAGCTGCAGCCCCAAAGCCAGAGGCACAGCCCAGAGAGAGCAGACTTGCCCTGGAAGGAGAGCTGCAGCAACCAGAGCCAGAGGGGCCAGAAAAGCAGCCCACGGAGCTGGAGGCAGAGCAGCAGCAGCAATGCAGAGACAGAGTGGTGCAGCTGGGGCTGGAGCAGTCTGGAGCTGGGTTGGTGAGCAGCTGGGGAGACCAAGGGGGACGCTGGGCAGCAGGCCCAGCACAGGGAGAAGCCTCAGCCAAGAGGCTCTGCAGGCCAGGCTTGGATCGTAACCCCGACAGGGTGGGGGCGACACTTGGAAGAAGGGTCCTACCACTTAGAGCCTGAGAGCGTGAGGCTACCAGCAGAGCAAGTGTCCAACCCACAGCATCCCTGGAGCACAGCCAGGGCCTGAGAAGAAGGCCTGAGACTTACAAGGAACAGACTGTGACCTGCCCTGACATTCCAAAGACATTCTTTGTGATATTCCCTGCCACAGAGCGGGGTGATGTGTTTCCTTTAACCTTTCCCATTTTTCCTTATTCTTTTTAAAATTAATTGTTGATTAAATAACTTGCATTTGCTTTAACTTGTATGTAATGGTCAGTGGGTCAGAGAAGTGCCCAGTGCAGAGAGAGTACCCTGGAGTGGGGACACCCTAGCCCCTGTCTTACGTGACCACAACAGGGTTGGGGGTCGAGCCCCCATGAATCCTGGGCCCAGCCTTGTTGGGGTTACGAGGACTCTGCCAGACAGGAGAGTGGAAGGGGAGTCCTCAAGGGCAGGGAGGCCACTGGGTAAAGGAAGTGGGAGCGAGGACTCAGATCCTTTTGCTAGCCCACTTCACCGGGGTAGTGCAGAAGCCAGGAAAGTTCCCCACAATAGTGGGACTATTCCCCCACTTACACATACACAAACACAATAGATAAAAAATCAGGTCAAGCATTTTTTAATTAATGCTTTTTCATTACAAACATGACCCTAGCAAAAAAGGTTTTATTCTTGTATGTTAAATGTATACGTATAATCCATAAACAGTTTCTAATTAGTCACATGTGTATTCCAATGTGGAGTTGTGTCTTACAAACCAACACTGAAATGTATAAGAAACTGTCAGATCAAAAGTCAATTGGTAAAATCATCTAATTTTCAGAGCTGAGATGGTGTCACAGTTAGTTAGCCATAAATGTTTAAAATAGCAACCAAACTTTTGTTCTAGTTGAGTTGAAAGGCTGCACGCTTTGATGTCTTTGCTTTTATCATTTGTATATAGCCTAAAACTGCAGATTTTGCTTTCCTCCTCGAAATAGTAGACATTACTTTCTTATTGAAAATATACAGGTAGGTCAATCAGTATTTATGGAGTCAGCATACAGTTTTCAACCATGCATGTAATCACTTATAGCACAAGTCCGCAAAAGTGAAAATACAGTAGTTTCTCCCTACTATTTAACCTTTCCTTCCTGTCAGTTGTTGACCACGTCATACAAAAATTGCATCTTCAGAATAGTATCTGGAACCACATCCTACTTATCATACTCATGTGAAAGGTCCCATTTACTTCAATGGTGTCATTTTTCAATTCTTTGTTTTTTCAGCAGGGGAGAGGACAGCAGAGTCTATTTGCAGAAAATGTGTTTGAACAACAAAATATACAGACATGCCTAGAGTTTGAGAGTCATGTAACAGAAACTTGAGAGGCCCCAATGAAATGTTCAGACCTAATCTCATTATTGTACCATTCTTCATATGTAACAAATGTGAAATAAACTTGGAATGTCAGGTGGGAGTGGAAATGAAGCAACAGAGGCCCAGCCACACTTTAAGAGAGAGTGTAGATGTAGACCCCATTTGTGATCCATTCCTCAACAGTTAACATAAGGAGCAAGAAAGGTCTAAATTAAACACATCCCTTCTTTTTCTAACGAAACAAATAATTTCCATTATCAAAACAAACTCAACTTAATGTGTTAAGGTAAAAGTAGCTAGCAAAATTCATACCTCCCCACTTGTTGCGGGTTATAAGGTGGTGATCCAAAGCCCACTGAAGTTAGTGGACAGACTCCTGTGAATTTCAAAGAGTGCTGACTCACACTTGAATTATTGCCCTTCCTCGCACTATGGTGAATGAGATGTGGTAAAAGTGCCACCATGCAACTGTATCCAAGACAGAGCCCCAGCATAGCTGAGGCTTGGTATTATATAGCAATATGTATCTGTGTAATCAGCAGTGCCCAAGCTGTTACACAGTGTGATACAGGTCTGCCACAGCTCTGCCAATAAAATACTGTTGGACCGGTTCCCGTGTGCGCGTACATTTGGATTCACTTCCCTCCTGATAATAAGTGAGCCTGTATCAAAAGCTATGCAATTGCCAGCATCTATTTAATCTTGTGCATAAAAAGGGAGGGGAAATGAAAGGAAACTAGCGAGAAGACGAGAAATGTACTTCTTAATTACATGGTGGATTGCCCTCCCTACACTAAATGAAGCACCTGGAAAGAGGGATATTCTGCACATGGCTCAGCCCTCACACACATGCAGCTGCTCTGATCTGACATACAGATGTCACATTTTAGACTTGCTACTGTCAGATTAATGGAGGCAACACACACAGATACTGCACTGAGAGAGAGTTATCCTTATCCATTCACTGTGATTACCATAGAATAGAGGCCTATTGGCTAATATGTCATCCCTCTGCCTCTGAAATGTTGTTTTTTGTTATACATTCAATAGTACTTTGTCTAGTCTACTGTAATGTTAAACATCTGTAAGGAGGGTGTTTCAACTACTAATCTTGTGAGTCTATTCCATAGTCCATCAGATTTCACTTTTAAGAAGCTTTCCCCTGATTTGCTCTGAAAGAGAATTTTCTCAGCCAACCAGAATGTTGGGATACAGTAACTGACTTGTAAGAGTACACTTTTTTCAAAGTTATGCACACCCCTGCATTTTGATTGCTTCTGGTACCCATTTGTATAATCACTGCTGGTTCTTTTACAATAGCCAGACAGTATATGAATCCCCATACTATGACTCTCAGGCACCAGTTATTAGCTAGAGTTCAGAGATTTGCATAATCATTCTATAGATATTTTTCATTCACTGCACTGTGAATATGGAGATATGTATTTTCTGTTTGCTCCTGTAGTGTTTGCCGGCAATAAAAATGTTGCCTCCATTTATTCTTCCCTTCAGCTGAATCAGAAAACTTCAAAATTCACATGAATGAGAAGGGAGAAATATTAGAAAAAGCAAAGAATATGTGCAAATGATACTGCAGAGAGGGAAAAATGCTAGACTCCTTTTTTTCTGAATTCTGCTCAGGGCAGTCATCCCCTCCAAACTCCCATCTCTCCCTACAAATCTGGAAAGTTCTTGTCCCCAGAATTTTTGTAATGCCTGTGTTCAGTGTTTGTTTTCTCAGCTTCTCCCTCTCAGTATCATTTTCATACTCAGTGTCAACAATAACACAATCTAGGGAGATGAAAATCTTTACTGACCTGCGGGGGGGGAGGGGGAGGGGAGGAATGGGGAGAGGGAGGGGAGGAAGAAAAGGGAGGGGAAATTAAACGGAAGACAAGGGGAGTTGTGACTTTATCTTGGAATTGTAACTTGGCTCAGACTTGCGTGAAGCTCAGGCCAGGTGCAACTAAATTAGTCACAACATTTGCAAATCTGGCCCACAGTTATGATCTGTAATGACAGCTGCACATTTCATCTGGCTTTGTGTGTTTCTTTGTGAAGGTTATATACAGCTCTGATTAACATCCATGCTACCTAAAGAAAAACAACATAGGAGAAAGTAGTGAATGATCTATCCTTAGTTTTAGAGGGCATTCAGATACTATGGTGAGTGGCCTTACAAAAATCCCTATGAATAAACATCTGGCACTTCGGAGTCACAATGTTGGAGCATAGAGGCCCATGCTTTTATGTTAGGCATCACACACATACACACATACACACTAAGAGAACTCCTGTCCCAAAGAATTTATAATGTGTGCAGACAAGACAGATAATGGGTAGGAGAAAAGAAGTAGTATCATCCCTATTTTACAGCTGAGGAACTGAGGGACAGAGAGATTAAGAGCAGCATCTGACCTTGCTTACGCCAATGTAAAACCAGTGTAAATCCACAGATTTCAGTGGAGCTGCTCTGAATTTTCTCTAGTGGAAGAAAGAGGATAATCAGGCCTAAAGCAAATAATCCAAGGTCACATAGGAAGTCTATGGCAAAGCTGGAAATGGATCTTCTAAATCTAATCTTCTAAAGCCCTAGTCCTGTGGGGTTTTTTTTTTGCAAGACTGTCCTACCTGTTCTGCACAGTTAGCCAGAAGGTGCCTGGGGTCCAAGCAGAAGGTTCCCCGAAGATTTTTCATCCAAACAATACAATCCATTGTCTCTCCTTGTGATGGAGGGCATTTACTTCCTGAGTGCCTCCTAGAGGCTGGGTGTGGTACTGCACTCTTTTTCCTGCTCCTGGAATCCCCTGTAGGCTGCCACGCTCACTAAGTGGGTCTCCAGTGGCTCAGCCCTCCAGTCAAATCACCCAATCAATACAAACCCCTTCCGGGATACCATAGAGTTCATCAAACTGTCTGCCCCACCAGTGTCTTCAGCCCCATCTCTGGGCCATTTAAATCCAGCCCTTCACTCAGGCCTCTAAAGGCATCTTGTTCTATTCTCAGGAAGTGGGCCACTTCACCAGTGTCCTATAGGGAACTCCAGGTTCCAGCCCAGGGACCCTAAAACAACAGCTGTGTACCATCCCCCCTAATTTGTTGCTGCTGTTTTCCCTGGGCCTGGTCCCACCTAGTCTCTTTACCTTCACCCATTACTTTAGGATTATAGTTCTCAGGTCCACAGTTTCCCAGGTCCAGTAAATGCAGCCAGTCAAGCCCCTCTGGCCTGAGAGTAGCACCCTTCCTCCCACTTCTGGTCCCAGCCAGGAGCTGACCTGCTAAGGCCCTGCAGCTCCTTTTATCCGAGTAGCAGCAAGGGCAGGAGAGATGGTAGCAATTCATCTAACTCAACTTTGGTTGAAATCAGAAAAGCTGCAGGGTTTGTGGGAACAGGGCATCTAGTGGTGAATGTGGCCATTATTTTTCTCTTTTATGGTGTTACCTTTTAAACTATGCTCGAGATCTTTGTTGTCAACTAGTACCCTGTGGCACCGGCCTGGCGTGATAAGACTCTGGTGAGATAGAGCATATAAAAGCATACACTGTAAGTGTGGCGAATTGCAATGACAAGGCTGGGTTGGAGGTAACTTGTGAATGATCTAGTAAATTGAAAATGCCTGCACGCTTTGCCTCATAGTAGTGAAGAGAGAATATGGGCAGTGCCAAGTTGTGCTGTAGGCAGAAGCCTTGCGGAGAACAAAAGAGAAACATACCATACCCTACTATCACACCCAGCTTCTCAACTAGCTCTTTAGAAAACAAATATATAGCATCAGCAATCAACCACATTATTATTAATAATGCAGTTAGAAGTGTGGAGGAGGTGAATTTGATCCAGCATTTGAATTATGTACCATTAAAATGAAAATCTCTGCCTAGGTGCCCAGAGAACACAGACACTGCTATAAAACGTAATACACAGTATACAAAGACATGCAACTAACTAAAACCTAACTCAAGTCATGAATAAAAATAATGTTGTAATATTTTGCACTCCAGAGCATCTTTCATCCAAAGTTCTCAAATAATTTTAAAATCACATTAATTGATAAATAGAACACCCATGTGAAATAGATAAGAATTATTATCCCTATTGTTCAGGTAGGGAAACTGAGTCAACGAGATGCCAACATCGCAGCATCAGTGATAGAATTCTGAACAGAACACAGGAACCCTGACACCCACTCCCCCATTCTAACCCCTGGACAAACTGCTTCTTTCTAATTCCAATCCTAAACATCCACAGTTTACCAGCCACAGTCCCCTTCCACCTTCTAAATAGCCTACTTCCTCACACAGGCTTTAAAATCTCAGTCAGATACCTCAAATAGCTGATATAATATAGTGCATCAAGACAGGACTGAACCTTCCAGGGTTCAATTCACATGGGTGTAGGAGCAGTAAGCAGGTGGTTCCCACATGCTACCAGTCTTTCATTATCTTAACTCCTGATTCAACCCAACTTCTTTCCCCACAGAAATCTCTCTACATCTTCCTGGGCCTGAAGAAGAGGATACAGCTGGGAGAACATGCAAGGAGCCCCACATGCTGCCTCTGGGATAATAGGGCTATTCTGAATCAGCCCCACAGAGGCCTATTCCCTGCTCTGTAACTGCCCTTTGCTTTCTGAAGCTTTTGAGTAGGGCATTTAAGGGTCTGATCCAAAGCCCACTGAATTCAGTGGAAATTTGGAAACACTCTCCTTGACACCAGCGGGCTTTGGATCAGGGCTCAAGTGGAGTTTGTGTATTTGAAACATGACCTGGAGTCTCCCAGTGGCAGAAGGTGATAGTGAGGCCAATATTACAGCACCCACACTATTGATACTTGCCCGTCTCCATAGCATGGCTGACAACTGGGGCATAAACCTATCAGACCCTAATAGCCAAGTGTGCTTAATAACGCTTGATAAATATTGCTAAATTTTGGTTGACAATGTTGCTTCATATTTCAGAACTATTTAAAAACTGCCCACTATTTAGAAAAGGAGATTCCATATGGAACAATACCAGGCAGATCCAAGGGTTGTCCAATATATTCTTTTTCTTTGCCTTTCTTTAATTTCACCACTTCTGCTCATATGTATTGTTAAACTTCTACTGCTGTGTTAGAAGCATAAGCCTACAAGAATAAGACTGTACAACATAAGTGCCTGATCATATTCACACTGTGTGATGGCATAATGTGCCAGACATTTCCAAACTCAGAGCAAGACAAAGTCTCTATTCAAATAGCATACAGCTTAAATGGTTACCATCTGAATTCAAAGGGAGATTTAATGATAGAAGACAGGGCCTTAATACAAAAAAAGGTACAAAACAGCGTATTTTACAATTGTCATAGATTTATTTAACATCACCCTTGCAACTATATTGATCTCATGCTGAATGACCAACTCGTTCTTTACCTAGTTTCATACTTCTCATGCCTGTGCAATATTTGATTTTATTACAAATGTCTCAAAGTATAAAAAAAAAAGAGAGAAACCACCTCCAGTCTTTCCATCTTTTAAAAAATAAAAGATAAGAGAAATCATTTCCAGTCTTTCCATCTTTTAAAGGATATCAACGTGGCCATTTCTTGCTTTCACTCCTGCTGGACCATTCCTGCAGCCCAGCCCAAGTATGTACAACATGAAGGAAGGTCTGGTATTCAACGTCAATCTATCATTGTAAAAAATCTTGCCTGAATTGTACAATACATGTACTATCCCCAGACCCCCACAAAGAACTTGGTTTCAAGTGAGACACTTTCAGTTTCCCTATATTTAAGCAGCACAATGGGATTTAAATGATCTCCATACATTATTTTAATATTAACACACTTTGGATTGGAGGCCTTTGCATACCTGAGTCCTTCTTTTAAACCAGTTGTCAAGGTTCCTTCCCCACTCTGAACTCTAGGGTACAGATGTGGGGACCTGCATGAAAGACCCCCCTAAGCTTATTCTTACCAGCTTAGGTTAAACACTGCCACCACCAAAGTGTTACACAAAGAACAGGGGAAGTGCCCACTTGGAAATATCTTCCCCCCAAAATATCCCCCCAAGCACTACACCCCCTTTCCTGGGGAAGGCTTGATAAAAATCCTCACCAATTTGCATAGGTTAACACAGACCCAAACCCTTGGATCTTAAGAACAAGGAAAAGGAATCAGGTTCTTAAAAGAAGAATTTTAATTAAAGAAAAAGTAAAAGAATCACCTCTGTAAAATCAGGATGGTAAATACCTTATAGGGTAATCATATTCAAAACACAGAGAATTCCTCTAGGCAAAACCTTAAGTTACAAAAAGATACAAAAACAGGAATATCCATTCCATTCAGCACAGCTTATTTTGTCAGCCATTTAAACAAAACAGAATCTAACACATATCTAACTAGACTGCTTATTAGGCCTTTACAGGAGTTCTGACCTGCATTCCTGCTCTGGTCCCGGCAAAAGCATCACACAGACAGAAAGAACCCTTTGTTTTTCGCCCCCTCCAGCTTTGAAAGTATCTTGTCTCCTCATTGGTCATTTTGGTCAGGTGCCAGCAAGGTTATCTTAGCTTCTTAACCCTTTATAGGTGAAAGGGTTTTTTCTCTGGCCAGGAGGGATTTAAAGGTGTTTACCCTTCCCTTTATATTTATGACACCAGTGTTTCCCAAACTTGGGATGCCACTTGTTCAGGGAGAGCCCCTGGTGGGCCAGGCCGGTTTGTTTACCAGCTGTGTCCGCAGGTTCGGCCAATCGCGGCTCCCACTGGGGGCTGCGGGAAGTGACAGCCAGTACATCCCTCGGCCCGCACCGCTTCCCGTAGCCCCCATTGGCCTACAGCAGCAAACCACGGCCAGTGGGAGCCACAATCAGCCAAACCTGCGGACACGGCAAGTAAACAAACCGGCCCAGTCCGCCATGGGCTCTCCCTGAACAAGCAGCGTCCCAAGTTTGGGAAACACCATTTTAAACCATTGTGTTGCTGATAATTTTGTTTCTATATATTATGTACTTCACTTGAGAAAGAGTCAATGTTTCATTAACTATGTTCAGATTTTATACTGCATATATTAGATACAGATCTAACCTGTTTCTAACATTAAAGCAACTGCATTACTGTGTAAAAATTCTTTCCCACAGTTTCTTCATCTCACCATTGTTTTTTATTTCATATAGTGTTTGCTATTAAAAAGTCAATATATACTAAGAGATGCCATACAGAGTTTTTTTCTTCTTATCCTGAGTAGAGGGAAATAATGACCTCTCTGAGAAATAACAAACTAGTAATGTGACACTGGCAGACCAGGTCATGACAGAGTGTATTCAGGCCAATTCACTTGAGTGTTAGTATAGCACAAAGTGATTGTTGAAGGCAGAAGAGTGTATTTGATCTGTAGACTTCATAAAACTAATGGGACATTACTTGCATTGTTTTCAATTATATGAATCCTGTTATGATGCAGCAGCAAACATTTACTTTATGTATACCCCAGCAACTAAGTAACCCATCAAAGAAGCCTCATGGAGTGCTGATGAAGGACTTTAACAGAAGAGTGCTAATTTCCAAGCAAGTAGCCATTGTTTATGATAATTGGAGCTCAAAGTGCATTCCTCACTCACCATCATCAAAGGAAAATCCTGTGTGGGTAGAGATACTGTCAGCTGTTTTCTGTCAGAAGAAGTTATAAATATGGATTCAGGGAGACATCCTTCATAGCTGAACTACTTGGACTCTTACAGGTAAGTGTGCCAGATGCAAAGCAGAGATCCCCAGAGACAACCTGGGTACCCTGTAAAGACTTTTGGGAAGTTTGGCAGTTTATTACATCACTGCCACCATTTGGAATTATAAACTGTGGCTCACCTGTGCATATATGTTACCTACTTTAATCTCTCAATAATTCTCATTTCCTTTTCCTAGCTTGTACATCTTTAGTTTACTATAGAATTGGCTACCAGTGTGATCTTTAGTGTAAGATCTAGAGTACCAACTGATCTGGGGCAAGTAACTGGTCTCTTGGGCCCGGGAGCAACCTGATGTGATATGATTTTTGGTTTAAGTAACCTTTTATCACAAAGTTCAATTTGTCTGGGTGGCAAAATAGGCTGGAGAGTCTAAAGAGACTGTCTGTGACTCCATGATAAGACTAGTTTAGTAATCCAGGTGTTCACATTTGTTGGTGAAATCTAAGTACAGAACACCCCAACAGGTTAGGGTGTCTTCCCTATTTCTGAGAATCTGCCCTGAGGTAGGTACTCTCAGTTGTGAGCCACTCCAGACAAGCATGATGAATAACTTGGTACATGCTGACTTTTAAAAAATGGTAAGCTGTTTATTTACTGGAGTATATTTTACAACAGCAGCCTTCCTATTGGGGTTGCAATTTCCACCTTTCATTTGACTCATCTTTGTACCCAGTGCTTAATTTGCAATGAAAGAAGTGCCAGAGCTCAAGCTGGGTGGCCAGAAAGTGGCAGCTGATGGCCAGGTACTCAGCTCTGAAGACAGAAGTAAGGATGACATGGTATGGCATATTGCTACCCTTACTTCTGCACTGCTTCTGGTGGCAGTGCCGCCTTCAGAGCTGGGTGGCTTGAGAGCGGTGGCTGCTGGCCAGGAGCCCAGATGACTGGTCTATGAGCTGCCAAGCCTAGAGGCACCAGGGCTCGGTCTCAGCAAGCCCCAGCACAAATTAAGCATGGTTTATACCCCAAATTTCTTTCTGCAAGCACAAAAATAGAGGTGCAAGTTTTGCAGTTGGAAATTTCACCTGTAAAAAGGAGACCAGCTAGCTGAATATGCCACATTAGAAACCATGGGCCAAATTATCTGGCCTGCTCTGCTCCCATTATGACATTGCAATGGCACAATAGGAGGGAAAGCAGCCAGATCTTCCTTGATGCGGATTCTGCATAAGGAAGTCCACTGTGTGTATTGAGACAGCATAGCTTACTCCTGTGCCACCCTTCTTGCATCCCCGGTATAGAGCTTGTATGGGTGTCATGTCAGGTATGAGCAGGCACATGGTATGACCTGGTAAGCTGGTGCATAGATCTTGATAGCTACAGCCAGTGATGTAGTGTAGAGCAGCTCCCAAGACTACTCTGATCTATGGCCAGTAAGGGATCTAGAACAGGCTGAAAGCCTACGGAGCTGTAATCTCTTCCCTTCTCAACTGTACCCACTGGAAGGTGGGCACAACTGAGAATCGGGCTCCATCAGTCATATGCAGTGACTGGAAGAACACACATGGCTCATTTTGATTTCCCATAAGTCCCATTACTGTGGGAGTCACTTGTTCATATAGCAAGACAGAATCTGGTTCATTATTATTAAATGTGGTTCCATTTGAATGTATTATTATATTGGAAGGTGCTAATGGGTGTCATCAATCACAGCCTGGTTAAAGCTGATGAGTGTACTAAACATCTTTCATTCAGACTAAACAGAAGGATTAAATGGCCCTTTGTATAGTTGAAACAGTAGAAGCCACTGCCAAAGGCACTAGACAGCATTGCCAGGCCTGAGCAGAAGATAAACCAGGTGGGCCAAGGAATTTCCCTGGGGACTGATTGCAAACACAGAGGTTGGGGCATTGACTGGTTTCAGAGAGGGAGAGTGCAACTAGAAATTCAGGAGAAAACAAGAGATGCAATGGTGATCAAGGCCCTGGGTAGATGCCAAGCAGAAAAAGCTAGTTTGGGTTACAGTACTTGATGTCTCCTGTTTCTTTCAACTGTGTGCAGAGAAACAGGACTTTGCAGGTATTGTTTTGCACCAAAGAAATACCTGACTCATATAATCAATTTTTCCTCCAAATGGAAACAACCCCAAATAGTGGCTAACCAGTTGGGCCAAAAGGTGGAACACTAGTGCAAGAGGCAATAATATCATGCCTTTCCACTTGTACTGAGGATGGATGAACGGGTTAGGGTAAAATGAAAACCAACTTGTACCTTCACCCAAAACTCAAACCAAACCAAACCCAAACTTCTCTTGAATTTTCGATTTTTGGTTCAACTGACATTTCCGGTTTACAGGAAGGACCAGAAGCAGAAGACAAAGGCCTGTTCTTGCAATAGTTTGATATACACCTATGATATATAGCAGATAACTGAAAAATTGTACTGTCTGAGTGTTTCAGATATATCTGGAGAAGCTGCTGAATTGTTGGATGTTTTGAACATCTAGACATTTGAAGACGGACCCATCATTACCTGTTACGATTTTATCCACCCAGTCTATAAGAGGGGCAAACAGTTTTTCTCCTTTATACAAATTCTCACATATAAATTGCTCTAAAAGCAACAATATTTGTTACCAATCCTTGGTTATGTTTTTTCTTGGTGGTGGTGGGTTTTTGAGGTTTTGGTTTTTTAAAAACACGCTTTCTGTTTATAAGCCAAGATTTCTCAGCACTGGTGATTAATGAAGCTAACCATTGGCCACTGACATCTGATTATCATTGACAACGTGTTTTCTCTATTTTAAAAAAATTGGCTGATACTTTAACAGCAATATTATTCAGTAGTTACACTTCCCTATCTTAAAATTTGAAGTAGTCTATCAGGCAGAACAGGAGAGGGGAAAAAAATATTTCTCCCCCCTTTGCCTTTCACAAAGCTGATGAAAAGAAAAATGTTTCCAGTTTTGCTGTGCATTTTCCTGTAAATTTGTCACACATCTCTAATCGTTTCTACTAAATGTGGTTACCAGCTTCAGTGACAGTTTTGTTGGGGGGAAATCACAATCCTTAAAAAAAACTTTGCACATTTTATTAGTTTCTTTTTGAAAATTGTTATCATCGCTGCAAATGTGTCTCCATCCTAGAAGTGGAACACTAAGGGAACCATTGCAAAGCAGAGGATGTGAGGAATCTTATCACAGCAATGAGTGGGAATGCATTTCCTTGTAGTTCCTGTAATAGTAGTGGTAATTCTTGACTAAAAGGCCATAATGATAATATCTGGAAAATGGCACAGTGCTCTCTGAAATGTTACATGAATATTCCAGAGCAAGATGATAACCAGCTGCAAACAAAACAAATTAATTCATAAAATTATATAGCTCTACTTTGCATTGCTTTAAAGATAAATGTGTGAGGGGTGAAGGAAGCTTCAAACCAGCATTTTTAAGTTGTTAGCTTATAAAAAAGGCATCTGAAGGAGTAAGAGCTTAGCAAGTAGGAAGCCCCAGAACTGCCAATTCAAGTGTTTTGTTTTGTTTTCAAAATGTACTTGATTGAGGATAAAAGGAGGACAAGGAAACCCTAAGTAGCACTTTCAAGTACAGATGGACCACTCTAAGCGCAGAATTTTAGTCTAGGATTACTATTACATATTGTACATTTAGTCCACAAGCAGAATTTCCATTAATGGGCCAAAATGCTGCAGTTAGGCAAAAGTTCCCATTGACAGCGCTGTTACTTTTGAATGAACTGTGAGAAATTTGCAAGGGGAGAATGTGTAATAAGTAACTATCACAATGATCGGATCAGACTTTTAACCCTTGCTCTATATAGTTTGTCCACACAAATTGTTCAGAATATTTGTAAGCAGGACTAGTATTTTGGTATCCTTGACCAACAGGTGAGGTTATTCTGAGACTACAGGGTACACAAATATTAACTTAAATCCCAGTGAAATCAATAGGGCCATTCATATAGATTATATAAAATGAAAAAAAAGGGGGAGACACAGAACACATATGCTCTAATTCATTTTCAGCAAATAGAGCGAGGTCTTCAGTTGGTGCAAATCAGGGTAGCTCTATTGAATTCAGCAGAGCTACACCAAGATACATCAGGTGAAGAAATTCTCTCTCACTCTCTAATTGTCTCTAATTCACTATGTTAAATTTGAAACAGAGCAATAGGTGCATGTCAGTACCAGTCACGAATTGGAAAATGCAACGTTAAATAACTACCTAATCTAACAGGTGATTAAATCAACCTAGAGCGGTTGCAAGGCTATAACTTTCCACTTTCCTCCTTCATTGTGATCTAGGTAATTTTTTCTTGGTGTAAACATGATTTGATCTTATTTTTGTGGAAAAAGCTTGTTGTTCTCCTTTCAGCATGAGACCTGAGCCTGTGTCCCAAATGCAAACAAAACTCTATTTTGTTAACTTGATATTTCTCTGCACCAGGGCTGTAGAATTCTTTAAAAAAAATATGAGGAGTTAAAATTCCCTGCTTTTTCTCTGCATCAAAAAAGTTTTTGCCTAGACTTTGCCAGAAACTAATATGCAGATTAAGCTCTTCTCTTTCATATCCACCACATCATGAATACCACTTGGACTGGCTCCTCAGAAAAAGTGGGTCCCAAAGATGAGCTTTAAGCATACATAGTCTAATTGCCTGCAGTACTGGATGAATTAGCAACTCAAAACTGACCCCACCTCTCTGCTAGCCTTCAAAGCAGACAGGCAGGCAAGTCACCATCTGATCTCTCTCCCATACCAGTGAGAGCTAACAGGAGGCAATTAATCACCACTTCCGCCCTCCTCTTCCTTGGGGCAATACAAATGATACAACCCACCCTGCAAATCCCTATGGCGATTTTAAGAGATCGGTGTCAATTTTAGAGGCAGACAGTGCACCTGCATGAGTCGTAACACTCAGGCACACTTTAAACACCTGCACAAGCACAATTGTTATACTTTTTAAAAACATGCACCCAAATAAGTTAGAATTCTGAGCAGGTGTTTGCTCCTTCAAAGGGCTGGCTAAGTATATGCACAGAGGAGTGAAGGTTGATTGGATGCTTGGCTGGAAATTTACCACTAAATGTCTGTTCACTAGTGGTTTAGTCTGTAAACTTGCACTTTATTTTTTAGGGTCTTTTTTTTCTATTCTACCTTAAAGAGCAGAACACAAGACATACTGAAATATAAATAAAGTGCAATCACAAAGATCCTCATTTGAAAACAATACCCACTTGTCTATCTCATATCTTATCTAGATATTAGTAAAGTAGATGGATAATAAAAGGCCACTATTTAACCACTTAGCTAATCTGTCTAAACTGGAAAGAAGATATTGCTTGAATAAAGGGATATGCATGGTGTGATTCAAAGCATTGTGTAAAATGTCATGTTAGAAATGTTAATATTCTAATAAATAGATATATCCCATCTCCCACTCATGTGGATTTAAAGCTGCATAATATTATAATATGCAAACTTAAATACATGGGGCCACATTCATGGGGCGATAAAACTGGTTGTGTAAGTTACACATTCGTAAACTGGGGTAAGTTATAATTTACATTCTGAGGGGGATCACAGGACAGGAAGTTCAAGGATTTTTTTAATGGGGAGTGGCTGTATATAAGCATTAGAAAATAAACAACATTATGCAAATGAAATGTATGCAAATTCCCTGCATCTTTTTGAAAGACAAAGAAATTGCAGGATATCTACTGCTTTATCAGGGAACTGATGGGTAGGATCCCCTAGGGGAATAACATGAGGGGGACAGGAGTCCAGGAGAGCTGGCTGTATTTCAAAGAATCCCTATTGAGGTTCCAGGGACAAACCATCCCGATGTGTCGAAAGAATAGTAAATATGGCAGGCGACCAGCTTGGCTTAACAGTGAAATCCTTGCGGATCTTAAACATAAAAAAGAAGCTTACAAGAAGTGGAAGATTGGACAAATGACCAGGGAAGAGTATAAAAATATTGCTTGGGCATGTAGGAATGAAATCAGGAAGGCCAAATCGCACCTGGAGCTGCAGCTAGCAAGAGATGTTAAGAGTAATAAGAAGGGTTTCTTCAGGTATGTTGGCAACAAGAAGAAAGCCAAGGAAAGTGTGGGCCCCTTACTGAATGAGGGAGGCAACCTAGTGACAGAGGATGTGGAAAAAGCTAATTTACTCAATCCTGTTTTTGCCTCTGTCTTCACGAACAAGGTCAGCTCCCAGACTGCTGCACTGGACAACACAGCATGGGGAGTAGGTGGCCAGCCCTCTGTGGAGAAAGAAGTGGTTAGGGACTATTTAGAAAAGCTGGACGTGCACAAGTCCATGGGGCCCGGATGCGTTGCATCCGAGAGTGCTAAAGGAGTTGGCGGCTGTGATTGCAGAGCCATTGGCCGTTATCTTTGAAAACTCATGGCAATTGGGGGAAGTCCCGGACGACTGGAAAAAGGCTAATGTAGTGCCCATCTTTAAAAAAGGGAAGAAGGAGGATCCTGGGAACTACAGGCCAGTCAGCCTCACCTCAGTCCCTGGAAAAATCATGGAGCAGGTCCTCAAGGAATCAATCCTGAAGCACTTACACGAGAGGAAAGTGATCAGGAACAGTCAGCATGGATTCACCAAGGGAAGGTCATGCCTGACTAATCTAATCGCCTTCTATGATGAGATTACTGGTTCTGTGGATGAAGGGAAAGTAGTGGATGTATTGTTTCTTGACTTTAGCAAAGCTTTTGACACTGTCTCCCACAGTATTCTTGTCAGCAAGTTAAAAAAGTATGTGTTGGATGAATGCACTATAAGGTGGGTAGAAAGTTGGCTAGATTGTCGGGTTCAGCGTGTAGTGATCAACGGCTCCATGTCTAGTTGGCAGCCGGTATCAAGTGGAGTGCCCCAAGGGTCGGTCCTGGGGCCGGTTTTGTTCAATATCTTCATAAATGATCTGGAGGATGGTGTAGATTGCACTCTCAGCAAATTTGCGGATGATACTAAACTAGGAGGAGTGGTAGATACGGTGGCAGGTAGGGATAGGATACAGAGGGACCTAGACAAATTGGAGGATAGGATAGGCAGTAGTTCTGCAGAAAAGGACGTAGGGGTGACAGTGGACGAGAAGCTGGATATGAGTCAACAGTGTGCCCTTGTTGCCAAGAAGGCCAATGGCATTTTGGGATGTATAAGTAGGGGCATTGCCAGCAGATCGAGGGACGTCATCGTTCCCCTCTATTCGACATTGGTGAGGCCTCATCTGGAGTACTGTGTCCAGTTTTGGGCCCCACACTACAAGAAGGAAGTGGAAAAATTGGAGAGAGTCCAGCGAAGGGCAACAAAAATGATTAGGGGTCTGGAACACATGACTTATGAGGAAAGGCTGAGAGAACTGGGATTGTTTAGTCTGCAGAAGAGAAGAATGAGGGGGGATTTGATAGCTGCTTTCAACTACCTGAGAGGTGGTTCCAAAGAGGATGGTTCTAGATTATTCTCAGTGGTAGAAGATGACAGAACAAGGAGTAATGGTCTCAAGTTGCAGTGTGGGGGGTTTAGGTTGGATATGAGGAAAAACTTTTTCACTAGGAGGGTGGTGAAACACTGGAATGCGTTACCTAGGGAGGTGGTAGAATCTCCTTCCTTAGAAGTTTAATTAATTGGACTAATTGTTTTATTTTTCTTAGCAGTAAAAACTCAGAAAAGATGTCCTGTGTGCAGACAGGCCACAGCTGTATGTTGATAAGTTACATAAACAGAAAATGGCATCTATGTCTCCTTTCAATTGTGAATGAAACGTGTCCCATGTGAGACATGCACCTTAAAGAATGTTAGGCTTTCTCTCAAGATTTCTCTACCACAGCAGCATTGGTTCTTTAGTTTAATCACACAACGGATTTTGCAGCATTCTCTAAAGGCCTACTTTTAAGACTACCATATACAAATTACTATGTTTCACATGATTAACAACTGTTTCTTTTTATTCGCCTGTACTTTTCTGACAGCGCATATATATATATATATATACACAGTATATGAATACCTAGATGTTTATATCGGGATTTGGGTTTCTTTGCCTAAAGTAAATATCATTCAAGTACCTTAGGATTTAAGCAATATGTTTTTCATTTGCTGTGGTACTAAGTGTATAGGTATGCCTGACCGCTAACCGGACATGTTCCTGTCACTAGGGACTGTAGGTTCTTTCATCTTCTTAATGGACCTTCCTCTACAGATGTCTGTGGCCTACCTGACTATAATCCTTTAAATTTTAATTCACTTTACATTTAGCCCACTCATAAATACCATTTAGGTACCAATATTCTGTTTTATGCAATCCCTAAGGTGGTGCTTTTATTTTAATGAAGCCATTTGCAATTTAAGAGGAAAAAATATTCCATCTTTGATTGAATATATTTGTCAGTTTTATTCCCAACTGGCATTTTCATGTGAAAACTTGAATAAAACTAAGGGACGTCTGCTTACCAACTGGGATAAAAGTTTCTATGTGTTCTGCCCTCAAAAATTAACTGAATAAAAGGTTTTTGAAAACTATTTCGAAAACATTAAAGTTAACCCCAACATAATCAAAAATAAAATCCAGAATCAAATTGTATTACAAATGAAAACTTTCATTGGTTGTCTTTACTTTAGAAGAAATGATGCAACAACTGCAGATGATAACAGATTTCTGTTAAAAATGCTAGTTCTTAGTCTCATGGCAGAGCAATTACATATTGCACTACTGGAATTGTGTAAGAAGCCAGTGACTCATAATCTTCTAATATTATTTGTTTTCTCATCTAGTTCTTTAATTCTTCTATTCTGCGTATGATTTGTTTCTAGTGACTGTGTATAGAATGTGTTATTTCAAACAATGAGAATTTGTGTTATTGGTGCAGCCTTATTGTTTAATGTGTTGATATAAAAAGAGACACTAAGTATTAAAGCTATTTCATACACGAAGGGAAAAATTTCCAGCTTGGAGCTTTACAGAGGACTTCCACTCCGATGATCTGCTCTGCTAGTGCATGGAAGATTGGCAGGTCCTCACAGGTAGGGAAAACAGAATGCAAAGTCAAGAGCAAATTTTCCTCTGAGAAATGTCATTTATTTTCTACCGTGGGCCTACTTGTATAACTGAAGTAAGGGGAATGGGTAGCATGGAATGATGTTGAATTTTTCTTTATCTAAAGGTACATACAGGCCTCTACCACTATAGTATCTGAGCAGCTCAAAGTCTTTCATGTATGTATTAGAGCTGGACAAAAATTGGAATTTCTGTTCAATGGGAAATACCAATATTTCAGGTTTCAGAGTAGCAGACATTTTAGTCTGTATTCGCAAAAAGAAAAGGAGTGTTAGTCTCTAAGGTGCCACAAGTACTCCTTTTCTTTTTACCAATATTTCAGCATTTGTTTTTATCCCAAATTAGAACAAAAATGTGAAATATCAAAATGGAAATTTCTGAAAAATCGTTGATTGAAATGAAACATCTCAACATATTGAAATGATTCATTTCAGGCTGGCTGAACAGTAAGCTGCTGCAGTGTCTCCTGGGAGCTGTAGCTAAGGTGCCTCCATTGTCCTCTTTGGGCTGGTTACCCAACTGGACTACATTTCCCATGATGCACCATAGCAAAATCAGCCACAAAACCACTTAGGTGAGGAAACAGTGCTCCAAAAGACAAGCAATATCATGCTCTTGAAATGACACAGGCAATGTGAGGTTGCAGGAAGCAAAGGGGAGTTAGTCAAGAGCATAGGCCTGCCATTCAAAAAGAGGGGGAAGATGAAGGGAGTATCACAAATGGCATAAACTCCACAGAAGCACGTGG
Source organism: Lepidochelys olivacea (assembly GCF_965140295.1). Lineage (NCBI taxonomy): Eukaryota > Metazoa > Chordata > Testudines > Cheloniidae > Lepidochelys > Lepidochelys olivacea. The sequence goes on from NC_140421.1 coordinate 24,896,770, forward strand.
AAAGTCCAGTCCTTGTTAATAGATATCAAACACGCATATGCAAAAAATGAAATGAGGTATACACATAAGGGGGCCATTTGGCCTTGGAATGAGTTAAACTGCTTTTGACCCCATTTGCGGACCAGACAGCATGCATGCTGGGAGCAAGGAAAATACCATCATGGTGCTCCCTTCAGGAGGTAAGCAGGCTTTTTAGGCTAGCATCCCCATTTTGTAGCACAACTGCTACCAGTCAGTGGGATGAGGATACAGAAGCACTCCTTTATCTACAGATATTTGCCTTCTGGGGCTCCAAGGGAACCTTTTGCATTTTTTCTTTCATTTGAGTAAACCACAACCGTTGGTTGTCTCAGGGCCACACATAATATAGAAGAGAAACAACTTTCTTTACTATGAGGATTTGCCTTTTCTTCAGAAATAGGAAAGGGAAAATATAAGAGACGTTAAACTTACCACCTAGAAGACAGTCAGATGCAGCAAGCTGCAGCCAGTTGCAAAATGGCCACTGCAAAGCTACAACTACTTTTCCCTACAAAATTTAAAGGGACAACACCGTTTGCCCTCCTCACTCACTCACACAAACACACAAAAGCATGCTGGGAAACAGATTGTTACAGACACCTATTATTTTCACATACGAATATTCAAGATGACAAAGTTGATATTCTTGCAGAAAGTTCTTGCAGAAATCTCACTAGCTTTACTCAGTCAATTTTTCATTGGCAAGCAGAACTAAGTAAGGCCAGCAGGATTTAGTTCTTTAGGGCCTTGTGAATGTACAAACACATAACCGTATGGGAGTACTGTTTTTGCTGTCGGCGAGTTTCTTCTCTCATGCAGCCTACAGTGCAATCTCCAAAGTCTGAAACTGTTCTCAGCTCTATGGCTATTCCATTCAACACCTAATTAATTACCAAATTTATAACGTAGTTTTGCACAAACTCTTTCAATTTGCCCTCAATTCTTTTGTTTTATTTTCTGTATTTGTAATCCTCGTAATTCTTTTTTACTGCTGTTACATATAGGGATGAAAGTTTAAAAGCCTTTTCATACTGACTCTGAAAGCTCTTTCCCAGCCAGTGCAGCAGCACCTTTCTACTTAACAAACCATTTCTCTTTCTATTTTTAGGTCTGTACATCATTATTCTACCTTTATCTATATCCTCCTGCATTTCATCAAAGTCTTTGTTCTGGCTGTACTTTAACCTCTTTCTAGCTTGGAAATCTTTTATTCATACTATCTCTAACTTGTTTTTGCATCAGTTTTTAGTTTAAGTGGTTAGTCTTACAATTATGTCACCACCTTATAGAGTGACCTTGTCAGTTACTTAGTCAAATGTTTCTGAAACTGCAGTTAAAAACCCCTGATGCGTAAAGCATGCATTTTTAGCTTCAGTTTCACCAGAACAGAGTTATTTAGTACATCCAAAAACATTCAAGGCGGACATCCTGTCCCTCTGAGGTCAAGGGGAGCTTTGCCACTAATTTCATTGAGGCCAGGATTTTACCCTAGATGTCTTCCATTAGTAGGTAATTGCTAAACACCTAAAAATTTTTAATACACAAACTCACAATTATAAGCAGCCAGCATAAAAATGTAGGCCAAGATTTTCAAGTGACCAGTGGTTTTGGGTGCTCGACTGGAGACATCTGAAAGATACCTGATTATCAGAGGATGTGTACTTAACATGGAAATCATGGTCTTTTTAATTGTTGCAAGCTGGACTCATCAAAATTGAGGCTCCCAAAATTACTAGTCACCTCTTCAAAATCTAAGTCAAATGCTATAATAGGACAGTGTCAAGCTGTTTAGCAACAAAATTTGCAAAGAGTCTGGAGTAAGGAGGAGTCAGATGGTTTTCTTTTCATATCTGAAATGTGTCCTGATTGTTATAGTAAATTTTGTTTTCTGTTGACAAACATGAACAGAGGCACCTGGGCCCCTGCTTTTTCAGAGGCAGGGGACCAATGTATAATAGACTTCTTCATGCATGGAATATAGCAGGGGGATAGGCAGGGTATACAATCTGGCCCTGCATTATTGGAAACACAGCAGGTAAGGAGGATTTGGGAATTTTTAAAATACATTATTTTTAACCCAACTTTTACTTTCAGCTTCAAAAATACCCTCCTCCTCCACACACACCACCTCCTCGCACAGATGATTATAACAGACAGTGATAATATGGTACTTTCTAAAGGATCCTTCACTTGGAAAATCACCACAGCATCAACCATGCAGCAGTTGCAGTGCTGGAAGTGAGTGCTTCCTTTAATCAGCCCCGGGGGGGGGGGCGGGGCACACTTCTGTTCAGAAGCAATCCTAATAGCCATGTAGGGGCTCAATTGTACAATCTACCTGTTCTTAGAGGTTGTTGATTTTTTTTAAATCCTCTTCAATCCATGTGATGTCAGTAATATCTCTTATACATTTGCCATATGTTGAGCGTGCTTTATTACTCTTCTATATGCTCCTTTACATTCCTACTTTAACTCATCTTTGAAGTATAGAATGCAGCTGTGTGAAATCTGGAGATTTCACTACACTGGATTTCAAATGTACAAACGTATTCTTTGCTTTTGATCCACATGTGTTTCTGCTGTTTGCGTTTCCTTTAGAATCTCAAGTTTGAAAAATAAACCTAAAACTCAAAGAGAAATTCTATTCAAGCTGCTGGGTTTGGCTTGGCTTAGCATGTAAGCCATGCAAACTTTCCATGATTTGGAGGAAAAACAATGAATCAGCCCAGGTTAGCCGAAAGTTGAGCCTAGGTTTGCAGACCTTAGTGAAAGTTTTGAGTAAAGAAGTCCCAAAGCTAGGTAGGGAGTGAGTTTTGCATGTATTTTGGTCGTATTGTTATATACATCTCACACAGCTGTCGCTCTCAATTGCTTAAATGTCTCTGAGACTGATAGCAGGAAATAGAGAGTCACAAAGTGTTAGGAGGAGTAGAATAAAGGAAAAGGAGAGGGGAAAACTAGGGATAAAGGAACAAACTGGTAGGCAGGCAAGATAAGAGAGTGAAAGGAAGATAGAAAAAAGGGATAAAAGTGACTCCAGCAATATGGCTTACATCCAAAAATTTCAGCTGTGGCATTCACAAAGTTTCCCCACCACAGCCATGGACTGATGTTGCCTAGAAAAGCAGATGAGGAAATAGGATTGGGACTAGAATAGACATGAGGAATAGAGTTGTGCAAATAACTGATTTCTTCAGTTCGCTGGCCAAACTGAAAAAAACTTGGGGAGGGACGAGGGAATTGTTTCAGGTCAAGTCAAAACAATTTTGTTTTTAAATTTTTTTGGCAAATCAAAAGAGTTGAAAAAAAATGTGTTTCAGATCAAACTAAATGTTTTTTTCACCCCAAAGCTTTTAATTTTCAATTTATTCCAATTTTTAAAAAAACCTGAATAAAATTGGAAATGGAAAGTCATTTTGAATTGAAAAATCTAAATGTTTCATTTTGAAAATGTCAGAACAAAATGTTCTAAGTTTTTTTGGAATTTTCTGTTTTGTTTTGGGGAGAAGATATTTATTTAATTTTCAACAAAAACCATTTAGAAAATTTGACATGAATTCATGCAATGTTTTACTCCACCCAATCTGCATTTTTTTGGCTGAAAATTTTTGCCCAGCTCTAGTGAAGAAGTATGACAATCACTCTCCAGTCTTTCAGTAATGCATTCATTCTAAAGTGTGCATCTGTCACACCACATTTATTTACTTGGGGTTTTGGCGGTATTTAAGCAGGTGACGCTTATTATCTACCGTGACAAGGGTGATGAAGCATACTTATGAATAAAAGAGGTGAGTGTGCTACAAGGTGTATAAACAGACTGACACTTATTAAAAGAGCATGATATCTCACTCTCCCCATGTTTTCATTGGAGCTGAATTTTATTGTAGAGGTGTGGTATTTAATCAGGAACTTTTGCTATGTATGTACTTAACTACACTTTTAATGTCACACTCTTCTGTGAATAGGGTGACCATATTTCCCAAAGGGAAAATGGGACACCATGTGAGGCTAGCCCGAGCCTCTCCCCTTGCACCACACAGAGCTGGCATCACTGCTTGCCTTGCCTTCCCCCTCCCCTTTGAAATCCCTCCAGGCCAGGGGAAAGCTCCTCTCACCTGTAAAGGGTTAAGAAGCTAAAGGTAACCTCGCTGGCACCTGACCAAAATGACCAATGAGGAGACAAGATACTTTCAAAAGCTGGGAGGAGGGAGAGAAACAAAGGGTCTGTGTCTCTCTGTATGCTGGTTTCTGCCAGGGATAGACCAGGAATGGAGCCTTAGAACTTTTAGTAAGTAATCTAGCTAGGTATGTGTTAGATTATGATTTCTTTAAATGGCTGAGAAAAGAATTGTGCTGAATAGAATAACTATTTCTGTCTGTGTATCTTTTTTGTAACTTAAGGTTTTGCCTAGAGGGGTTCTCTATGTTTTTGAATCTAATTACCCTGTAAGATATCTACCATCCTGATTTTACGGGGGGATTTCTTTATTTCTATTTACTTCTATTTTTTATTAAAAGTCTTCTTGTAAAAAACTGAATGTTTTTTCATTGTTCTCAGATCCAAGGGTTTGGGTTTGTGGTCACCTATGCAAATTGGTGAGGCTTTTTATCCAACATTTCCCAGGAAAGGGGGGGTGCAAGTGTTGGGAGGATTGTTCATTGTTCTTAAGATCCAAGGGTCTGGGTCTGTAGTCACCTAGGCAAATTGGTGAGGCTTTTTACCAAACCTTGTCCAGGAAGTGGGGTGCAAGGTTTTGGAAAGTATTTTGGGGGGAAGGACGCGTCGAAACAGCTCTTCCCCAGTAACCAGTATTAGTTTGGTGGTGGTAGCGGCCAGTCCAAGGACAACGGGTGGAATATTTTGTACCTTGGGGAAGTTTTGACCTAAGCTGGTAAAGATAAGCTTAGTAGGGTTTTTTTTTTCATGCAGGTCCCCACATCTGTACCCTAGAGTTCAGAGTGGGGGAGGAACCTTGACAGTGGATATGCATAAAGAAGTCCTTTCATCCTCGACATGAGGTATGCATCACTTATGGATTATATATTATAATCCTTATGTATATAGGTATGCATCTCTTATGGATTATATATTATATATGCCCTCTCTGGAGCAATATCTGATGTATTTTGCATTCGCCGCTTGGGCGGCTGATGAACATGCTGTTGGGGGAGGCTGGTGAACCGGCCCCTCCCCTTCTGCCCGAGGACCCACACCTCCACTTCCCCTTCTGCCCCCTTCTGCCGCAGGAGCCCAGAGCGCTCTCACCACAGCCCTTGGCCCGCAGCACCCCCAGTCCCAGTGCACTGGGTGCTGCAGCTGCAGTGCCATGCGGGTAGCACCGGCCCAAGCACCAGCTGCTTGGAGTCTGTGAGGCAGGCCGGCCAGCCCCAGCCCCAGCCAGGGCAGACCACCAAGAGTGGCAGGAGGGGGGCTGAGGGCGGAGCATGGGTGGTGCCATGCCAGGCTATTTGGGGAGGCACAGCCTCCCTCGGTCTACAATACCCACTGCCTATAATTGGCTGCCATGGCAAACAAATCAACCTCCAGGAATCCCCAGACTAAGAATACTTTGTGGAGGATTCTGGAGATAAGTTCCCGTTCGTAATTTAGAATGAAATGTCTGCTTGCTGCTTTCATCTGCCAACGTGTTCTGAACACTCGGAGGTAAAAAGCTGAGATCACTACGTAGTAGGCTATCCACAAATTCCAGAGTGTTATTGCTTTGGCACAGAGAAATGGGGAGAGACGGCTCCCTGATATTGCCTGTCATTATCTTTACTTACTTTGATTTGATTAGCAGTAGAAAGTGTGGGCAAGCATTTTTGATGGTTTTCAATTCCAAAAATTGATGTGGAGAAGCTGCTCGTGTAGTGAACAGTTTCCCTGTACATTCTGAGGTCCCATATGTCCCCCCCACCACTAACTTCAAAGTAAAAGCGTCTGATGTTATCACTACAGTAGGAATACTCTGCAAGCATGGAACACCTGTGCAGGTGTTGGTTGGGTCCTTCCACTAGTTGAGTGATTGTAGAAACCATTGGGGAACAGACAGTAACCTGCGTAGACTGTGTTTGCTTCGTTTGAAAACTGTTTGAAGCTATCCCTGTAGACTTTGGAGGTATAATCTGGCGTGCTGCACTACAAAGACACAAGATGACATGTGTCCCAGCAGTTGAAGAAAGTTTCTTATTGTTCGTTGAGGACTGCCCTGAATCTTTGAGATGAGATTTTCTAATGAGAGACATCTGCTGGACAGTAGGTATGCTCTGCCTAGCAGTCAAACTATGCCTATGAGTGACACATTGGGGGTGGGTGGAGGTAGTATGCATGTATGCGCGCGTACACACACACACACCCTCCCTCCTGCCCCGCTCACACAAATGGGTCAGTTTAACAGGGGAGCCCCAGCTGCTGCTGCTTCTGTCAACTGTGGCAACCTGAGCATGGGAACTGCGGCCACTCCAGCACTGGCTGCTTCAGCAATCCTACCACTCTGGTGCCTTTTGGTGCTGCTGCAGCGGCCTTCCTGCTAGAGCCGCCTTCCTGCTGGAGCTGCTACTGCTGCCGAGGGGACGCTGCTGCTGCCGAGATGGGCTCCCGGTTCCCCCGTCCCCGCATTTCCCTATCCCCTTCTTTTCCCCATCCCATCCCTCTTACCCATTGCCTCTTCCCCATCCTATGCCCCTTCTGACCCTCACTGGCCCTTGTCCCATACCTCACCTCTTCATCCCCCTCCCTCATGCCCCATTCCCCTATCCCCTTCTCTTCCCCCAGCCCTACCCAATCCCTCTTCCCCACTGCCCCGCGGGCACTCACTGTTGTACAGGAAACAGGATGGTGGCCAGGCAGGGTGCCCAGCACATGTAGAAGGTGACAACAATGGGCACTAGGACCTGGGAGGTGGCATCCAGCTGCACAGGCAGAAACCCAGAGCAACCTCTCTCACCCAAGAGGACAAGCAGCTCCATCCCACTTCTGTTTGGGAGGGCAGTGCTTGCCCTCCCAAACTGCACCCATGGAAGCTCCTATGAAATCGACACACTGTAGTGGAGTGAAAATGAGCTTTTCAAGGTTGATTTGAAGCCCCAGGCTGTGAAACAGGGATTTTTACTGAAGTCAACACTTGCTGATACAATCTGCCCCCATCAACCCATCATCTAGGTACCAGAAAATAATTATACCCAAACAACGTAGATGAGCAGTAACTAGTGCCAGAATCTTTTAAAATTCACTTCGTGCGAAAGATAGGCCAAAAGAGAGTACCCTCTACTGGTAGGGTCTTTATTAAAAAACCCCGAAAAAATCTCGTGTGAAGGATGAATATTAATATGAAAATGTGTCTTGTAGTTTGAGAGTCACAAACCAATGTCCTGCTTCTAATGAAGGAGTTATTGCTGCAAGGGTCACCATCTTGAATTTTTATTCTTTATGTATTTGTTTAGAAACCTCAGGTCTAAAATTGGCTTCCACCCTCCATTCTTTTGGGGAATCAGAAAGTGCTTTGAATAGAATCCCCTTCCCCTGTGTTGCAGGAACTGGTTCTAGTGTAGAAGACAGATCATGTCTTCATCTAGTAATTGATTATGAGGGGGCTCTCTGAAGAGGGATGGAGAGGGGCAATGGGTTGGAGGGATAGATTTGAACTGGATAGTGTAACCAAATGTTTTGGCTTCCAAAGCCCATTTGTCCAATGTTATATGCCCCATGCATTCTGAAAATCGGAGAGGCAGCACCCGAAAGGAGGGAAAAGCGCAAGATGTTGCAGCTGGAAGACTTGTCAGTTGGATGGTTAAGACTCTTGACTTAACCATCCAAACTGTTGCTTGGTGGACATGGATGGCTGAGAAGATGAGGCTGATGGAGGTTTCTTTTTTGAGTATTTTGTTCTGCTGGCCAGAGCTTCAGAGGGCCTACAATATGCTGAATATGGGGTTGGCTGTGCTCTTTGTGCTGTCTGAGACCTACTAAATCTCCTTCTATTTACAGGAGTATAAATCCCTAGGGATCACAGGATGGCTCCTGAGTCATTTAAAGGGTGGAGAGATGTACCTGTTGAGTCCACAAAGAGCTTGTGACTGTCAAAAGGGGAGGTCTTCGACAGTACTCTGAACCTCTCTCGGAAAACCTGACAGCTTAGCCAAGACTCTTCTCCTGACCATTGAAGTGGAGATGGATGTGGCAGACACTGCAGCACAGTCTAAGGAGGCCTGCAGCAACGTCTTTTCCAGGAGCTGACAGTGTTGTATAATGGACTTAACTGGTCCCAATGTTCTTCTGGCAGATGCTTAGTAAAATAATTGAATTTGTTATAATTTAAATGGTCATGCTTAGCCTTGAGCACCTGATGGTTTGCTATCATAAACTCAAGTGTGGCTGAAGCAGAGGACTTAAGACCAAAGAGATAGAGCTTCTTGTGGTCCTTAATGTATAGGTGGACTTTGAGTTATATTGTCTACCTGGTTCATTAATGACCTCCACGACTTAGAGAATTTGGAGCTGAGTGAGAAAATAGAAACTCTGATTCCCTAGCCATAACAATACTTTTTATCTTCCCTCTTGCAGGCAGGCAGTGCAGTAGCAGGGGCTTATCAAACCATCTTACAGGGCTCCCATAAGATCTTCATTGGCTGGAATGACAATCTTCATAGATGTTGAAGCATGTAAAATACCTGGGTGTTTATGGTGGGACTTCTGAAGCTTTTCTAAGGGAGTCTGCAGCATATCAGCAACCCACTTCATCAGGTCCTGAAACTACCTGAAGTCATCTGCCATAGAAGGTGGGGGCAGGGCATGACATTTTCATCAGGAGATGAAGAGGAAATATTTGTAAGAGCTGTGATGTCCTTATCAGGTCTTGTCTCTTGCTCCTCAAAGGTCTCTTCCTCTGGCATAGGTGTGGTAAAGGGAGTTAAGGAGAATGGACTCTTCTCTGTTCCCTCCAGTGTTGCGAGGACGTCCGTGTAAATTGTTTGAGATAGCATGCCCATGGCTCCCGGCAAGGTCGCTGACGGGGGCATGCATGGCATAGGTGGAGGCAGCAATCTGTGCTCCTGCCATGCGGGTGTCATTTGAGGTCGATTCTCCTGTAATATATCAGTATAAGAGGAAGAGTGACGTGTCTTAGAATAGGATGGGGAACCTACACCAAAATTTTAGATTCTGCTGAGTCCTCTTCCACAAGGGGGAGAATAGCTGTTCAGCTTGCAAAGTAGGTGAGGGCGAGTGTGGTGCTCTAGGTGTTAGCAGGATCAGTGACAGAGAGAGGCTTGATACTGACAAACCCCCGGCACTTGTTAACAGAGGAGAGTCCGGCTCTGAAGGTATTATCTGATCCTTTGCGTACCTAAACTCTTGACATACCGACAGTATCAACGACTGGGCCAAGTGAGAACTTGTGGAGCACAGCTTCAGTACCAATGCAGCTGGTACCGAATATTTGGTATGGGATTTCCTCTGAACCATAAGTAGGTGTGCGGTCTTTGGTACCACTGATTTTGTGTTATCAATACTGAGCCAGGGAGCCTGGCTTTTCTTGGCAAAACTAATGAAAAATTTAACCCCTGGAAGGGGAAAATCTCCTAACTATAAAACTGTCTCTAGGAATAAAAAAGAGGGGGTTGTTTGTTTGAACAATTGTTCCAACAACTATAACACTGTAAATTAGGTAACTATCTGAGAGAACACTAAATATTAGACAACAGGCACACAGGAGAGTCTATCTTGGGCCAAAGGCGGTTGAGAAAAAACCGAGAGTGGTTCACCTCTGCTGCCTGGTATAGCATCTGCACGGGGCATGAGGATGTGCGGGGTGCATGCGCGGGCTGAATCGGCCCTGCTACCAAAAATCTCTGATCTAAGGTGCAGGGCACAGGTGCACCTGAAATGGAGCATCCCCGGTGACACTATTTGAAGAAGAACTTGTACTTCAACCCGTTATTGGACAATTTTCTGATTTCGAAGATTGTCCCAAAGTATCCTCAAATGCAGTGGACCCGATTCGCCATTATGCTCAAGCTGCTCTGTGCCACTGGACCAATTGCCATCAGCTGAACTCTGGTCTTAAGTAAGCAGCTGCAATTCAAGTTCATGGCTGCTTCACATCACCAGAGCCATGTAAAGCAGCCAGAGCATACCAGTGAATAAAGCACTGAGTATAGTCCTGCTGTTCCTTTATTAGAAAACTGTTTCCATTGTACTGCCAATTGTTTAGTCCTTGGAGTGACCACTCAAAACAGGCTGAGTTTTAGTGTACACTGTTCTTTTCAACATGTGGAGAATCTAACAAGGAACATACTACCTGCTCCAAAGAGATTACAATATAAATCACCAAGTAGACATAATACAACACTACATTTAGAAGGGGATGAGGACATTAGGTGTGCATTCATTGGGAGACTATTCCCAGTGTTGGCATTTTTCCCATTCCTTTCAAGACTCAAAGCTTTCTTTTGCAGTAACTCTGCCAGGATCTTTGACCTCCCTATGCCTGGAAGAAATTCACCTCAATGCCAGCACAATGTTTATACACGACATAAATCCCAGTTAAGCCCAATTTGGGGGTTTAAGAAGGACTTGAGTAGTTTATAGTCCTTGTTCTGGCCCTCTCCATAGAAATGAGTTCCATCCTGTGTGCATGTGCACATTCAAAATTTCTCACTGTTTTTAACTCTAAGTATTGTCTTTTTGCTCTGAAGGCTCTCTCTGAAATGAGGCTACTTTCCTGATTCCCAGACATTACTGTGCCACAGAAAATGAAAAGGAATCACTTTTCAGGAGCACAGAATATTTCAAAAGGTTTTGTTTAACTTTAAAATATATCAAGTCTGAATGAAAAAAGATTGAACTCCGATGAGTGTTCTTGTTCCCATTTCCTGTAGCTGAAAACACATCATTCATGTAGATCTACAATAGAATTAGTTAATCTTTACAGTAGTTTAAAAATTTAGTTCAAATCCTGTTCTACATATTCTAGTTTCTATTCATATACAGAGAGAGAGAGAGAGAGAGGAAAAACAGCGCTGTAAAACACTCATCTTCCGAGCAGTGCTATTCTTTCCTTAGCTGAAGAAAATATAAAACATAGCTTACTGTTCTAGATAAATATCCCATTTATTAAAGGTTATTGAGGTTTTCTGAGTATGTTTTCCAATACATGCAGATGATTTCAGCTAAGGCTAATGCAATGTAGCTTGTTCTTCCCTGGGTGTAGAGTTCCGTTAGAGTGGTAGCCTTGTGTGAAATTGTATATTAGACAAACATAATGCTGCAGATTTACCTATAGCACCACACTTTGTAACTGATGTTGATGAAAGTCAGAAAAAAAAAAAAGAGGCGACAATAAAATCAAATTTGATTAGAATAACTGAATTATTAGATTTTTTTCAGGAGTGTTTATATGAAGGAAGGTATTTTATGTCTGCACCAGAGCCTTCATCTATAAAAGACCAGGATGTCTAAATTCATTCACTACGTTCACTGCACCTTTCATCCCCTGAAGCATCTCCCAATACACAAACATTTATTTATTTATTTATTTAAACATCCTAGAAAGCAGATTATAAAAATCCTGTGTGTTCTCTAGCATTGCTACAGGGGTTAAATTGTTAATGCTTTACTTTCACTCTAGTTTTTTATCAAACTTTGCTTTTTCTCTCCCTGGGGATAAACAAATGGACAGCTTTCCTCTCTAGTATTCCTCCTTCCATTATCATCACAGCAGAATGCATCTGAGACTATAATAATTCAGTGATGAAATACAAAATGTCGCAATGCCATCTCTCTTAAAGTGAACTGAGATTTTGTTATGCCATTTTAGGTGCACTAATAGCTCCTAAAGTCCCATGGAGTATCCTAATGTGAATTTAATGAGCTGATAGCATATAAATGACAGTACTGTGAGGGTGAAGGTGACAGAACCTTTTCCTTTCTATTTGATGTTTGTCTTTGAAAAAAATACAGATCTTTCCAAAATGTACTGCATTATTACTAAGTGCTGCATCATTCAGCAAAGAGGCTACTATTGTTTTATCATTTAAAAGTCTATTTTTTCCTTCATGGCCCAAGAAGCTAGAACAATTTTTATTTTATTTTATCATTAAGGTAATAGAAAAAAAATCTGAATACTTTTTCTTTGCGTACACTCCCATTATGTGGCACTCTAGTGCTTGTGTCTGTTTTATGGAGTGCACATCCAGTGACAACTACTCATTTTTTGGCATTCAAATTCCTTCCGATGTCAGTATTAGTAATATGGAATCACTAAAATTGTGTTTGAATCATACTGAAACCATCCATCTTTATTTTCTGGGTGTAATTTTTTCTGCTATCAAGGATGATGTTAAGGGGGTCTACTCATCATTGCTGACTCCCCAGCTATCTGGGTCATTACAGAAGCTGTGTCGTTTATAATCAGTTGACTCCCCCTGCCTGCCTGATTCATTCAATGATGTCACACTCCATTGTTTGTGCAAATCCCAATCACCTTCAGCATGGTAATGAACTGTGATCACATAAGCACTGGGTTGTATCATCAATGACACTATTAGGGACAGGGGAGGAAGAGGCTGATGGTAAAGGATAAATATATTGGTAAGCAGATGGGAATGGATATATAGACCATATAAATGAGATTAAGGGAGTAATAGAATGCATTACATTATTAAAGTTCATCGGAGTACAGCAGGAGGATCTTTAAGAATTCTGCTTAAAACTCATAGTGAAAGTTTAGAGGATCACATACCACCTGCTTTTCTTGTTGGCTTTAAAATAACACCTAGATTTAGGGCAGCTCATATTTGATTTCCTCTCTTTCAGATACTGTGAATCTTATATTATTATTATTTTTTTAAATAAATTCTTACCAATTTTTCCAGAAATCTTATAAAACATCAATCCCCATCTATGCAGAGAATCTGGGGATTGTTCGTTATAAACAAGGTTTGTTTGTTTTGTTTTTTGTTCTCATTAGCTGGATGTCTCAGGCCAGACAAGTGTGTGTGTGTGTGTTCGGGGGGGGGGTGGTGTTTTTTATTTTTTATGAAGGGCAGGAGAGTTTATGAGTTAGTTTTGAAGTCAGTATAGTTTTATTATTTTTGTACACTGTCTAGGTGCTGTTGTTATAGGCACTAAGTAAGATAGCAAATAAATAAGTTAGTTACATTTTATAAAATTAAATTCTTCTATTGGCAGAACACATGAAACACGAAGAATTACAGAATTTGCTCTGCTGACAGAGATGTACCTTGGGTTGTATTTGACAAATCAGCATCAACATCTTCAAAAGCAGCTTACGTGTTTCAAAAAATTGGACTTTTGGCAACATGTAAAATTTGTTTAGAAAAACCTTTTCGTTGCCAGGTGACAAGGCAAAACATATCACATATGCTTAACAACCAGCTTGTACATATTTTGTCTTTCCAAGGTTTCTAGGCTGGTCAGGCATAATGATGCATTACAGCTGAAGTAGCTTCCAGCAGGGACAAATGTTTGTCTGTTTCCAAAAGCATTTTCCTAATGCTTAACAAAAACAACCCAATATTTCTCATTGTTTAATGATGGAGTAAAGATTAAGACTGTCCAACATTCATTGTATTGCAAGTTCTAAAGTCTATATTGGTGTGCTTTCTGAATATGCATACCACTGATTTTCTGGCATATCCCACTTGATTAGCATTTTCTGGTATAGTACAAGCAATAATTTTGCTAATACATAGATATTTCTTATAGTAGTCTGACCTGCCATCACTATTTTAGCATCACGCTACACTGCAAACAGTATGTGACTGATTCAGGAGCGTGCAACGCACGAATTTTTTCCCTCACCGTTTGTACATCCCAGGCAAAGGCCTCATGATTGTAAAGCAGGAGAGAAGAAGACCTAGTCATGTCTTCAAAACCATGAGGGGTGCTTTGAGGAGCAGTCTGCATCTTCCTGAGGATGGCTGGGGCAAGGAAGTTCTATACAGTTCTTAATGTAAGTCAGTGCCAAAATGGGACAATTTGATATTCCTTATTGTTTAATCCTCCTAGAAATGTGGTCTACAAAGACTTTGATAAATGACCCTTCTGCTTGCTCCCTTGGTAACTTTATCTGAAAGTATGTGATCCTTACAGAGGATTCCAACCTACAATTACTCCATCAGCAGACTCCCACCAATGTTGATAAGAGCTTCTCATGAAGGACACAACAAAGAAATACCTAGACTTTGGAATCAAAAAGTCACCACCAGCCCACAGATATGTACAAAAAGATATCTACAAGAAATGAGTGAACTTGTATGGTTACCACAGTTACTTCCTGCTGAGATCTCACATGTTACCATACAGGATCTCTAGGCAAATGCTGACTTTTGATTGGTGACCAGTTTAAATGAGGTCTTTGAGTTTACTTTTAAAAAAAAAAAAAAAAACTGTTGTCAATGGTCCTGTATATATGCACCTTTAATAAATGAGAAAGAGGCTTGAGATAAAGATGTACTAAGCAACTTCATCATGAGGTTTCTTGGTTTCTTTTCCAGACTTTCTCAAAATCCATATTAAATTATGGAGGGAAGGGAAGAGGATCACATGTATAAATTCATTGTTTTGTATTTAAAGGAATCTGCAGAATTAATACAAATAACTATTTTGGCAAGAAAAGTAAATATTTTTCGCATATTCTATTAGAGATGGTGTCTGATAGCTCAGAACAGCTCCTTTGAAAACTTTGTAATCTATTAAGTAAAAACATTAAGCCACCCAGTTCTACAAGCTTATCCATGGGGAAGGCCTCACCTATTCACAGACCCCTCAAATATAGGGACAAAAGTGTCTGCCTACACACATCAGCTTGCAGGACTCGGAACTTGTGCATATTTTATAATTTCAGAATGTGCATATTTTATAATAGAGAAATGTCATTTGTTTTATTTGCTTATTTCAATTTATGCGGTGAATCCATCCCTGGCTGCTAGTACTTTTAGACAGTTAAAATACTGTATACAATATACAAATAAAATTATGATCTGAGGCAGAGAAAGATGTGCTCACCCACTACATCCAGACCAAGTCCAAATCCTCCTTTTCTATAGCACTGCTTAGATCTGACCTTTTTTTTCTGCCCACACAAACACTTTTTCCAGACTATCTTCATCTCCAGCCTTAATTATGATAACCACCTTCTCTCCAGACTCCGACACTATCACCTGCTGATACAGTGCTTAAAAAAAATAATGCAACCACAAAGATCATCTTCCTTACCTGTCTGCCTCACATCATCCCCATCTCTGAATCCCTTTGTTTCTCCCCAACTAAGACATTTATTTTTTTGTTTAAAATAAGTGACCCACCCAAACCTTCTTTACTACGTCATATCATGTTAGTGTACAGATCTGGCCCATCTCTTCTTTTCCTCTTCCTACTATGCTCCCTTAACTCCTAATAACTTCCCTCCCCACTACACTGAATCATGGTTGAAATTAGCTTGTAAGCTCCTACGGTCAGGAAACCTGGCTGTGTATTGTGAGGTCCTAGCACACATTTGGCTGCTACCAAATCCAATAATTAATACTAATAAATAATAATGCAATTAATTTATAAATACCACCACCAAGAGGGGGAAAGGGTCTGACGAACTGCTAACAAAATATGACTTCAATATATTTTTAATTTGAATCCTGCTAGCTATTTCAATTAGTTAAGTTTAATACAAAGCAATCTACAGTATGAAGTGAACAATTAGTATGTCAACAAAACACATTTTATTTACCTTTCAGTAGCTTCTCTTTTTGCACAATTGTGTCTTTAGGCCACCTGCATTAGCAAAGCACAGTATCTGTTGTACTGTCACAGCAGCAGCCTTTGAAGGTTTGTATCCTAAAAATTTAGAAAAGGTTTTTCAAACGGAATGCCACAAAGTAGGCCATGGGCCAAATTCACTAGGAGAAAGTTTGGCTTCCAGAACATTGCCGGCCCAAAGGGGCATCAAGAGATATTGGTGAAGCTCAAGGGGACATTGAGAGCTTTGCTACAGGCTGTGCTATACCTGTTGTATGAATAAATAAAGGTCTTCATTCTCTAAGGATATCTATCTGCCACGTGTCATGAGTGCTAACCTCACTTTAAAGAAACAAAGACAATAGAAAAAAGGTCTGAACTGGGACCCCTGGGCAAAGCTCAGTATAGAGTCTTATGTATTCCCGCATCTATCTGCATTATGGATGTTCAAGGTCAGTGCTACACTATTAGTCCTTCATTTTCATGAGCAACAATTTCATGCCAAAAATGGAGAGGGAATATTTTCACACCCTTTTCGAGCTCTATCGTAGACACTGAAATCAATGGAGGAGATTTTACTATTGACTTCAGTGGAGTCAGGAAAAAGCCCAAGCGAGGCTATTATTTTACAGTAACTTGCAATAGTACTATCAGCATACGTTTAAGATAATCACGTGTTGAAAGAACTAATCTGTAACAAACAAATCAATCCTCAATTTTCAGTGATCAAATGTAAAATGTACTTCATTGACTGTCTCTCCATTTTCTGATATGTCCAAAATATGAACATGGTGGTCATGGGTTCAAGAAGTACTGCAGAGAAAGTAGTATCACAGTAGCTCTAATCAAATGGATACTCTTTTGTCAGGTGTTATTATTTGTCTCTGACCTAATCTTCATGGGCCATTTCATTGTATGGTCTGAATTTCAGATCTAGTATCATGCTCACCATTGCAAATCCTGTACAGAACTTGTTCCCTTCGATTTTGATAGCCAAGTGAAAATGCAATAAGAAAGCTGACAAAGGCTTCAGGAAACAAGTAAAAATGTCAAAACGAAGAAAAACAGAGCACTGCTGACAAGCAAATTATAGACAGCATGACTCACTCAACTTGCTATACCAGGAAAGTAGCTTTTCTGAAAAGAAAAATATTAATATTATTTAACAAGGATCACTTAGACTTTAGGACCACAGAAGTGTAATAGTGCAGAGAATGGTTTAGAAAATATATGGTGGGACTTTGTGCAGGAGGAATTAGTTATAGGATTTACAGTTAATACAACTATTTCCTATGGTTTATTGATTTATTTTGTGCATAGCATATTTATTTCTTTAGCTCACATAATTAGCTCACTGTGTTCTTCATAATTAAATCAGTATCCATTACCCAGTCCTTCTGAGTTATAGTAGTTCAGCAAACAATTGCTTCTACCAACAAACCAAAATTCTACAATTGAAATACTCTGGAAATTAGACAAATTGTCAGTATTTAAAATTATTATTAATATTGCCAAAGACATAAGAGACTTTCTTGTGGAACCAGGCAAGAAGAACCCCCTGGCTAGGTTCACAGCTAGGTATTAATTTTGACCACACCTGTCTATGGGATAGAGTGGCTTCCAGAGGACATATGTGTTGGGGTGGTCTGCCATCAAGGAGAGTAGTGTCTACTGGTCAGCTCACCCTGCCACCTTGCATTCCCTTTAAAGTATATAGAGAGAGACCTAAGGGTTCTGGGACTGAGTGGCATTTGAGGAAGGAATTGTGACACTGTACCTTTAAGGACCAGATGCATTGCACAGAAGACAGGGCAAGGCTCCCTTCTCACCCAACCGACTGAAAGGGGTTGGGAGGAGAACAGCATAAAGGCTTCCTCCTCTTTCATAGTAGAAGACACTGGTGGTAGCAGGCTGGCCTGCTGAACTCTCCAGAGTGGAAGGCTAACTGGAAAGGGTACTCAGCTGAAGGGAGCTAATAAAAGCCTTACAGCTGATTTAAGTCACACCCCCAGCTTCAGAGAGCAGGCTGAGGGGCAACTCCTGTCTGGAGGAGGAAGCTATTGCTTGAGACTTTATGGAACATAACTCCTAGCCACAGAGAGAGAGGGCTGAGGGGGGAAACTCCTACATGAGGAGACAGAGTGACCATTCCAAAGCAAGAGACAGAGCGGTCAGCCAGCTGCTGTGAGAGAGAGGCAGGGAGTAGATTTCAGAAGGAACCACCATAACTGGAAAAGAAGTAGCAGTGAGGAACAACAGATCACACATGGGCAAAGTATAAAGGGTTTCCTATTTGGGACTCTTCTGTTAACCTCAGAGGGGAAAGGATTGAGTAGTGACCTGGTCAGAGGGACAGGCCACATATGACAGACTGTTGTGGCACCACAATGACTAAAGGGGGCACTGAGCTGAAAGAATGCCTGCAACACCACACCTAGAAGCATGGAGAAGAGATGCTTGTCTACAGTCCATCATTACCAGGGTTCTGAGCAAGTCACGTTATATTTAGCTTCATAACACCTCTTTGAGGTAAGCAAGTACTATTACCTCCATGTTAAGGATGGGGAATTGAGGCATAAAGAAGCAAAGTGATTTGCCTGAGGTCACATGGGAAGTCTGAGACAGAGTAATGACTTGAACCCACCTATCCTAAATCTTAGGCTTGTGCCTTAACCACTGGACTCTTATCAGAAACCACTTTGCCACAGCCACACAGTACGGTATATGTTTATATCATGCTGTATTTTTATGGCTGTTATATGTACATCAGTGTACCTGCCCATTAATCTATCATACTGCAGAGAATTAAATCAAAGGAGAAAAGAGAAAACTAGGGAAGAAATGAAACAATGATGAAGATATCTCCAGGAATATTACCAAAGGACCTTATGGGAGCAATATGTTTATTGGGAGATGTTCACCTGCATGGCTACAGCCAGACTAACAGTTTTATTTTTCCCAGTCCTGACCCTGAGATTAACCCTCCCCCCCCCCGCCGCAAACCATTAAAAAACCCTGTATAGAGAGGAAGGGTGGGGTGAGTGGGCAGCAGCTGCTTAAGGATACTGCTGTGAGAGAGGGGCAAAGAATGCTGCAGGGGATGGCTGGTTGGCTCTTCCAACCAGAAAGGATTTCTGGGCTGATTGGCACTTACCACAACTTACAAGGAAAAGACAAAGATGAGGTAAGACCCGGACATGTAGGCCTTTTGTTGTTTTAACTCACTTCTCTGAAAGATATGTTTCTTTTGGGTGAACAAATAATACTTTGTTTTGAAGCAGCTGTTTTGAGTCACTTTAATCAACCATTGGCCAGTGGCTCTTGGAGGGAAGGGTTTTCCAGGTGATGAATATAGTGGGACATATAGCTCCTTCACAGATGGTAAAACAGGGGGCTGCACCCCTGAGACTTAGTCTAAAAGTGGGAGGAACCCATGGTTCCACCTACAGAGGGGTGAAGGTAGTGAAATCTGTCACTAGAGAGAAATCTGTCACTCAAGAGGGGCTAAATGTTCTAAAGCACAGCTCACTTTATAACCATGGTATCCACCTATGAATGTCTCAACAGTGTTAATTTATATTAATGGCCAGATTCTGGATGCCCAGACATGATATTAGGAAAGAGAACATGAAACACTTCTAGAACCCTGATACTAGAGTTTCCTGATAAGAACTTCCTCCATTGGCAATTCCACGAATCACAGAGAGGTCAGGGCAGGACCCAGCAGTAGAGAAGCAGAAGCAAAGTCTTTAGTTATGCATCATCTCCAGCACTTGGGAGAGTGCACATGGCACTTTTAAAAAGGATGTAATAGTTCCATTCTCAGCAGCCTTGTCTACCCTAGGGAACTTTTTTAAAAAACCCTCACTGATTCAGCTGCATCAGTAATAGCTTTAGCGTAGACAGGCTCTGCCTTCAACTACTGTTGTCAGATCATCTATTAAATGTCCAAGTATAAGTAACATGGTACTGGAAATAGCTGGTGGAACTAGATAGCTGTCTACGCTTGGAGTGAAATCGTGCAAACTGAAAACCAACAAGATGTATTGAGCTCTAGACACAGAACAGAGTGTAGCGATGCAAGGTTCCCCATGCTACCTGCCAATATGTTTTAACACCCTCAGTGTGGATTCTAGAGGTGAAAAGGCAGTTGACTCTATTTTCATTCAGTCGTTGGGATACCAGTCTAGGAGCACTACCTCCATCCCTGCACCCATCCTGCTGAGCACCTTGGGAGAAGGTCACACAATTACACCAACTTCCTCAGCTTTAAAATAATTTTCTGTTTTCTAGGCTGTATGTGCTTTCTTTCTGAACAATGTTACTGCTCCCAGATTTACCTTTGGCCATCCGCTTACTCCTCTCTATCTTAGCCACTCTCTTCCGATCCTCTTCCCAGCCCAACTCTTACTTCATCTTGTACTCTGCCCAGGGAACTTGCCACTGAGTGCAAATTTTGTTTTGAAATAGCTGGTGGGAATTTACCCATCCCAATTCTTTCTAATTCACCCCACTCTCTGACTTTGATATCTGTTGTTTCAAGTACATTACTGAAATATGAGAACTACCATACAGCATGGTTTTGATTATTCGTTTTATATTAAAATTATTTATTCTATGCTGACCCTAATGTTTCAATTTTCAGAGTGCTGTGGATACACATAATTTTTATGTTTATTTACAGCTACATTACAGAAGCTGTAAGGGGCCAGCTGGAGGTCTGACAGTTGTGAAAGGGAAAGTTGCAGCCTTTGGACTTGGGGAAGGGATGGGAAATAGTTGAGATTTTTGAGAGAGAGGAGGTGTTTATATTTTTTCTCCCATTTTGTGGGCAGGGATTGACTTCAAATTTGCAGGGCTTGGGAGAGGGAAGAAGTGGAGCAGTTTGAACTCTTAGTTCCCCATCCCAGCAGTCAGCCCCCTCCCTAACATCTTTCCTACAATCCACCACTATACCTTATGACTATGGATAGGCACATTAGCTAAATGGTTTGGGCAAAATGATCACCAGTAAAACCATTAACTAGGTTGGTACTTACATTGACATATATTGTGCTTTATGGAAAGTGTTACACTTAATCTACCTTTAAGGCATGATATAAACATTTAGTAGCATCTGTAAATAGTGCCAGCTACAGCGGTGGTATTTGTGAGGTCTATTGGGTCTTTAGTCAGGGACCATGAAGCTCATTTTCCACAGTGGCCGAGCATCCATCGGGTGGTAACAACTTTACACCATAATGAACCTGGGCTGGATTTGAACCTCAGTAATATGGAGGTTCACTAAACTATTCAATCGCTCTTGCTGTTGTCAGTGTGGTCTGGGTTGACAGCAGAGCATGGGTTGTATATGAATGCCATCACACACATTTTGTTATTTCATTGTCAAATGTAAATCAGGTTAGAATGCCTATTAAGAAAATCTTAGGATAGCACTGCATTGTAGATGTAGTTCTGGGTCTTGAACACCTTTATAGCAACACAAACCTTTCATCAGTAGACATTTGTTTTGTATGTTGTGTTTACTTGTTCCCCAGCAGGCTCTGCTGATGCTAATGGACTCACAGCAGTGCATCCTACTTCTGTTATTACAGGTCTAATTCAGTCATTAACATTTCATTAATGGACTGGCCTCCTAGCTGCCTGCATGGCTGTCCAGATATTGATGAACTTTCTAGTATAGGAAACTAGTATTTAAGGTGGATTCTTTTAAAGTGTTTATTAAAATATTGGGATATCTTTTAAAATGCATGATATGATACTACACTAACTCTCCAGATAAAAAACACTCTGAAAGAAGAATTAAAATGCATAGGTTATCAGTACATGAACAAGTAATAACATTCATGTAAAACACTGAAGGAAAATGTACATGCACAAATTCCACAGATAGTTTCAACTGGATGCACTACTCTTCACTTTTTGTCTTAAAACTGATGTGTAGTATTGATGTGAAGTGTTAAAAAGCTGCTGTGGTCCACCCTAGAAGAAGCTGCATTTCAGTGGCACATAAATTAATCCCATTATCCACCACCCAGTGCTGTTTTGAGGCTGAACTAGCTTGTTTTCAAACAATTTGAGCCTAATTCTGTCATCCTTCTCACAATGACTAGGATCTTTCTCCATGAGTAGAGTCACTAATATTAATGGGACTATCCACAGAGTAAGGAACTGCTCACTGTGATAACAATAGCTGAATGGTGCCCTTTGAAATTATTATTAAAGAAAGTTATTCACATTTTAAAATGCAGTATATCTTCAGCAGTTTAAAAGATGCAAGGATACCTGGCTTACAAGAATATTATAAGTAAAATGTGTGTCCCACAAAAGGATAGGCGTCTTTCCAAAATGCTTCAAGGGGACCATCAGATGCTACAGTGTGCTGCTTCTCTGGTTTTCCCGTTAAAATGAATGTGTATCTTACTGTGCCATAGAGAATTGGAATATATTGCATCATATCATGTGAGCATCTAATGCAAGTACTTTGTGAAAATTACTAATTTGATACTATAATTATGCTTGTAATATAAAATTATTAAGCACTGTCATATTATACAGTAAATGGAACTTATATTGATGCAATAAAATATATTTCAATTCCATTACCATAACTTTATTGTATTCTTTAATGGCATCCACAGTTAACAAAAATAAGATGCAGCTAGGAAAAGACTGGTTGATGGATACAGTAAACTCTGCAATATTAGGACACAATCAAGATAATTTGTGGGCTTCCTGTATGTACATACCCCCCCCCCCCATGAACACCTTCAATTTATTTTTGTTTTGTTAGACTCAGAGATGCTAAATAGTAGAGGAAGGATTAGAGGTTAGTAAATGTACAGTCCCTAGAGTAAGTTGCCCTAATAAATTCAGTATTTTTACATGCTTTTGACTTCTACTTTATAAATGGGGCTATAAATATTATTGATCCTAAATTCATATTTTTAAGGATCTTACTAGCTCAGTCAGTCAGGACTATGCCAGGCTGACATGAAAATAGATCTCTTCTTATTATGAAACCTGAAGCTTATTATCTTGATAAATGTAGCTATGTTTGAGAAATCAGGAAGGCGGGGAGTACTGGAGTTAATACAAATGTGTTCAAGTGCATTTTCCCTCTGTAGAACTGTCACATGTAGATAAGACTAGCATGTAGGAACTACTTACTAAACAGGGGAGAAGAAAATATGAATTATGGGAAAGTATGCCAAAGCCTCATCTAAACACATTCATCTAGGCTCCTTTTGTCTGTCAGGGTAAATAAAATGAACAAACAAGCCACAACTGGGGGAGTGAGAGAGAGGGAGAGCAGTCAGCTAAAATGTCATGGCTTGCTTCTCTGCAGGTGTCAGCTTGACTTCACTGAAATAGCATGCAGCTTTGATTTCTCTCATCAGGAAAAATAAATATTCCTTTTACCGCACATAGGATTCCAAATGTAAAGGCCTAACATAAGAATGTGCTATGTAGTGCAGCATATTTTGACATTCCAAAGAAATTGGCATTGTTTAAGACTATTCTTAAAATAGATATTCAATATTTATGAGGTTTAATGTTATCATGAACTAACAACTTAATCTTGTAACTATTGCATTAAACTGGAACACTTGATAATGTGAGTATTGGTCTCTAAGAGCCTCACTGTACATCAAACAATGCTGTTACTTTCTCTGAAAGTTCAGATTGTTATCATGGGGTGTACAGGTCCCATGAGGCCTCAGCTGTTAAAGGGTTAATGGAAACTGGCTGTTTCCTCAACTGGGGCTGGATGGTAGCCTCAACAGCTGGGGAAATAAAAAGGATGCAAGTCAGAAGGGCAGGATAGCTGCCAGAGAGGCTGAGGAGACACTGAAAGTAAGACCCTTCAACAGCAGCTCAAGGGAACCATAAGGGGTCAGGAGAGATTGATTCCAACTGCTTCATGCAGGGATCCTGACTGAGGAGTGGGTGAGCCTGGGTTCCACATTCAGATCCAGCAAAGGGTTTATTAAAACTGAATGAGTGAATCATGTTCAGGAGGGCCGGTGAATTGCTAACCTGTCCTCCAGAGTAACTGGCTTCTTGACGTATTGAACTTTTTATCACACTGATAGGAGAGAGACTATTAATGACCCAGCCAGGGTCATAACAAAGAACCCTCAGGCATTGCACTAGATGGCAATTTGCCCATCAAAGAGGGAGGGAAATTGAGATAGAGTTGTTGCAGTGTGAGGTTTTGCTGCAAGAGGATGCTGAAGACTGAAAACAATTGCCGAGAGCCATATATCCATTATTTTCTATGTGTCTTAAATTATTCTCCTCTTTGACATGTTGTATTATGCATTATAGTATGCATTTTATATTTTAGCATGTTATCCTGTAGTGTATTGTAGCAGACTTACTATCAATGTTCTGTTTGGCTTTGTAGGATTGCTTCACAGTTAACTATTACATTTGTGAAAATACCATAACGTGAGTAAGTTTTTACTATCTTTGTTATCTACAACATTT
Source organism: Lepidochelys olivacea (assembly GCF_965140295.1). Lineage (NCBI taxonomy): Eukaryota > Metazoa > Chordata > Testudines > Cheloniidae > Lepidochelys > Lepidochelys olivacea. Next base: position 24,921,038 of record NC_140421.1, read on the forward strand.
TTAAAAGAGCAATTTCTATTCAATACATTTCTGAAATTTTGAAATACTGACTTTTTCATTACTAGTGTGTATACACACAGTTTATAGAATCCTTAATTTCCTTTGTTACCTCTAAACTAATTCACCAGTTACTAAATGCCTTATACTACATGATGTATTCTGTAACATAATAAACATGGATTTTATTAATGTTAGATACAATTTAAAGGAAAGTTCATCCATCTGTAACTCAGATGGTTCTCTAACAATTTCAAGAAGGTTTCAGAGTAGCAGCCGTGTTAGTCTGTATTCGCAAAAAGAAAAGGAGTCCTTGTGGCACCTTAGAGACTAACCAATTTATTTGAGCATAAGCTTTCGTGAGCTACAGCTCACTTCATCGGATGCTGTGGTATGCATCCGATGAAGTGAGCTGTAGCTCACGAAAGCTTATGCTCAAATAAATTGGTTAGTCTCTAAGGTGCCACAAGGACTCCTTTTCTAATTTCAAGAAGATCTAACATAGACAAGCTTGGTACATCTTTGGCTCTATGAGCTGCTTTTTTCATCTACAGTCTCCTGAGTGGTACATATGTGGTGGTGGATAATACAGTAATTATAGCTGAGGTTCTTGTAGCAGCAGCACTCCCTCCAGAGTTTCCACACAAAGTAGTACAACAGTGTAGTAGCAGCAGTATCCCAGAGGGGGCTGATAGTGTGACAAAATCGCTGACCATATCTTGCTTCTATTCTCACATACTATGGGCTAGTCCTTCTTTTGTAGTGCAAAAGGGCCAGGTGTTTGAAAGTATTTAGGCACCTAATGATACAGTCATGTGTTTAGTAGGCACTTTTGGAAATCCCAACTCCCACTGAAATCAATGAGAGTTAAGTACCTACCTGCATCTTTAGGTGCCAAAATACTTCTGTAAATCTGGCCCAAATGCACTAAAAAGAATGGCCTATAACAACCATATTTTTTCTAGGGTAACTCTAGTCACCTTAGATCAAACTACTCTATGTATAGGCAGATACGAGTATACCCCAAAAGCTCATCATGCCTCTAAGATAACTATCAACACAACTGCTGCAAAAGTAGGCAATATGCATTGGTGCCTTCCTACCCCCAATTCTTACTGCAGTTTAACACACCTGCCACTGTTTTCCCCACTCACCCATCACAGTATACAAACTGAAAGGTATTTCCTCCTATTGAGGCTCCACTCATTCATAACCAGACTTACAGGCAACCTGTGATAACTTGGCTCCCTCACATGTGGGCAGCTAAAAATCTCACATGTTCCACCTTTTCTGGCTTATGACTCATGCTTAAAGTTAAGCCAGCATTTACTACTTTGCAGGATTGGGGCCTCAGGGCTTCAACAGCTCTGAAGCCTGAATAAAGCTTGTTTTTAATCCATGTTCAGAATTCACAATTTGAATATCCTTTTCATTTTAGGCAGTTGGATAGTTCTATGAACACATACAACTAGTATTAAATCAGTGCAAACAGAATTCTCACTCTCTCCCTTCTTCCATGTCTCCCATCCCCAAAAGGCACTAGGGAATTCAAAGTTGAACTCAATGTAACATTCTTATTACTTTACATTGTGGTTTACTTTGTTGTAAAATTCACATTTTCAGTAATTCACTTGCATGCAGTAGCTGTTTTGAATAAAAAACCCCAAAGCAGTTTTTTCTTTTGAGGATTTGGGTGAAAGCAGCCTAAAAATGAAAACCTATGGCATCAACTTCATACAAACAATTTGGCTGACAGGTAGAAGGCCCCTTCCCTTTATTATTTGGAATGACTCAGATTGTCAAAGAAAAAGCAGCATGATCTAGTGGTCTAACCAATACTCTTACAAATTCCCTTCCTGACTTTGCCACTGAGTTGCTTTACTTGGGGCATGCCACTTAAACTCTTTATGCCTTTGTTTACTCATCCATGAAAGAAGAATAGAATTTATCCACCTTTGTACACCACTTTGACATCCCTGAATGGAATATGTAATAACTACAAAAGATCATGATTTGTTTAAAAATGGAATTCATTTCATTTTAGTGTTAAAAATAACAGCTTCTAAATTAAAGAAAGCTTTGACACAAAACACTGCAGCACTCTAACCCAAGAGGTAGTGGTAGTGAACTGGTAGTCTCACAAGGCTGGGCCTCATAAGCTGCCAGCTCTTAATTATAAAATCCTACCTCCCTTACCAAAATGACATTGGCAATTAGGTGCTCTTTGCTAACACTGGAAGTTAATCATATCACTGCCAGCCAATACAGTTCATACAATATGTTCATACCTTGTATAAATGGTTCCAGCTTATCTTCAGGAAATATTGCTGCACCCTTCCCTTTATGTCTTTCCTTTTCATCCCTTGATGTTCTATATCATGAAACACGACTGTTTGAATATCTCCATGTTTTTCCTACTCAATCAACAGCTATATTCTGCTACCCACTGCTTAAACAATAATCATTGGCAACTAGTTTGCAAGTGAGTGTTCCAGCTGCAGGCACTGCATTGAAATTTACACTTTTGCAAAGTTCTGTAAAATCAGACAAAAAATACTGACTTTTACAATGGAGTTCACGAGGGAGGGGAAATCACTGGAAATTTTAAATAGAGATTTTTCTTTTAATGAAATATGTTTTATTAAAACAGGGTCAGTAATTCAGGAATACTTACCTATAATAGCTAAGTTTCAGAGTAGCAGCCGTGTTAGTCTGTATTCGCAAAAAGAAAAAAGGAATACTAGTGGCACCTTAGAGACTAACCAATTTATTTGAGCATAAGCTTTCGTGAGCTACAGCTCACTTCATCAGATGCATCCGATGAAGTGAGCTGTAGCTCACGAAAGCTTATGCTCAAATAAATTGGTTAGTCTAAGGTGCCACTAGTACTCCTTTTTTCCCCCTATAATAGCTAAGTAGGCCTTGAGTTACATAAAAAGGTCTAAAATATTAAAAGACTTCACATACAGCTGCATAGTACACAGAGAGGGGTGGATTAGTGATCTGACCAGAGAACTGAGTCAGATACTCCTGAATTCTAATCCCAGCTCTGCTACTGACTCCCTCTGTGGCTTGGATAAGTTCTTTAACTTCTCTGGGCATCACTCATTTATGCCGGAGGCAGAACTGTTTAAAGGAGCCTTCGGAGATTTAGGCCCCCAACCTCATTCTCCTCAAGTGGTAAACTGGAGATGGCAATACCTACCTTGCAGTGATTTTGAAAGTTAGTTAGTATTTGTAAATTACACTGAAGTGCTAAGTAAGTTATATTAAAGGTACAATTCATAGAACACAACATTTCAATACCAGCAAGATTTCAAAATGTCAACTTTAAAAATCCCATATGATGGGGACTGTTTCCCCTGTTCTGTGACAAAATGTTTAAAGTATGCAATATCACTTATCCTTGTGTCCTCATAGCATCATAAAATGAATGTTGATACTCAAACTCATAGTCACTTAATGTGTCTACCACAAATATTGATTTGTGTAACCTCCCATCTTCCCCCAAGATAATACATAATGATGCTGGGGAATTAGTGCCCTGTGCCTTTGAATCAAAGGATTGAGCTTTTTGGCTGTTTACTCTGAACTGACTCCAGGATTGTGGACCACTAAGAAATGTCAGAAAGATACACTTATTTAGCACATGAAATAAGAGTTATTTTCTATACAAACTCAAGAGGGCCACAGGATAACTTATAGTTTCTTATATAAAGAATATAAGTGTTTAATTTTCTGCTATGGTCAGGAGCAATTTTAGTTCTGGCAACTGAATATTACTCTTATAAGGTGATCAAGTGATGGCTTTTTGTGACCACCTCTCTAGATGTTGTCTGACATGCCTTTCAGATGGGAACAGCTAGGTTGAAGTGGGTTCCTATATATCCCATAGTCAGATGAAGAAGCTTCTTCTTGTGATCATGGTGATGCCTTAGCTGTTGGTACTGGTGAAGAAGGCTCAGACTCTGAAGAAAGGGGAGCTGAGAATATCATTTGTGGCTTTCCCCTAGATGGTACTGGACTAACTGGTATTCTGATGGCCAAATGCTACAGAGCTGTCCATTGTGGAGGTGAAGGTGCTGAACGAACGTGGAACCTTGGATGCCAGTGCCAGATGAGTCTCTTGAACTTCTGGTGACAGCAACACAGAGAGGTTTAATAATTCTCTCTCAGCTTCAAACACCTCAAGAGTAGATGGTACCAGGAAGACATTTTGTGGTACCAAGGAGTGAGGACATGTGGATGAAGGTACTTCAGGAGCCAGTCTTGCAAGGCCCATACTGGGCTCTTGAGTCAACAAACTCCCTGGTTTATAGGTGTGCTCTGGGGAGTTCTTTGAATACCCTCCCAAACCTTTATAACACCTCTCTTTTCATCTTTCAACAATCCCAGTGCCAAGTCTGATTTCTGATGTCTCTTCTTCAGTTGTGGTGATGCCAGAGGCATGCTATGGACCAATGCCAAGGTGCTTGGCACCTGGATTGAGGGAGATAGCTTAGATGGAGGACATAACATTGATTCCATCAGCTCATATTTTAATCTAGCTGCCCTGTCTTTTTAAAAAATAGGTCTTAAAGCTCTTACAAATACCACACTTGACACTCACATGAGTGTCCCTCAAACACTTAAGACAGCTGGGGTAAGGGTCACTGCTAGGCATTTCCTTACCACAAGAGTGGCAGGGCTTGAAACCCAGACAGTGCAGCATATATCTGGTACTGGTGACTATATCCAAACTGAATGCTGGAACCATACAAAACATTTTTTTTTATTTTTGTACTAACCAACCAAGCAAAGACTGGGAACTCCAACAACCATCATATGCAGTAGGGAGGAATTGAGGGTGGTCGGAACAACTCTTCCCCTTATGCCTGAGTGGTGTGCATAAGACAGAGGGTGCTCAGACTGCCCTGACAGGTACTGTTAAGGGTAAATCTCTGACAACTGTGCACAGAAGGGCACAAACACCTACATTGGAATGGACATGTACAATCCCTTGAACTGTTCTCACCTAGTCAAACACTTAAGTACTGAAATCTAAATATATAATGAAAAAAGAATCTCATTGGACAATTTGTACTTTACTGCTAATTTTAACTACGTAGTTAAAACTGGAGTGTTTTCCATCCTCCATTGTAAAGGAGTATTTTATTACCATCCACATTAATGCGCTCACAATGTAGCCTGTCAGCATCTTTGATGTTTGGTTTATTAGCTTCCTAGTGTTGCAGCTGTGTGGAACTAGGCAGTTGCAGTTTACAAGAGCTAATTTTCATAGAATATTAAAATTCCATAATTGTGAATTTTACAATATGGAAAAATAACTTCATTTTCATTCCAAGACAGAATTCCTCCCTCTCTTTCTGTTAGTACCAAAAAGACAGGGTCATGTTCACCTAATGGTGTTAAGCAAATAATCTTTTTGGAGAACATAGTGCCTTTTTGGTGGTGTCTGCAGTAATCCTTAGTTTTGTTTAAATTAGCAAGATGAAGGCCTCCCAACAGAGTCACCAAGTACTGCTGTCCTGGGCTAAACAAAGCCAGGAAGGTGCTATAAAGTATCCCAAGTCACATGTCCATCTTCAATGATGATTGTTGTATTACCGACAATACATATGACTATACCAATGGTAAAACTTCCAGCTCTTTATTAGACCAGTCAACTCCAACATTACCATTGTCCTAGAAATTCAGAATTCCTTTTTCCATGATTTTCTCTCATATCCTTTTCTTCTATCGAGATGAAAAGAACTTTTCAGACCTCACTTTCCAGCTTTTATCTTCTCATGCTCCACCTTGGTGAGCTGCCAAGTCTGTGTTTATATATCATGAGTGGGAATATAGATACAAATGTTGATAGCTTGTTTGTAAATAAAGCTCTCTTTATAATATTAAATGGATTTCTGAAAGTTTTTCATTCAGCCTACTTGACTTCATCTTTCTGATTTAAAATTAGAATATGTTCTTCACAACCCTGTACATTCAAATGCATAGTCTTATAATCAATAAAGTTTGATAATAACTATGTGGAAGCCCAGCACTGCATTCAATTATCATAGGGGCAGAACCATCACCCCTAAATTTGTTACTGGGTTTTTTTTGTTTGTTTTTTATCTTCAACAGCATGGGTTTAACAACCTAATTCTTGCAAAGAAAATAAGAAAATGGTAGAAAGGGCATTCAATAATGTGAAAACCAATGGCTTTGCTTAAGTGAATTGTCCTTATTGTTAAGAAAATTCAGTGCAAAAACCATTCAGAAGCTAAAGTGTGAGTTTTGAAGGTTAGCAGGACTCCAATTAGCTGTTTAGCAATCACTTGCAGCTATCAGTGCTCCCTATAGGATGGGTTACTGTACCAGGGACTCAACATTGCCATTGATCATAATTTATCTATTTGAAGTTGGGAATTAGAGTTAAGGGATTTTTGCTTGTGATGCAACAAAAAAAAAAATCAGCTAATTTAACAATTGCTGAAGGAGTGTGCCAAATATGTTGAAGAGGAAGGAGTCCAACAAGTAAAAACAATGATTCAGGAAGTCTTCAGGAGTGGTATAGATGCAGTAAAACGTGCTAAAGCTGCACAAGACAGAAAATTCAAAGGAAAACAAATGGAGAGACTTACCTGATAAATATGATACAAAGTTAAAAGCCCTTATCTTCCCAAATGGAATAAAAATGAGTGGAGAGAAACAAATGAGTCATACAACTCCATGGGAATAAAAAGATGCGCCTTCAGCTATATCTCACCCACGGCCTGTCAATCTAGTGAGTCAAAAAGAAAACGTGCATTAGCTGGCCAGCAACTCATAGGACATACTGCCCTAAACCCTGTGGATACTTTGCAGGTGCACAGTGGGAACCTTCCTTTTTAGTCCACTAGGAAACCACCGACAAAACCACCAGTTACATTCCCCACTGACAAGAGCTACCAATGAGAAGTTTCCTTGGTTGAGGTGCGCTGGTTGAAAATTTTCTGTTGAAAACCAATTTTGACAACTGGGTTTTTGACTAAATGAAAAATACCTGCCTTCTGCATAAAAATTTGATTTTTTTTTTGGTTAAAACAGAGCACCCAAATCCAGAAATATTTTAGCTGAAACCTGAAATACTTTCAGTGCTGAAGTGTCTCAGGCACTGTAGTTTGGTTGACTCATGCTTCCATTCTCCTTTATGGGCCAGACTCCCCAGCTGGATTTCATTTCCCATTCTGCACCACTGGCATGTGGCTGCTCTGATGCACCACCTCTCCTTGCCAAGTGGGGAGATCATGGCACACCCCAGGAGGCAGAACCTGGATAGGGAGCCCTGCTTCTAGAGGAGAATGAAAGCATGAGGCACCTGAACTACAGCTCCCCTGAGGGGCATCATTATTTTCTTAACTCTCATGAGGCACCATTTCATAAAAGAAATCTTTCCATTTTCAGCTGAAATATTTGATTTTTTTTTTTTTTACTAAAAAAGTCAAAATTTGCCACAGCATAAACCCTCACATTTTTCAAACAGCTCCATACCTGAATACCTACCATAAAAGAGACTGAAGATTGTAGACAAATGAACACAATGGTTACAATTCCTAAAGTGGGCAGAGTCTCAAACACCGACACTTGGCAGGACATTTTATTAGACATAATCAGTAAACAAAGAACAGTAAAGATTTGCAAAGCAACTCTTTAATCCAGGTACTGGTGTAAAGAAAAATCTCAAGGTGGCATACATCTAAGGCATCTTATAAACAGCTACTTGGAGAGTTTTACTGTACATGCAACACATATCCTGACATTCCTTGATGAAAATGGGCTTTAAAAAGCCTGGCTTCAGGCACTCCAGTGAGATGCCATTCATGGGTTTAAATTGGTGACACAATGTGGCACATCTATCACATCACATGAGGCTATGTCAGCTTACATTGTGCCACTTGGTACCCATAGCTTCTTGTCCAGTGAAAGATGCATCATGCATGATCCAGCATTACCAATTTAAACAGCCACAGTGTGGGATTTTAGGATACTCTTTTGCAAACAATGCACCTCTAGGTAGCATTTATCACAGTGACTTCTACTGTGAACTAAATGTGTGTCAAGACTACATTTCATTGTTTCACATTCAAAGTGTTTGATATTTCCATTACTACCATATATACTGGCCTGACTCTCCAGTGCCTTGTACCTTTTGTAATTATTTATGCCGGTCCCAAAAGGGTATAAATGTTAGCATTCTGACAGGGTAGCATTATACACTCACTTTGGAGAGGTGTTAATGACTATACAAGATGCAAGACTGTAGAAAATCAAATGCACTAGAAAAATGTGTACACAGATATAATAATGTCCTTTTCTAAGAATAAGCTACAAAAATACTTGCAGTAAGAAAAAAAATCAAAATAAAGTTACCAAGGCAATTGTTCTTTAGACCTTAAAGCAAAAAGGACAATTAAAATTAGTGTAATTCATCAGTTACCTTAATATATGTACTAGTTATTAGACTGTTGAATGGCTTTTTAAGAGAAGATGTGGAAACCTCACCAACTGTTGGGTCATTTAAAACTAGACTGAAGACGACACCAGAAAATACACTGTATGGATCCAATCTGGAGAAGCTGGATGAGAACCTCATTTTCTAGCCCATTACATTTCTATTGTTCCATTATAACGATCCTTTAATAAGTAGTTTTGAAGATGCAGTCCCACACTCAGTTTTGCAAAAGAATCAGATGAACGTGCCAATTTGGACCAACGATGGGAATCTCCACATTTTCATTTCACAGATAAATGAAAGGTCCCCCCCCCCCACTTCAGAATATATATGAGGCAAGGCACCTAGCTGAGAAGATTTTCCTCTATATCCCTTAATGTAAGACTAAGCCCCAACTGACTTTTAATGGCCAGACCCCTATGCCCAAACAGTCACACTGAAGTCAGTGGGGCTCTGCATGGGCACAGGGAACCAACCACTTGTGCAAAATAAGCTACAGGATCCAGGCCTAACTTTCAACCCCCACTTGGTGTATGCTTCTGTGGCACACCTCTTTTTGGGGGGGGGGGGGGAAGGTGGCAACAATGCTTTTATTAAACACCGTATTTGTGCTTCCAGCAAGGATAATTGCAGTGGCAAATGAGTATTTGCTTGTACAGTCACCCAGTCTGGGTCCAATTCTTCTTTTATTGAAGGCAATGGGAGCCTTGCAATTGCCTGCAATAATGGCAAGTACACCAGACCCTTCCATGTGTGAATGCAGCGTTTTAAATGAGGAACAGATACCTGTATTAGCAAATTCATTTAGCTGTTCCACATATTACATAGTTTCTGAAGCCTCCAAAAAAAAAAAAAAGACACCTTGGGAAGTCACACCATATTATGCAGGTGGAGGGGAAAGTACCTCAGTTAGCCCCTTTTAAAACTTGTACATTATATTCTGTTTTTCGTCTCACCAGAAAGTTTCATTGTAGAAAACTTCCTTTCACATTCAAGGCAAATACACAGAATGTACACAAAGCCATGGAAACAGTTTTGAAGGCTTGGGTTTCTGTTTGTTGGTTTGATTTTTGCCAACATTGGGGAAGTCTTTGTATAGTCCTAATGGGAACAATATATTAAAAAAGAGCACCGATAGTCAGGTATATTAAAGGAGAAGGGGAAGATGCCAAAACCTTGGATGTAAAGTTTGACCCAGGCTTCAAAGTAAAAGAAGTCTATGGGATGCAAGTCTGAGCCCTACACAAAATTCTATCCCCCAATAAGATTAACATGAGAAGAGATTAAAAAGTCAGGTCTCCTCCCTTGGTTAGCCCAGTGGCTCTCAACCTTTCCAGACTACTGTACCCCCTTCAGGAGTCTGATTTGTCTTGCCTAACCCCAAGTTTCACCTCACTTGAAAACTACTTGCTTACAAAATCAGACATAAAAATTCGAAAGTGTCACAGCACACTTACTGAAAAAGTCCATACTTTCTCATTTTTACCTTATATTTATAAAATAAATCAATTGGAATATAAATATTGTACTTGCATTTCAGTGTATAGTACATAAAGCAGTACAAACAAGTAACTGTCTGTAAGAAATTTTAGTTTGTACTGACTTCGCTAGTGCTTTTTATGTAGCCTGTTGTAAAACAAGGCAAATATCTAGATGAGTTGATGTACCCCATGGAAGACCTCTGGGTACCCCCAGGGGTACACAAACTCCTGGTTGAGAACCACTGGATTAGCCCACCAGAAAGCAGGAATATTTGAGGACCCCTTACAGTGGTGACATGAGTTAATTTCTGAGTTACAAATTGGGTATATCACAAGATTTAATGAGATGTCTCTTGTTTAATAAAATACAGGGGCTGTGTAACATCTCATGATGTAATAGGTTGTGATCTATCACAAGATAAATTTGAAGTTACAGTAGCTAGGGGCATCATTGTATAATACCTTTAAAAATAATAAATGGTTGGTGCATCAGTGTTATGACATGCTACATCATGTTATAACAGAATGTGACACAATGCCAAGTGATGACAAAGCTCAAAAGGTCTCGTGCTTTGGTTCAGACAATCATCGTGCCCCAAAATCAGATTATTTACCCCAAACATCATTTGCACTATCTGAAACTCTTGAATCTTCAATATTGAGCTGGACATTTCCTGAGAATGGATTTCCCAGGCCAACGCCAGAAGGCCAACATGAGCAACTGTCCTCTTTACCACCTATGATCTCACCTGCAGAGCAAAAGACGACTCAATCCTTTCCCTCACATTATTCATGTTAGCATGACAACATTATAAATGCATCAAAAACAAATGCATATATTAAACAGCCATTTTGTCCATGGTCTCCAATAACACAGCAATAATGTGTTAACATAAAGCATAGGGTTCTAAGGGAGGTTATGGAAATCACTGTCACTGGAGATTTTTAAGGGCAGTTAGCCAAACACCTGTCAGGGATGGCATAGGCTTACTTGGTCCTGCCTCAGAGTGTGAGGACAGACAGTGGTGCCCAACCTTATTTCACAGGAGGGCCACATAAACTTAAGCACAACCTTGTGTGGGCCAAACAGATTCTACATATTTTATTAAGATTTAAAGTCACCTGTATTGATCAGCTCCACAGGTCAGTTCACCAACTCTCAGTGGTGTCTCACCCGCTGTCACTTCTACTCCTGGACCCACATTGCTCCAAGGACCATGGCATCCTCTTCAGGACACAGCCCTGCCACACTCTGTGCTCTCACTTTTCAGGGGGACAGTATCGCAGTCTGACAGTCCAGCCACTTCCTCAGTGGTGAGTGCAGGGGACACAGGACAGAACCCAGGCCAACCCACTACTCTGGGTCCTGGCCCAGAGACTGTGTAGATAGCAGCCATGTGCTGCACCCACTCCAACCTCTCAGTCTACTTCCCTGGGCCACTTCCCCAGCACCTTCTCCTTCTCTCAGGGGATCAGCATGCCAGTTTTAGCAGTCAGAGAGGAGCTCACTCTCACTCCTCTGATCCTGCCTAGTACTGCTCTGTCCAAGGTGCTAGCATTCTTCCTTCTGCAAGGCAGCCAGGCTTCCCTCCTCAAGCTCCAGAGAGCAACTGAACCTGTTCTTCCCTGCAGCTCTTCTTATATGGGCCTGCCTGGCCCTGATTGGCTGCTCCTCACAGCCCCTCCCCTATTGGCTGCTTTCTGTGCAGCCACCCTAGGGTTTTTTTTTTTTTTTTTTTTGAAACAGAAAGGAAATTTATTTGTAACAGTTACAGAGAATACAAAAGGATAAAAAAAAAAACTTAGCAACAAAACAACGCAATCAAAAGGTATAACACAACAGCTTTCAGGAGGGAGAGGTGTTCAGGTTAGCCCAGGCCCAGAGCGGGGGGGCTTCCTCGACACTCGTGGTCTTCCACCCTCCTGAGTTACCTGGTGGCCTAGAGCGGGGGGGCTTCCTCGACACTCGTGGTCTTCCACCCTCTCGAGTTACCTAGTGCCGCGCCCAGGGTCACCGACCCTCCCTCTCCTGAGAGTGCCCGACAAGACGGGCACGGCTGCGGGGTGGGTGGTTTTTTTTTTTTTTTTTTTTTTTTTTTTAAACAGAAAGGAAATTTATTTGTAACAGTTACAAAGAATACAAAAGGATAAAAAAAAAACTTAGCAACAAAACAACGCAATCAAAGGGTATAACACAACAGCTTTCAGGAGGGAGAGGTGTTCAGGTTAGCCCAGGCCCAGAGCGGGGGGGCTTCCTCGACACTCGTGGTCTTCCACCCTCCTGAGTTACCTGGTGGCCTAGAGCGGGGGGGCTTCCTCGACACTCGTGGTCTTCCACCCTCTCGAGTTACCTAGTGCCGCGCCCAGGGTCACCGACCCTCCCTCTCCTGAGAGTGCCCGACAAGATGGGCACGGCTGCGGGGTGGATGGTTTTTTTTTTTGAAACAGAAAGGAAATTTATTTGTAACAGTTACAAAGAATACAAAAGGATAAAAAAAAAACTTAGCAACAAAACAACGCAATCAAAGGGTATAACACAACAGCTTTCAGGAGGGAGAGGTGTTCAGGTTAGCCCAGGCCCAGAGCGGGGGGGCTTCCTCGACACTCGTGGTCTTCCACCCTCCTGAGTTACCTGGTGGCCTAGAGCGGGGGGGCTTCCTCGACACTCGTGGTCTTCCACCCTCTCGAGTTACCTAGTGCCGCGCCCAGGGTCACCGACCCTCCCTCTCCTGAGAGTGCCCGACAAGATGGGCACGGCTGCGGGGTGGATGGTTGGGAGGGAGGGGGGTACACCCATGTATTATAGGACCCTTCCTAGAAGACAATAATGATGGTAGTCACAGCAACTAACGGCTGTGACTGGCGGCTCTCGCTCTTTCCCTCAATCAGAGGGTCAGACGGAGGGAACCGGACGGGGTCACTGAGCAGAGAACCCCGGACAGCCACCCTAGGGTTCCACTAACACTTTACATCAGTTAGTGTGGAGTAGACGCCCCATTACAGGCACCCCTGGACTAGATGATCTCTCCGAGTCCCTTCCAGCCCTACACTTGTAGGATTGTACCTGAACAGACCTGGGCCAAGATTTTCAAAAATAAGCTTTATTATGTTTTCAATATAATAAAATAGGCTCTGAAACCATATGCAGCATCTAAATAAGTAGCCTTATTTTTAGAGGTGCAGAACACCCAGAGCTCCCACAGAAATCAAAGAAACCTCTTGGTCTCATAATATGTGAAACTCAGGCTACTTATTCAGGTGTCGAAGTATGGATGTAAAAGTCTAAGTTTGGGCTCTGATTTTTGAAAAGCTTGGACCTGGGCTACATTAAAAAAAAATCTCTGAAACAGAGGGTGGAAACAAGTTTTCATGGATGTGCAAAACAGTGAAAGAATTATCATCACTATTTTTCAAAGAAATGAAAAGCAGTTCACATAGACCTAAAAAAGCAAAGAAAGCTGACACTTGCAAAAAGGAAGTGGGCTGGAGAGGAGGAGGAGAGGAAGAGCAAGCTTTTTTTTTTTTCATTGAGAATTCTTTGGTCTAAATTTATATTTTTTCCCCATAACCAAATATCACCTTGGGGTGATACCTGTATTCCCTGAACACCCAAAACTTCTCTCAACTTCAATGGGAGAATGTGGGGGTTCATCAGGAATTAGGGATAGACTCCCTAGAATTGTGCTTACATCATAAAGGATAAACTCTGACCCGGACAACAGGGTATGATGAATGAGTGGAAAGGAAGAAAGACAAAGAAAAACAAAAGGAAATAAAGTGCTTCCAAGAGCACATTATTTGCAAAGTATTCTGGTCATGTATTTTGTTTCAATTTTTAGAGTGATACTTGTTATAATAAAATGAACCTTTCTTCCAAATAATTCATTTCTGGTTTTTAAAGAGCCACATTATGCATGGTGTTTACCTATGTCAGTTTTCATCAGGTAGTTGACATTTTGTCACTGTTTAGTTTTGTCTTGTTCACAGCACATCATCATAAACTGACTAAATAATAAAATGACAACTTCCTGAGAAATTTAAAGAGACATACTTATCCATTTTACACTAAAACAACTGCTATCAATTTAGGTAATTGCTTTCCCAGCTGACAGATGTGAACCTATCCATTAAGATAATGACTTTTTGAGCTGTCAAGATCCAGAGAACAGGAAGTGTACATAGGGGTAAGTGTTCATGAATTAGCAGAATTAGCCAAAGTTTGCAGCTACCTGATTTATTGTGAATTTATTCAGTCTGTTTCTAACAACAAGCAGTAGGTAAGAATTCCTTTAACTATAGAGGTAAAGTGTAGGTGAGCATGTGCAAACACTTCCAGTTCAGTACTGAACAAGCCTTGAGTACTGGACATTTTGAAAATTTGTTTGTGTTCTGTTCAAGAGTGAAATAATCACATCAGCCAGATAGTCTTCTTAGTTTTCAACAGTGCTCTTGAGATCATGGGGAAATAGTACACACTGTATTGTGGCTGTCTTCACATCAACCAACAGTATTCTCTGATTTTCACATACCTAACATGTGTTCTGTTTTCCAGTAATGTCGAAAATGAATTACATCCCCATGTAGAACATCTTGTTTTGAAGCATGACCAAAGCAGAGGATTGAGAGAATCTGGGTTCTGTTCTGAGCTCTACCAGAGTTTCCTATGGAACCTTAGGCAAGTCACTAAGCCAGTCAGTCAGTGATCCAGTTTGTGCATTTGTAAAATGGGGATATCAAGCTGTACCTACCACACAGGGTTGTTTTGAAGCTTAATTCTTTAATGTGTGTAAAGCACTTTGAGTGTCTCAGATGGCTGCTTTACCAGACCTGCAAGCCATTAGCACACTTATATATAACATGTTTTTTTTATATACATACACACACAGTTAGATTTTTCAAAACTTTTAAAAGTGTTTTGTTTTTTCTCATCTGTACAACTGGGAAAGTACAACTGGGGCTCAGCTGAGTTGCATGTACTACAATTTGCACTTGACACCCTGGGTAAGTTGGGGCATGTCCTAGATAATGCACTCACCAAGGAAAGTCCAAAGTAGCACCATGGGGGCAAGTGGGAACTGCAGCCCCAAAAGACTGTGCCCAGTAGTGTCTCCACTAGATGCCCAGGCCACACCAGTTGTCTGACACTGACACATCATTAGACCAGCCATTTTATACAGAAAAAGTAGAGATTGACCCAGGTCCTCAAGGAATCAGAAGACCTACAGGGACAGGAAGTAAAATAAACTATTTCTTGTTCTGTCATAGAGTGGCCAAGAGATCAAATTAAAGGTCCTGGGTCTCAGCTGTTGCTCTGCACTGCGCTCTGTAATTCCACTGTGTCCTATTTCATGAGGCATTTTTGAAAATCCTGTTGCTGCCATCAGCAGGACAAGGAGGGAACAATTCTACAGTAGTAGCGGTGTCTGCTTTTTCTTCGCAAGTAGCTTCTGTGCCACAATTTCTGGTGGGTGCAATTATAAAATTCTAACAAAAATTACTGGGCCATCACTACATATGTAGTGTGAACTGCATGATTGTGAACTAAGTTTACTTATCTGTATGTGGGGAGATTTTCAAAAACATAAATGTCAGTTAGGCACCTCCGTCCTATTGAAAGTCAACAAAAGTTAGGTGCCTAACTGCCAATTTGTGCCCTTGAAAATCAGTGCAGTATTATATAGGACTATATTGCATAGCTACACAAATAGTCAGGAGAGTATGAGGAAAATAAAATTCTAAACCTTCACTTGCCTGGTGGAAAATACCAATACACCACAGATTAAATCAAACCTCATTCATGATGTGTGCAGAAAATGACTTAGTTGCTCACCTGTTTACTGAAGGTAATATCCATTTTAGATTAAGTTAAGAACACTTTCCACTTCTCTTGTGAATTCATTTCCACACAAGAAGGTAAGCAAATATATTTTTGTGCAAATGTAAGTAGTTTAAAAAGCAATTCATATAGCATGAAAAAAATTGAAAACAACGGAACCAAATTTAAATTGCTGAGTAGTATCCTTGCTTTTTATACATATTGATTTATACCGGCGTACAATTTGGCCCAGTGGATGTACTTATAACTTGAGATGAAACTAAATTGGAATTTCCATCACATGGAAAATTCCAGTATTTCAACATTTGTTTTCATTACAAATTGAAATATCAAAATGTTCCATGCAACAAAAGAGTCTGAAAAATTTCAGTTGGAAAATGTCAAAATTTTGTGTTTGGGGTTGGTTAGACATTAAACTGTTTCCACTTAAGCTGCTTCACTGCCTAAGAGGAGTTGTAGTTCTAGAGCTTCATGCCCCAATTTCCCCCTGTTAGCCAACCTTCCCAGCAGGCCTACATCAACCATTATGTCCTACAGTCATAGAATCATAGAATATCAGGGTTGGAAGGGACCCCAGAAGGTCATCTAGTCCAACCCCCTGCTCGAAGCAGGACCAATTCCCAGTTAAATCATCCCAGCCAGGGCTTTGTCAAGCCTGACCTTAAAAACCTCTAAGGAAGGAGATTCTACCACCTCCCTAGGTAACGCATTCCAGTGTTTCACCACCCTCTTAGTGAAAAAGTTTTTCCTAATATCCAATCTAAACCTCCCCCACTGCAACTTGAGACCATTACTCCTCGTTCTGTCATCTGCTACCATTGAGAACAGTCTAGAGCCATCCTCTTTGGAACCCCCTTTCAGGTAGTTGAAAGCAGCTATCAAATCCCCCCTCATTCTTCTCTTCTGCAGGCTAAACAATCCCAGCTCCCTCAGCCTCTCCTCATAAGTCATGTGTTCTAGACCCCTAATCATTTTTGTTGCCCTTCGCTGGACTCTCTCCAATTTATCCATGGCAATCCCCGATGAACCACAGTGGTTTAGCAGGTGAACCATGCTTCATCATCGGAGATGTAATCTAGCCAAGGAAACCAGCCCATGGGGAGAAGAGGGGTATGAGGAACCATGGCTGCTTAGGTGGACATAGACTAATGTTGAACAGGACTAAAATTAAATATTTCAATTTGGTTTGACAAACTGAATATTTTGACTCAGGATAACCTGACCTGAAACAAAACATTTTGTTTAGATAAAAATTAAAAAAAATTCCAGGAATATAGACATTTCTCTGTGAAAAATTTCAGTTTAGCAGAAGCCACATTTTCAGATTAAAAAAATCCAACATTTCAACAGAAAATTGCTGACCAGCTCTGCTTATAGTCTTCACATAATGTACCCACCATGCTGAAAGGCCCAGAGAAAAACACCTTGCCACAGTTTAGTTTGTTTATTTAACTCTTGCTAAAACCTTATCAAAATTATTTCTATTCCATTTTTATATATAATTTTCTTTTTTAAATTTAAATTTCGGATGCCCATAATAATAAACCAAATGTTACACTTGAATTTGAATGTCTCTCTGTGATGGGGCGGCTGCCCCTCATTGGTATGTAAGGGTTTAAAGCAACCCTGAGGAGGCCGCACAGGAGGCAGCCAATAAGAAAAAGACTTGTAGTGCCAGCCAATTAGGGGAAAGTTTATTGGAGGAGCCAATCAGGGCCAGGCTGGTCCATATAAGAAGGGGCCACTGAACAGAGCAGAGGGCAGTCACTCCCTGGAGTTTGAGAGAGGAGGACTGGCTGCTTAGAGGGCTAGAGCACCCAGAACAGAGTCAGTAGAGTATGAGGAGGTTCCAGGCTGATGCCTGCCTGATTGAGGCCCTGATACAAGGGCAGAAGAGAGGTACTGGGGCTGTGGGGAAGTGGCCCAGGGAAGGAGATAGCAGAGTTGGTGGAGGAGCAGCATGTGGCTGCTGGCTATTAGGTCCCTGGCTGAGGACCTGGAGTAGTAGGTGGGCCTGGGTCCCCCCCCACCCTTTGCCCCTACTTGCCACTGAGGTAAGGGCCAGTGTTTGGACTGCAGTCTGCCACTGAGATGACTGGCTAGAACTGGGACTGCATATTGCCACTAAGGCAAGTGGTTGGACTGAAGACTGTCAGCCCTCTAGAATGGGGGGAAAGAACTGAGTGGGGCACAGCTGGGGGGCTGTGTCCAGAAGAGGATGATGTGGTCCAGGGAGCGATGTGGGTCCTGGATGCTGAGACAGGACTGATGATGGGAGGTTGCATTGACAACCCTAAGCTAATTTCTAGGACCACCAGCAGGAGGGACCATGGTGGTGAGTTGAACCCTGTTACACATGGTGGAAAATGCAGGCACATGGTCACCCCTCATACAATGACAAGATAGAAGACTATGGGGACTATTGCCTATTTGAGCGACTAAGGGCTATGTAAGGTGAAGAATGGAATTGGGGTATACCGAGACCTTCTTTGTGGAGGGTTCTGGGGCCTTCCCAAACTGGACTCTGAAGGTGGTGCCCCTGTGGGAAGGGGCAGACAGGATGCAAAGGCAGCTTCAGACTCTGCTACAGCAGGTGCTCACCACCCAGCAGAGACAGTGGGAGATACAGGAGCACCTGCAGGCCTATATGACAGGGTTAGCAAAACAGCAGCTGTGCCTGTTTAAGTCACTGCAAAGGGGAGTCCATGAGAGTCACAGGGAGCGAGAGCGGAAGCCAGGCACCAGGACCAGGAGGCTGAGAGAATGTTTTGCCTCTGGGCTGCTGGGACACATGAAGAGGGAGTACCCCTATTTGGATGGAGAACAGAGACCCCACTCGGAGAATAGGAAAGCAAAAGAGCTCAAGAGAGACCCCCCTGTGAGAAGAACAGGGAGGCACTGGACATTTGGACCTGTGGGCAACTGGGACATGTGCGGAGGCAGTGCTCTCTGGGCTGCAGGGGCAAGGCTAACCCAGGGGAAGGGGCCAAGCAAAAGGAGAAGGACCATGAGAGAGCTATGGCCAAGGGGAAACAAGGGATGTGCTTCCAGTGCCATAAGAAGGTCCATATAAAAAGGCATTGCCCCTGGAGGAGAAGGAGGGGGATTCCTGAGAGCCATGCTCAGTCAGGGACTGCTCAGAGTGAGGGGGCAGTGAGGACTGAGGACCTGATAGACAACCCTCTTCCATGCCCGGTAGGGAGGTGATGGGTAAGATAATTGAGGCAGAGAGGGCCCAGATAAAGAGGGGAACCTATGCAGGAGTAGGACAGGCTACGGTGGGGACCCAGACCCTGGAAGAGGGAGGCAGGCTGCTCCTCTTGGTGGAGAGCCTGAGGCAGGAAAGAGATCCTGTGGCCCCAGCTGTGAGGGAAGCTGGGAAGACAAATATGCCTCCCTCCCCCTCCCCGGGTGTGTGCTCTTAAGAGGGAGGGTGTTTGATTGGGTAGTTGCCCCTCATTGGTATGTAAGGGGTTAAAGCAACCCTGGGGAGGTTGCACGGGAGGCAGCCAATAAGGAAAAGGCTTGTAGTGCCAGCCAATTAGGGGAAAGTTTATTGGAGGAGCCAATCAGGGCCAGGCTGGCCCATATAAGAATGGGCCCCAGAGCAGATGGCAGTCACTCCCTGGAGTTTGAGGGAGGGGGACTGGCTGTTTAGAAGGCTGGAGCACCATGGACAGAGCAGTGCTGGGTTGAGTCAGCAGAGTATGAGGAAGCTCCAGGCTGATACCTACCCGACTAAGGCCCTAATACAAGGGCAGAAGAGGTGCTGGGGCTGTGAGGAAGTGGCCCAGGGAAGGAGACGGTGGAGTTGGAGGAAGGGCAACACATGGCTTCCAGCTATAGGGTCCCTGGATTGGGACCTGAAGTAGTGGGTGGGCCAGGGTCCCCCCCCCCGCTTTGCCCCCACTTGCCATCGAGGCAGTTTATGGACTGTAATCTGCCACGGAGATGAGTGGCTAGAACAAGGACTGCAGATTGCCACTGAGGCAAGTGGTTGGATTGGGGGACTGACAGTCCCCCAGAATGGGGGGAAAGAAATGAGTGGGGCATAGCCGGAGGGATGTGTCCAGAAGAGGACAACACGGTCCAGGGAGTGACATGGGTCCTGGATGCAGAGACAGGAGTGACAACAGGACAGGGACACTACCTGAGGAAGGTGCACTGGCAATCCTGAGGAAATTCCAAGGATGGCCAGCAGGAGGCACCGTGGTAGTGAGTTGAACCCCATTACACTCTGTTTTTAGATTCTGCTTAGGAGAAACTGAAAAAGGAGCATAATATGAAAGAAGAAAAAATATGAAACATGGTGAGAGTGAATAAAGTAAAAATCAAATTTAGAGACTTGAAAAATAGACCTGAAAAGCAGCAAGAAAAAGGTCTAATGAAAAAAGTGAGTTTGTGTCTCTGTATATACGTATAACACACCCAATTTAGCATATATCTACATATAGACACGCGCGCACCTCACTTGTTGCTGCCTAGCTTTTATTCTGCTATTCCTACTTAACGTCACAAGCTCACTATAAAAATTTTTTTTTTCTGTTAAACCATTCTGGGAGGGGCAGGGATGAGGAATATGTGCTTTAAAGGGAAAAGAAATTTCACAAGTTCATAATATGAACCTGATAAGCAGGCTGGAAAGTTTACAAAATCTCCAACTCCTTAGGGTTTGTCTATCCCTAACAGAGCACTTCTTTCTGCAATGCTGTTGGAAGTCTCACAGCACACAATGTTGACCTGAAATTTAAATCAATGCAATATTTTATTTACATTTAAAAATTTAATCTTTGAAATGCTGCTTTTGATTCACACCTCCAGGATAACCCATAGACATCATTACTTTCTTTTGAAATGTATCTCAGTAAATTTTAATGGCTGTCCTTCCACATGTTTAGTATATATGAACACTTATGGGGTTAATAAACTTTTACACTATACGGGAGACGCAAGTTCTATACTTCAACTTTGTACAACTGCAGGTCCTAAGAGAGGAGTAATTGTACTGGGGTAACATTAAAGTTGGACTTAAAATTCTCCATTGCCAAATGAAGTGTCTTATTTTTCAGGTGTGAGACTTGGCAGCTCTGTCTTTTTCAGTATATTATCATAACACTGTCAGAGTTCAACAGTGCCAATTCTTACTAAACTGGGTGTGTTAGAAATCCAGTGTAAGCGCTGGATTTTTTTATGCCAACAATGCATTTCAACCTTTACCTTATTACCACACTCCTTGGCTGCTATGAGATAAAATCTTTTTAAGCTTTTTAGTGCTAGTGTGTTAAATCTCAGATAATGTAGCCAAATACAGCAAAAGTTCAGGGCTGTTTTATGACATTGTTTTATCAAAAATTTTGATCTACAAAGCCTGAATGCACAAATTCATTGCTGTAAGATGAGGTCAATTAAACCACACCTATTCCCTGGACAGGCCTTCCTTTTCATTTAGTAGACAATTTTATGTGTGCTACAAAAATATGCCCTGTCAGACAAGAAACACTTGCCCTAAGATTGAACACAGTGCCAAGTAAATTAGGAGTTTTCTGTACAGCACATTTCAGGGCTGTGTGTGCTTAAGAAACATTATCTGTGAATTTTGGAGGTAAAGTCATCTTGTAATGAAATTCAGCTGAGTAGGAACTAACCTAGAAACACCAGGAAAAAATGTTGAGGTCAATGACAAGATAGGTTTGTCAGAGAAGGATGCATTAAATAAAATAATCACAGTGAAAATTTCCAGAGAAAAATCTTTATCATCTTGTAACAGGGAAAGCGTGTGACATGTGGCACAGAAAGTAATGGCAAATATATGTCAAACGGCATACTTTATTTTCCTTTCACTATTGTGCTTTCCTATGAGAAGGTTAAATACTGCAGGAGAGGGATGGGATTGACTCTCAGTGAATTTATTGAGAATTGAGGGTGTAAGTCCCTTAAGATCTTTTAAAATTCCAGCTTTTTGTTATTACTAAACTAATACATTAACTTATATGTGGTTAAAAACATATATATTTGATTATTTTTATCTCCCTTCCTATGCTGCTAATCTTCAGAGGCTGTAAGTGCTTTGGAACAGGGACCAGTCAGTCTCTATGTACGTATGCAGTGTATCACAACCAGGCCTTGACCTTGAGTGCGTGCTACTACAGCACCAATATGAAATAATATTTATAACAATTTCATCTTTATTTCTTCTTTAAATTCTCATGTAGTGACTTTTGAGGTAATAAAGAAAAATGTGGAATGTCACAACTGGCTAAACTGACTTGTTAACGAATCAGATTGGTTCTTATTAGCCAAACTGATCTTTATAGTGCAGGCTAGCTTAACTGCAGCATGAGAACAACAGTATGTAACACTCAAGTTTGATTCCCCTTGAAACTTATTAACTCTTTGGTATTGAGAACCAGATTTTTTTATGGAGCTTAATATTGCAAAATGTTTTTGCTCTAGGTCTTCTAAGCCATTCAGACCTACTTCTAAAGGCTTCGGTTACAGCTCATCCCATTGGTTAAAGACTGTTGTATTTACTTAGTCCCTTTATTCATCAAGGAGATTTCTCTTGCTTAATTTATTCACCGGCAGTCAGAACCAACTCACGAAGACTCTGCTGTTACCCAACCTTCTGGGACATGCTTATGTTACTGAAAGGCTAAGCCCAATATACCGCAGTGAGCTTGTGAATCAAATAGGGAAAGGAAATTGAAAAGAGGAACCAAAGATATTTTACTCTTATGAATTAGTACACAAATACAGATTTATAGGCTGCATCTGTGTTTTGTTTTTACTGATCCTTGTAACTAAGGACACCTGTAAGTCAGAGACAAGAGGGAAGAATGAAAAATAAATGCAGGAAAAGTGTAACAATACACTGCATATCAGATACTTTAAAATGTTTTTCTTATCCAACTTGCTCAGGCCTCTTTGGAAATCCCACTTTAGAACTGACTTTCTGCAGTTACCCCTCAGCCTAGCCATTAAGTGTTGGCTCAATGCTGGATTAAAGAATTTTGGATCTCTGGGCACCAATGGAAATTGGGGCCCCCCATCTTCACTCAAACATGGCCTGGATATCTCCCCATCATGACGGAGGGCAGCTGGGCCAAGCCTGAGAGGCACTGCAACTCACAGGTCACAATGCCACCTATCCAAATGGGGTGCCCCTGAGATGCGGGCTCTGTGCAAGTTCAAAAAGTGTGCATTGGTTAATCCGGGCCTGTGTTGGCTGATTTCTTGTAAGAAGGGTTTGCGAAGAGATGTGAAGATGAATGTAGCTACCTTATGGAACAGTTCAGAGAAGACGTTCTGTGTGGAGATGTGATCAGATACAACAACACACAAGTAGGGAGGGATATGGCCCATGAATACAAAGAGCCTTCAAAAGAGAAGATAAGAAACTTGAAGATAACAGATTCATTCTTCCCTTAATTGCTTAACCAAGATGCTAGGTTGAGAGAGAAATATAGAACTGCTTCCCTGCCCCTCCCCAGCTCAACTGACTAATGTCTTCAGAGAGGTAGATGATCTTTCCACTCCCAGCTCCACCAGTTTGTCTTCAGTAGAACCAGAAAAGCGCCTCACTCTCCCGCTGTTGCTTTGTCTCACCATACATTATAATTTGCTCCAGCATGCATCATGGAAATAGGGAATTCCCTTAATATGGCGTGTCTATACTGCAGCTGGAAGCCAGCCTTGTACCCTGGGTCCACAGTCTTGTGCTAGCAGGGATTGTGCTAGTGCTCTAAAAATAACTGTAGATGTTGCAGCTTAAGCTAGAACAAAAACTTTGAAGCCCACAACCACAAACACAGGCTTCAGAGCCCAAGTTCTAACATCTACATGGCTATCACTGAGCATTAGTGTGAGTTCTCCTAGCATGATCTGTAGACCCAGTCTGGGAAGCTCGCTCTCAGATGCAGTGTAGACATGCCATCAGAGGCTGTGATGGGCAAGGGCACAGCCCTGTGTCCCGAGAAAAAAGGAGTTGTGCATAGGTGTGTGGAGAGGGTGTGTGTTTGAGGTACCTGACAAATAGGTCTCTCATCTAAGGAGATAGCAAAAGATAAGACATATCTGGGCCCTGATACATGTTGAAGAGAGGAGGTATCCCATGAAGATGTAGAGGCCCAAAAGCTTCCTCTTGCAGTTCAACACAGAGATTTAAGGAAATTAATAACATAAATGCATAGAAGACCGTAGTAATCTTACCAATAAATAAGCAACTAAATCAGTTAATTGATTACCTCTAAGGTTATTGATGGAACTAAGAAGGGGTGTAACTATGATGAGATATTAAAAGGGGATGAAATCCAAATTAAGACACTAATCAGCACCTCAATAATATCCTATAGTAGCTCACTTAGCTAATAAGGGTCTGGTGAAATGAAGTGGTATTTCAGATAATTCTAAAAATCCCACACCTAAAATATCTCCTGCTCACTTTTCCTTTTATTTTTTAAGAATGAAATGCATTAGGAATCATTGTTAGTAACTCTCAATATGGATCCTAGTTATGACTCCAAATTCCATGCTTTGGTATCAGACACTACAGTAAATAACAGAATATAATTCACATTTCCAGTACCATATAGAAGAGGAACATTATGCATCACCTAAAAACCTCTTTATTATGAAAGATGCCATTGTAAAGTTTCAAAATAGTATTATCTGGCTCCCTTCCTATTCCAGTTTGTGGTCTTTTCTGTAACGTGTTTCAGGGTCTGAGATTGTTTCTGCAAAGGTGAATTGTTAGCATGTGTGTTCTTCTGGTATGTGGTTAAGCTTATTACTACACAGCAGTCAAAATATATATGCACTGTAAATTGGAAGGAATCCTCAAATTCCATTCAAGGAGGGTTGTGCATACTATCAAACAGAACTAGTGGGGAATTGTATTTGAAGTGAGTCTGAAAAATCCTTAAATATTTCAAATGAATTTAGGCTGGTGTGGAAAATCATGTTAATCTTGCACACATTTGTTTGCTGTTCTTCATTGGGAATCAGGACAGATGACATTATAAAAACAAATCTGCTCTTAAAAGGTATAACTGGCTTTCCCGTTCCTATTAACTATGTTCAGATTTCCATAATTAAAGTAAAACAGAAAATAGCAGTCTGAAACCCAAGGCTGTCTCAGACCTTTCCTGCTTTGGAATAGCCAGAATTAACATGGCTCTTAATTTATTTACTTTGATTTCTTTTTTAGTACTTAAATTCTTACCAAACTTGTGTTGATTGATTCACTTTGAGCAGCAAACACTCCAGACTTGGTCCAGGCCTATTCCATTCTTGCAAGTAGATCTGCACAAGTGCAAGGGTCTGCCTACATGCCTTCAGTTGTAGGATCAACTCATCTAGGAGATGTTCAATCTTCAAGGCTAGAAGGAAGCATAAAACACACAGACATGCTCACTGTGAAAAAGAAATGTCAAACAAAATGGTCCTCAGCGTTGCCAGTCTTTCCTTAAGCTCAATTCACAAAAGACTACATGCTTAACTTTAAGCATATGAATAGTTCCACTGAAGTCAATGAGACTACTTATGTGTTTAAGTACCTTGGTGAGCTGAGACCTATACTGTGAGACTTGCAATTTTTTCATGTATGCACTTTGGCTTGTAGGAAGCATTCCCAGCTTTAATTTGAGTAGAAAAAGAAAGAACATGTTTTCTTTCCTTCTATCTCCAAGCCTGCCAAACTATTGCTACATCAGAATATTGTGCCATGACACCACACAAATATTTCACATTGCTGACAAATAGAGCAAGTGTCTTACGTTTTGTCTTTCACAAAACTTATGGGAAATCTAGGCCTGGTAGGCTCAAATGAGCAGTCAAACTCCTCTGAAAATCTTCAACGCCTCAGTATTTCTGGCAGACATCAGTGTGCCCTGCAGAGCATGGAACTGATCTTATAATTCTCATGTACCACTAAAAAGCGCCTGAACTTTCTTTGAACTTGGGATGGACAAACCTGATTTTATCACATGAAAAATGGTTCATTCATCCTAAGCTGCATTCAAACCTGTTTTAAGGTTGTATCAGTTTGGATAAGGCAACCCATCCATCCATCTCTACTAGTCACTGAGATCCCTCCTCCTAGCCTTTTTGGACCTATTCAATACATGAGCAAAGTTCCCCATGTCTTTCTCATCAACCACAAAATCCTGAGCTACTTTATGGCACATAGCTTATCTGAAGACCCAACCAGGCCCTTTGAATGGTATTAATACAAAAAAGGAAGATGCACACATCCATGAAGAAAACTAAGTATGGCTGATAGCAACAGCACATTGACAACAACACAGAGAGAGCAGCATCAAAAGATGATGTACAATTAGAATAAAATTTCACTGCTTTATCTCTGATGTGTGTTAGACTTTCATTTTCAGCTCCATTTTCTTTTTGATAGGAAATATTTTTTTTGATATCTCAGAATACACACACACACAGAGACCAGCGTTCCATAATTAATCTGAAACTTCCATTGTTGAACAGACTATAGTCCTGTCCCAAGAAGTGTGTTGCTTTATCATTATCATTATTTGGATTTCAGAAGCCTTCAAGGGCACAGTTAAGGTCAGGACCTTACTGTACAACCGTACAAATATTCACAAAGGCCAGGTTCCCAACACAAAAAATTACAATCTAATTTGAAAAAAAAAAGATGCAAGAAGTGAGTGACAATCAACATGATGGAAAGGAGGAGGAGGAGGTGAGTAATGATATGCATAGATCATGCAGTTCCACAGGCTGTCTGTGACACTTGATAGTTCTAAAATATTTTAAAGCTTTTCAATAAATACATTAATAACACCAGCTAACCCAAATACCCCAAATAATAGTCATAATTTAATCAGCTAATTTCTTGTAGTCGTCACATAAGAAGTGAACCTTGAGGAGAGATGGGGAAAAGAAGTCTAGAAGCCAGCAAGAAGATAGATATGGGAGAGGTAGATTAATGTACATTCAAGGCTGATATTACTGAAGGAACAAAAGGTGACACAATAAGAGACATTAAAAGTTAAATAGAGAGGGGCAACACTGTGTGTAAAGCAGGAAGAGGAGGCTGCCAAGGTCACAGCTCTGTGGGACTCATATGGAGTGTGAGAAAGAGGAGGAGAAGGACCCAATAAAAGAGATGCTAAAGGAATTGCCAAAGAAGTTGGAGGAAACTAAGAAGACTACATCATGAGAATTAGTAAAAACTGGACTTTGATAAGGAAAGTATGATCAACAGCAACTAAGTCAAGTAGGATAAGAATGTAGCAGAAGCTCTTATAGCTACTACAGACCTTGGTGAGAAGAGTGGCAGTTGAGTGGAGAGAATAGGTGCCACAGTGGAAAGGATCCAAGATAGAGCTGAAGGAGATCCAAAGGCTAGAAATTGAAACTTGACAAATTCTGACTGGAAATAAGGTGTGCATTTTTAATGGTGAGAGTAATTAACTATTGGAATAATTTACCAAGGGTTGTGGTGAATTTTCCATTACTGACCATTTTAAATCAAGATTGGATGTTTTTCCTAACAGATATGCTCTAGGAATTATTTTGGGGAAGTTCTATGACCTGTGTTATACAGGAGGTCAGACTAGATGATCACAATGGTCCCTCCCATCCTCGGAGTCTATGAATCCATGAGAAGAACTCAAGGAGAAAGGGGAGAGAGGGGATGGGGTCACCGGTGTAGATGGAGGGATTTGAGGAAGAGAGCAGGCAAAAACCCTCAGTGCACTAAAAGAGAGAAAGAAGAAAGGAAATTAAGGGAGATTTCTTCTTCATTTCAGTGAAAATGTTCCTCTTCCTAAGAGGCCTAAGTTTCTAATTTAATGGCAATCTGGTGTGTTTTTGGTCTAGGTTTTAGACAACCTTGTTAGTTGGGTTTTGGTTTCATAGGTTCCAGGTTTGGATCAGATTCAAATTTTATATTAACCACCAAAGTTGGAGAATTGGTGGTAAATGGTTCTGGGTACAAATTGGGTAAACTCACAATTGGAATTCTTTACACTTTTGTAGCCATCCTCACATCCTTAATCTTACTTTTGATGTTTGTGAAGATGAAGATCATTAAATTTTTAGTGACAACAATTTCTATATTTGCTACCTGTTCATGAAAATATGGAACTGAAAGGATTACTGAAAACACCTAATTAGGATATGATCGGAGGAAATAATAATTATCCTGCTATATGTTTAAATTACTTCCAATTAAGACGGTTTTAAATATGCAGTTGCAAGTTTGGACTTGTTTTAGGGCTCTATATTGGATGATGTGATAATTTATAATGTAATCACTGTCGCAGGACAAACCACAGTAAAAGGTAGGGATTTATACGTAAGAAGTTAAGCTGCAACACAGTGAATCCAAGTTACAGTAGTACTTTGTCTAACAGTCTTGAAAAACAGTAGCCTAAGGCTTAGGACCTACTGGTTTTATGTTGTATGTCTATGTATATTGAATTATTTGACTGTGTTAATCCAGAATTATTTTGTACAAATAATTCGGGAATAAGGTATTTTCTGTTTAGGGCTATTTAAAAGAGACACTCTAGGAGGACTCCTGAAGATGGTAGGGAGTTTTGTGACTGTATCCTGCACATTCTGCCTCTCTATAATCTCTGAGGGAAACATACAAACTCTGTCAGAGAAAAATGATGGGGAAATCTGAGGGTCCCTGCATTTCTAACAGACATTTTCATAGGCATCTCTGCCATTGTGGGCTACATGTAGAGATAATGAGCCCAGGCCTGATTAAAAGCCTGCATAAAATGGCTTTGCATGTGTCAAGTTTCCCTCCCCACTCTGAACTCTGGGATACAGATGTGGGGAACTGCATGAAAGACCCCCTAAGTTTATATTCCACCAGTTTAGGTTAAAAACTTCCCCAAGGCATAAATTCCTTTCCTTGTCCTTGGATGGTATTGCTGCCACCACCAAGTGATTTAAACAAACATTCAGGGAGGGGTCACTTGGAGCCCTATCCCCCCTCAAATATCCCCCCAAGTCCCTTCACCCCCTTTCTTGGGGAGGCTTGAGAATAATATACCGACCGATAGGTTAAAGTGAGCACAGACCAAATACCTAGTTTTTAGGACACTGAAAATCAATCAGGTTCTTAAAAGAATTTTATTTAAAAAAAAAGTAAGTCACACCTGCAAAATCAGGATGGAAGATAACTTTACAGGGTAAATAAAAAGATTTAAAACCCAGAGGATCCCCCTCTGACTCTGCTTCCCAGTTATAAAACAGGAATAAAATTACCTCTTAGCATAGGGAAAATTCACAAGCTAAACCAAAAGATAATCTAATGTATTTTCTTGCTATTACTTAAGAACATAAGAATGGCCATACTGGTCAGACCAAAGGTCCATCCAGCCCAGTATCCTGTCTACTGACAGTGGCCAATGCCAGATGCCCCAGAGGGAGTTAACCTAACAGGTAATGATCAAGCGATCTCTCTCCTGCCATCCATCTCCACCCTCTGACAAACAGAGGCTAGGGATACCATTCCTTATCTATCCTGGCTAATAGCCATTAATGGACTTAACCTCCTGAATTTATCCAGTTCTCTTTTAAATCTTGTTATAGTCCTAGCCTTCACAACCTCCTCAGGCAAGGAGTTCCACAGATTGACTGTGTGCTGAGTGAAGAAGAACTTCCTTTTATTTGTTTTAAACCTGCCACCCATTAATTTCATTTTGTGGTCCCTAGTTCTTATATTACGGGAACAAGTAAATAACTTTTCCTTATTCACTTTCTCCACACCACTCATGATTTTGCATACCTCTATCATATCCTCCCTTAGTCTCCTCTTTTCCAAGCTGAAAAGTCCTAGCCTCTTTAATCTCTCCTCATATGAGACCCGTTCCAAACCCCTAATCATTTTAGTTGCCCTTTTCTGAACCTTTTCTAATGCCAGTATATCTTTTTTGAGATGAGGGGACCATATCTGTATATCTGTAGTATTCAAGATGTGGGTGTATCATGGATTTATATAAGGGCAATAAGATATTCTCTGTGTAATTCTCTATCCCTTTTTTAATGATTCCTAACATCCCGTTTGCTTTTTTGACTGCCGCTGCACACTGCGTGGACGTCTTCAGAGAACTATCCACAATGACTCCAAGAACTTTTTCCTGATTAGTTGTAGCTAAATTAGCCCCCATCATATTGTATGTATAACTGGGGTTATTTTTTCCAGTGTGCATTACTTTACATTTATCTACATTAAATTTCATTTGCCATTTTGTTGCCCAATCACTTAGTTTTGTGAGATCTTTTTGAAGTTCTTCACAGTCTGCTTTGGTCTTAACTATCTTGAGCAGTTTCGTACCATCTGCAAACTTTGCCACCTCACTGTTTACCCCTTTCTCCAGATCATTTATGAATAAGTTGAATAGGATTGTCCCTAGGACTGACCCTTGGGGAACACCTCTCCATTAGTTACCCCTCTCCATTCTGAAAATTTACCATTTATTCCTACCCTTTGTTCCCTGTCTTTTAACCAGTTCTCAATCCATGAAAGGATCTTCCCTCTTATCCCATGACAACTTAATTTATGTAAGAGCCTTTGGTGAGGGACCTTGTCAAAGGCTTTCTGGAAATCTACTACACTATGTCCACTGGATCCCCCTTGTTCACATGTTTGTTGACCCCTTCAAAGAACTCTAATAAATTAGTAAGACATGATTTCCCTTTGCAGAAACCATGTTGACTTTTGCCCAACAATTTATGTTCTTCTATGTGTCTGACAATTTTATTCTTTACTATTGTTTCAACTAATTTGCCTGGTTCTGAAGTTAGTCTTACCGGTCTGTAATTGCTGGGATCACCTCTAGAGCCCTTTTTAAATATTGGTGTTACATTAGCGATCTTCCAGACATTGGGAACAGAAGCTGATTTAAAGGACAGGTTACAAACCATAGTTAATAGTTCCACAATTTCACATTTGAGTTCTTTCAGAACTCTTGGGTGAATGCCATCTGGTCCCGGTGACTTGTTACTGTTAAGTTTCTCAATTAATTCGAAAACCTCCTCTAGTGACATTTCAATTTGTGACAATTCCTCAGATTTGTCACCTACAAAAGACGGCTCAGGTTTGGGAATCTCCCTAACATCCTCAGCAGTGAAGACTGAAGCAAAGAATTCATTTAGTTTCTCTGCAATGACTTTATCATCTTTAAGTGCTCCTTTTTTTATCTCGATTGTCTAGGGGCCCCACTGATTGTTTAGCAGGCTTCCTGCTTCTGATGTACTTAAAAAATATTTTGTTATTACCTTTTGAGTTTTTGGCTAGCTGTTATTCAAACTCCTTTTTGTCTTTTCTTATTACATTTTTATACTTAATTTGGCAGTGTTTATGTTCCTTTCTATTTAGCTCACTAGGATTTGACTTCCACTTTTTAAATGATGGCTTTTTATCTCTCATTGCTTCTTTTACATGGTTGTTAAGCCACGGTGGCTCTTTTTTAGTTCTTTTACTGTGTTTATTAATTTGGGGTATACATTTAAGTCGAGCCTCTATTATGGTGTCTTTGAAAAGTGTCCATGCAACTTGCAGGGATTTCACTCTAATCACTGTACCTTTTAAGCTTTGTTTAACTAACCTCCTCATTTTTTGTATAGTTCCCTTTTCTGAAATTAAATGCCACAGTGTTAGGCTGTTGAGGTGTTCTTCCCACCACAGGAAAGTAAAATGTTATTATATTATGGTCACTATTTCCAAGCGGTTCTGTTATAGCTACCTCTTGGACCAGATCTTGTGCTCCACTCAGGACTAAATAGAGAGTTGCCTCTTCCCTTGTGGGTTCCTGTACCAGCTGCTCCAAGAAGCAGTCATTTAAAGTATTGAGGAATTTTGTCTCTGCATTTTTTCCTGAGGTGACATGTACCCAGTCAATATAGGGATAATTGAAATCTTATAATTTCTGTAATTTAGATGTATCAGTTCAGGATCTTTTTAGGAGCTGGGTTACCTGGTTGGTTTCTCTCTTTGTCCCGAGGGGGAACACACAAGAAGAGCACAAACAAAACCTTCCCCCCCCACCAGATTTGAAAGTATTTTCTTTCCCCATTGGTCCTTCTGGTCAGGTGCCAACTAGTTAATTGAACTGATTAACCCCTTACAGGTAAGTTATTCTGTACCTCTGGCCAAGAGGGATTTCATATTACTCCTTACATAAAGGTTGTTACCCTTCCCTTTATATTTATGAAAGCATGCGTGAAAATGGTGATGAAGAAGATGCTTGGAATCCAAGGTGATGAGGGCCATATAAATATCTACCATTATTGTTTGCAGTGTTGTTGTAGCTGTGTTGGTCCCAAGATATTAGGAAGACAAAGTGGGTGAGATAATAGCTTTTAGTCGACCAACTTCTGTTGATGAAAGAGGCAGTCTTTTGACCTTACACAGAGCTCTGTGTGAAGAAGAGCTCTGTGAAAGCTTGAAAACTTGTCTCTTTCACCAACAGAAGTTGGTCCAATAAAAGCTATTACCTGACCCAGCTTGTCTTTCTAATATAAATATCTAGATAGTTATATCAGAGGTCCTCAGACCTATGATGTGCTGAACCCCCACAGATCTATGTGCAAGATCTGTGTGCAGAATTGCTACTCACTTAAAGGGGAAAGTTCAGTGAGCCGACCTTGTTGTAGGTTCCCACTCCCCGACCCCAGTGCCCCAAACCTGCGTATTCCCATGGGAGCAGACAAACTATGAGCTACGGTTTCTGTATCTCTGTATCAAAAAATATCAGAGTTAAATCATATTTTGCAAAATAATAATAATAATTTCACCAGGGTTTCCAATTTCCTTTGTGACAAGTTTTAGTTTTGAGATTGTTTGAAATAACCCTGAAAAATCAGAGTTTATATTACTGACACCAAGCAATGTCTTTTCTTCTTTGGGCAATTTTATAACTGATCCACTTAACAGAGGAGTTGCTGTGTTATTCTGTATCCACAAAAACAACAAGGAGTCTGGTGGCACCTTAAAGACTAACAGATCCACTTAGGGTCTGATTATGATCCTTATCCTTTGGAGTGGCACCTGACTCCAAAAAATTCCCATTGGAGCAGGCCTTATCTGGTGTAAACTACCATAGCTCCACTGTGGTTTCGAGCAAACATTGATAGCCAGCTTCGATGTGGATAATTAGTGTTAGGATAAAGATATTCAGGCCTGTATGTAAAGGCCTATACTTTAAGAATTTAGGTATATGTTTATCATTTAGCTAGTTATAGAGGTATAAGAGGGCAGAAAGAAGAAAGAAAGAAAGAAAATCACTGTCTGCCTGTTTATAGGACTTCTCTCCCTAGGATAGTCTAAGGCCTTGTTCTTAGGCTAAGGCCTTTGGCTAAGCAACAGAGGCAGCCATAAGCTGGGATGTGTATGGTCATATCATTCCAAAATAGTTACATTGAAATATGGTGCTATTGGGCTGTTAGGAATACAGTCCTGTCCTGATAATGCCTATCACCGCCAGAGAAAGGGAAGAGCCTAGAAGATTTAAAGAAAACTTAGTTTGATAGCATCCTGTCTGGCAAGAACTCACTTATCAATAGTAGGGATCTGAAATCCTCATTTCTTTGTTGTTCTATCATTGTAATCTCCACTTCCCTACGGTTTGTCTGTATAATCTCTGTCTAGTTCTGTGATTGTTTCTGTCTGCTGTATAATTAATTTTGTTGGGTGTAAACCAATTAAGGTGGTGGGATATAACTGGTTAGATAATAATGTTACAATATGTTAGGATTAGTTAGTTAAATTTCAGTAAAATGATTGGTTAAGGTATAACTAAGCAGAACTTAAGTTTTACTAGGTAGTCTGCAGTCAATCAAGAATTAAGGGGGCTGGGGAATGTGAACAGGGAATGTGTGTGGGGGAATTGGAATCATGTTTTGCTAAAGCGGGGGAATGGGAACAGGGAATGGGAACAAGGACACAGGCAAGGCTCTGTGGTGTCAGAGCTGGGAAGGGGGACACTATGGAAGGAAATTGGAATAATTGCTTGCTGGAAGTTCACCCCAATAAACGTTGAATTGTTTGTACCTTTGGATTTTGGGTATTGTTGCTCTCTGTTCATGCGAGAAGGACCAGGGAAGTTACTGGTAAAGGAATAAGCCCTCTAACAATTAGTTTAATTACCTGATCACAAGTGCTTCGTCTCTGTCTGAACCCAGATTGCTCTTTAGAGAATTAGTCCTCAAAGAGGGGGTAAGTCTCTGGAGTAGCATCCTTTTCAAGAGCTTGTACATTAATCAGTTTTTCAGATCATCAGCTGCTTTCATTGCTTTTAGGATGGCAGAGACCATTTCCTGTTGCCATACTTCGGTCATTTGGCCAGAGGCATGCACATCATGACAGTCACAGCCACGATGACCTAGGTTTTTTGGAAATTCTGGGAAGATGCTATCTGAGTCTGCAGCCTTGCCAAGTTTGTAAGTGTTATGCCATTGTCCATTTCTTCTCTAGTGAATGGCTTTGATAGAGTTAATGTTGCTCAACAATCAAATAGGGAGCAATCATTTTCATTTTGTGATGGCGATATATTTGGGCCTTGGAATTCAGGAGCATGTGGGTGGTGATGGCATCAGCTGTGAGCTGTGCTATTCTGCTTTTGGGAGGATTAACACTGGCAAGTTTATGAAGATGGCTCCAGGCTTTCTTGCTTGATGGTAAAATCTAGATTTTGCATAGCTTTTGCCCATCGTTCTTGTGTAGCAGAATTCAGTGATTACAGTAGTGCAGTTGCAGTTGTCCTGTACTCCTTTAGGAGTACCTCACTGTCTGGCAACAAGCAGGGAGTGTAGGTTTTCCTGTAGCCACAGGAGATCTTCATTTTCACAGCCACTTTAAGGAGCTTGATGAACCTGCAGTAGCTGGCTACATTCGCAGGTATCTGGGAACCATATCTTATGGTTTCTATATAGCCATTCCAATTAGCCTTCCTAAAGTTCCAACATGGTTTTGGTAGCAATGTGATTAGGGGTCTTGGAGAACAATGGGTATGATGACCAAATTATATTGGCTATGCAGAAAATTGTCGAGGACAGTTCATTCCACCACTAGGGGTCATGTGTTCTGGTCACAAGACACGAAGTACAAGTCCAGTGAATAGTCTTTACTCCATCTTGCAGAATGGAAGGTTCCTGGCTGCTTGGGATCAACCATTAAGTGCTTGCCTTGGTTTGAGGCCCAATTAATAAGTTGTTCACTTGCGGCATCATTGTTGGCATAACCTCAGGATGTATGCTGGCTATCAAAATCTCTGACCCATGTTGAAGAGTGGCTATGCAATGAGTGCCAGGTGACATTTGGTGGTTTATAAAATTGGTGATTGTAAGCTCACCAATTTTCGTTGTGATGACATCTGATGTTGAAGAGTTTGAGTCCATGAAAACAGATGTTCCAGAGCTCTTGTCTCAAAAACACTGCCAGTCCATATTTTGGACAGTGTTGTCTCACAGTTACGTGGGATCCTGGAATGTGACATCTCAATGTTTTTTCATTGTCCGGTAAATGAATTTCTTGTCGCGTGAGGACATCGATCTTCATTACAGAAAGGTTGCTGCTAATGCTCATCTGTTCCTCTGATCACTACCCTATGCTGCTCATCTATGCGGGCACCAATGGTACTGCCAGGTTTGACCCTAAGCAGATCTACAGTGACTACAAGGCTCTGGGAGTTAGGGTGAAGGAGTCAGGGGCACAGGTTGTGTTCTCTCTCGTCCATTCTCCTGGTTGAGGTTAAGGGACCAGGCAGGGGCATGCACCTCCTGGAGATGAATGCATGGCTGCACAGAGGGTGTCAATGGGAGGGCTTTGGCTTCTTCAAACATGGGATGCTGTTCTAGGCAAAAGGTTTGCATGGAAGAGATGGGGTTCACCGGACCAAGAGGTGGAAGAGCATCTTCACACACCGAGTCAGAGATGGTAGCAATTATCTCTGAGAACTCCAGGAGGATGGGAGAAACCCCAGAAGACTGGAGAACGGCAAACATAGTACTTATCTTTAAAAAGGGGAACAAGAAGGACCTGAGCAAATATAGACCAGTCAGCCTAACTTCAATACCTGAAAAGATACTGGAGCAAATTATTAAACAATCAATTTATAAGCACTTGAAGGAAAATAGAGTTATAAGGAATAGTCACCATGAATTTCTCATGCCAAATCATGCCAAATGAATTTAATTTCCTTCTTTGATAGGGTTATTGACCTAGTTGGTGGGGGGAAACTGTAGATGAGATAGATCTGGATTTTAGTAAGGCTTTTGACACAGTTCCACGTGACATTCTCATAAGCAAACTAGGGAAATGTGGTTTGAACTCAACAAGATGAAATTTAGTAGACAGCTGCAAATTACTTCACTTAGGAAGGATAAATCAAATGCACAACTGCAAAATGGGGAATAACTGTCTAGGTATAGTACTGCTGAAAAGGATGTGGGGATTACAGTGGACCACAAACTAAATGTGTGGGCTCAATGTGATGCAGCTGCAAAAAAGCCTTATATGACTTTGGGATGTATTAACAGGAGGTAATTGTCCTGCTCTACTCTGCAATGTTCAGGCCCAGCTGATGTACTGTGTCCAGTTCTGGGCACCACAATTTTGGAAAGATGTGGAAAAATAGGAAAGAGTCCAAAGGACAGTAACAAAAATAATTAAAGGTTTAGAAAACCGAGGAAAGGTTAAAAAATTGTTCATGTTTAATCTTGAGGGGAAAAAAGATTTAAGGGGGACCTGATAACAGTATTCCAACATGTTAAGGGCTGTTATAAAGCGGACAATGATTAATTATTCTCCATTTTCCCTGCAGGTAGGAGAAATAATATGCTTAATCTGCAGTGAAGGAGGTTTAGGTCAGATATTAGGAAAAGCTTTCTAACTATAAAAGTAGT
Source organism: Lepidochelys olivacea (assembly GCF_965140295.1). Taxonomy (NCBI): domain Eukaryota; kingdom Metazoa; phylum Chordata; order Testudines; family Cheloniidae; genus Lepidochelys; species Lepidochelys olivacea. Next base: position 24,957,726 of record NC_140421.1, read on the forward strand.
TAAGCTCTGCAATAGGCTTCCAAGGAAGATTGTAGAGTTCTCATCATTGGAAGTTTTAAAACAAGTTGGACAAACACCTGTCAGGGATGGTCTTGGTTTTCTTAGTCCTGCCACAGTGCAGGGGGCTGGACTGAATGACTTCTCAAGGTCTCTTCCAGCCCTACATTTCCATGATTCTGTTTGCATAATAGTTTGGTCATGTAATTTGCATTTTATTGGAGAGAGGCTTTCTGTGTTGAGGTAACAGAGATGTAGATATGAGCCTATATTTCTCTTTCTATGTTTACCCTGAAAAGGGCCCTTTCACTTGAAATCATTGCTTGTGTTGATTTTTAGATCACGAGGCCATTGATCATCGTTCAGTTGTCAAACTGATGGCATTGATTTTGCCAAAACGCTTAACAGGGAGGGCTATATGAAAATTGACATCTTCCTCCCCTTAGGTGATAAATATTTTTGGTAAACTACAGCTCCCAGAATGCCCTGTGAAACAACCAATCTTAGTAGATCATAAATTGGCTGAAGTTATTTCTCTGGTTGGACTTAAGAGAAAGTAAGTAAGTGTTTGATAGTATGCAACAAAGCTCAAAAAATGAGAAACATTTGTGTGCAGTTTCATTAGGATTTACATTCTTTAACGTGAGATAGACTTAATCTATTTTTAACCAAAGGATCTCATTAAACTAAGAAGATTGCCTGGTTTACTACACTTAGTAGTTTCAAGCAGTGGTGCTGGATGATGCTCTTTATAAATAATAGGGAATAAATTTAAACAAGCTAAAATACGCTTAATGTAAAAAAACAGTAGTTCAAGAAAAATATGCTGGTGTGGATTGCATATTTTACATGCAATTTATGCTGCAGTTTCTCTTCATTAACCACATCTCACAGATTTTTTTTTCAAAGCAACAGCATTAATATTATTAACGTGTGTTAAAATGTGTTTAAAATAATGTATAAAACTTTGTGATTAAAGCAAAAGTGTAGGTATAACTGTATAACAAATAAGTGTGTGTGTTGTAGGTACTAGTATGTGTGTTTGTATATATAAATATAAAAAATACCAGGATATATACATGTGCATACACGTACACACACATTACTTTAGAATTCATTTCTTAATTAAACGGAACTAGACCTTAACAAGAACAGCCAATTCATAATTCTCTAATCCCGTTATATAGATTCCTACTAGTAAAAGCAGATTTAATCCATCTGAAATGCAAAATACAACCTGTAGAAATTCCTGCCACCCCCTTTTTATTTATTTACATCTTTGCAAAGAGTTTCCTTCTACCAAAGCAACAGAGGTGAGGCCTTGAAGCCAGTAATAGTCTCCAATGCATCCATCTCCAACAACTGCTTTAAGTATCTTGATATTTATAATTGAAGGTCCTCAGTGTGTCTGATACAGGATCTGGCAATTACAAGAATTACAAACTTATGTAACACAATTGTGTACATGCAGTTCCAATAATATCTCCATCTTAGCACATCTGTTGAGCTACAACTTTTTTAAACAAAACACCTTCACTACCAAGATGACACAGACAAAAGGCTGACCAACTACATGATACCACCTTTTAATATTTGAGGGGCAGGAATTTCAAAAGTGCTCAGCATTGGCTTCATTTTTTTGCTGCTGATATCAATAAGAGCAGAATGAGGTCAACACAGATCCTTCCCTAGATATATGATGACTAGGGCTGATTGAAAATTTTCTATTGAAATGGTTTTTCAAGAGAATATAGAGGGTTTGACACAAACAAATTGTTCATTAATATGTCAGCTTTCTGTGGAGCTTTCTTTATTTTTCATTGAAAGACTGAAAAGTGCTTGATTTCAGCCAAAAGCCCAAATATTTTGGCAGAAAACTGAAATATTTTTATTCTGAAATGCTGCTTCAGTGCTTAACAGCAGTTTTCATTTGGGTTCCTAATGCTCCCATTCTCATTTAGGGACTTGAGTCACCAGCCAGAGGTAATATCCCATTATGCACTACAGCCATATGACTACCTTGATGCACTGCTTCCCCTCACCAAAGGAGGACACCATGGGGCCTCGTGGTAGATATAATGCAATCAGGGAGAACAGCACTCATACTACAACTGCCATGAGGAACCACAGCAGCATTTCAGAATAAAAGTATTTCAATTTTCTGGCAAAATCTTTTGGATTTCAATTTTTGGCTTAAAATACGAAACTTTCTGCAGTGGGGGGAAAAATCTGATCAGCTCTAATAATGACTTAGAACCCTGAATATGAACTCCATGCATTTGGGGGTAAGTCTGGCTGTATCTCTGGGATATATTTCTTTCTTTCTTTCTTTCTTTCTTTCTTTCTTTCTTTCTTTCTTTCTTTCTTTCTTTCTTTCTTTCTTTCTTTCTTTCTTTCTTTATTATCATAAAGCGCTGTACCTGGAGACTGATGGCAACATGTCTCCATTAGTCAATAAGGGGCCTGGAATTGGTATGATGCCATCAGTCCAGTCTTCCTCTTTATACTTTGTGCACCAAGTCTATCCCCCTCAGAATGCCATCCTTACAAAAATACTACAGTATCCTATGATAGCCCAAAGACTGAATTATGACCAGTTTAGGCCATATATTTTTACAACCATTACAATAGAGTATTGAATGTTTTTCAAAAATAAGGGAGGCATTGCAAAGTGTCCTCAAAGTTAGATCTGTAACACTTGACTTTTTTTTCCCCTTAGTCCCAGTGGAGCATCTCTATTATTCTTGCCATTTTCTCGGTTTTCACGTGGTTCAATCTTTCCTTCACTGGAATGGAAAGCATTTGCACGTGTATGCTGGAGTTCAAGGTTACCACTCATCCTTAGGACAGAAACCAACTGCTGATACTAAATGGACCATCAGTGCCCTCAGAAAGAGCTGCTCAGCAAATAAGCACTCTGAGATTGCTTCCAAACCTAGGTGGTGTGATAACATTAGAGACAGAATTTCAGAAACTTCTTTTTTGCAACTACTTTTCTTACTGGTCTTCCCTTATTGATAAGACAGAATTTGAGAGATAAAGAAACTTAAACATACTTCTTAGAATTAGAGATGGGCCCAAACTGGAACAACAGAACTGAACCACCTTCAAATCGGGGAATTTCAGGTTAGGGTTGTGGTTCAAACCTATAATAAATTATCTTGGAATACCAAATCTGAGTATGCCTACACTAAGGAGAAGTTCACATCTGGATCAGATTCTGGATCCAAACTTTGTGACTCAGAGCTCATCTGTACACAAGGCACCAACTTATGATATATCCATAACCAGATGAGCCTCATTGTCTATTGAAAGAGACAAGTTTCAATGTGGCAATACTAATTTAGACTTGAAGCAGTGAAGTGCAGCTCACTGCCACTTTGTGAAACACTGTCCACTACCACTCATCACTAGTTTACTAAATTGATTGTTTTAAATTGATAAATTGCATCTTAGAAAGATAACACTGTTGTAAATTAGAGCATAGTACATGAATGATAGTCCATGGGCTTGTGTGTATTCTTGAATTTCTATAGAGATTTAGAACCTGACCCAAATCCCATTGAATTTAATGCAAAGAGTCCTACTGATGTCCCTGGGTATTGGTTCAAGCACTTAGTATTGCTGATGGATCTACAGTGTGAGAAAACCGAATGTTACCAGAGCGTGGAGAATTTGTGGAAATATACTGTTTTCCCATCTGTTGCTATATCACTTGTCCCTCCCTGGTGATTAAATATGAGTTTTGGTGGGAAGAGTGGAATGTTTAAACTGAAATCCTTCTGAGGGTGCCACTCATTGCATAGTTTCATCATTAAATATGATTAGCAAAATGGGAACGAAAAGACATTTGTTGTAGAACAAAAGCGTTCATTAGTACCAGCTTGGACATGTGACAAATACTTTGGACATGTGACAAATCTTTTAATGTTAAGATGTCAATGCAATGCGATGGAATTACCTACCGCATGAAGTAATCCACAGTAATTTTGCATATTTCCTTTTGATCTTTTATTTGAAATAAAGACTTCCAAGCTATCTTTTTAACGTATAAAGATATCCTCATTCAAAAGCCAAAGATGTAACCAATATAAACATCACACAACATTTGTAAGTACAGTTGTCCTACTCTGTACTCTCCTACCTTGCTAAATAATATACAAGCTACTCAAATATAGCTGTACATTTCTGCCCTTTAGACTGGGATACGTTAATCAACCAAAAGATAGTAACTAAAAAAGTTACTACTTCTCTCATTTAATAGCCACATTCATGTCTTTGAGGTCTATGTACAACCCCAAATTCTAGCACTGAAAGTCAAGGCAGCCTTTCCCCAGGGAAAAACTAACTTCATTTATAAAACATATTTGATTTCCTTTTTATAATCTCTCTACAGCCTTTTTACACTGCTGCGTGCTTTAATTTTGCTTTCAGTCAGAAGTTTAAAAACTTTAGCTTCTAATAACTGGGAAAAATGGTTATTTAAAGATAACTGCAACTTGCTTAACATGCCAGACTATCATATGCTCACTGCTTTGAAGCTGCAAATTAATGACGAGCAGGAACAGTGACTATCTTTCAGAGGAAACTGACCTCTTTCTAATGGCTCATCGCTAATGTCATCTGTCTGCTGCATCTCATTATGTGAATTTCACGGAGTAAAAAAGTATCTTAAGGCTGTGCACAAATAAAAAGGACCTTCCAGTATTGAGCACTTTGAAAAATTTTAATCTCTCAAAATACCTTCCTTAGATACTGGTTTCCTCTTTTGTGCATGGCACACTGCTTATGTCATCTATTCTCTGTGACTAATTATGTTAATTTTGTGCCATAAAAGTAACTGAAGGCTGTTAAGAAATAAAAGCTTTTGAGTGGCCTTATTTCATAAACACCCCTTTTGAACAAGGCACATTTAGTCATATTTGCAGTAACAGAAAGAGTCTTGTGCTAAAAATACAACAAAGGCTCTTGAATATGGCCATTTATTCCTACTTTATTAGGTAATTTATGAAAAGTATGAAGGGAAGCCTTTTTGTTACTATAATTTGCATAAAGCTGGTGCCCCATTAATGAGATAACTTCCTGCCTTTTGTGTATCACCAGCTGGAAATAGAAATATAGGAACTTTTCTGTCTCCCAATTACTTAACCTGCTGAGTTCAGAGTTGGAGAGTAAACAGGATTCATATCAATCAAAGAACTTGATTTCTGCTGCTCTATCTGAAATATTTTTATTCAATTAAGAAGCCTATGAAAGTGAAACATTAAAAGTGTACTAAATGTCAATCAGACTATATGGACCAAATTTTTAGACACTAGCCTTTAATTTTGCATCTGTCCTTTTGTTCAGTCAATCAATTCCAAGCACAATTAATTGTGCCATGAACTATGTCTGTGGCAGATCAGACAGAGACACATCTAAGGGCAAGACTTCTAAAGATATTGAGGCGCCTAAAGATGCAGACAGGCACGTAGTGGGACTTTGATGCCTAACTGCTAGTGCTTTTGAAAATCCCACCTATCTGCATTTTTAGGTGCCTAAATACCTTTGAAAATCTGACTCCAGGTGCCCTGTGGTGTACACTTACTCACACAGTAAGCAAATGGGACTAGCAACATGAATAAGAGAATAAGGGCACCATAGTCTGAAAACTGATGTCTTGCATCCACAACTAATTGTGCTTGAAAATCTGTGCACACAGTAGATTGAGGGCACAATATTAGAAACCTATTTAAAAATACAGGGTTTTATGTATGTTTTTATTTCTAAGCATTTTACTGCTTTAATGGCAACATTTTTCTTGTTGGAACACAAACAAGGCTGCTTCTCTGTTTATCAAATGTTGTAACATTTTAGCATCCTTTAAAGACAAGGTGGTGACTTAGCCATGAAATCAATGGACCAGCTCTCTATTTGGATTTTTTTTATATTGTTTAATGTCTTAGCATTGCTTATAAGTGACTTAATAATAATTATGAGTAATGACAGGTCTTAACATAGTAAAAAAAGATATAGGTTTGTTATAAGAAGAAAATCTCTGGATGTAATAAGTCAGGCTGCAACTAGCAAATTTCAGCTAGCAAGGGTCTTAGTAGTTTGAGGTCAGTTTGTTGAAGCATTAAGGATTGCTCAACCAGTCAAATTGCTTGATTAGCTGTACCCTTACTTTCTAATAGAAGGTGTCTCTTGCTGTGGAATGCGGTGTGCAATAGACATTTCTACTAACAGTACCCAGGGGAATGATTGTTAGAGCTGTTTCTTAAATTATAGTACTTTTTGGTTTGTTTGCTTTTAAATTCTGGAAATGCTGCTTAAGTTCACCAGAGTTCATCTTGAATCAAAGAGAGTCTGAATCACCTTTCAGACTATAGAGCATATTCACTTATAATCTTATAGGGTCCATCCACACTACACTCTTAGACATTGGAAACAGTTTCAATATGGATGCCATTTGGTCTAGTTAAAATATGGATATATGTGCTATAGCTACTATACAGTTGCCATTGGCAGTTTAACCAAGAGCTTAACCATGATCCTTGACTGGGCTAAAAGCTGTAATTCCTAACACAGTTATGGTCCTGATTACTCTACAAATTGTAGCTATATACAACAGTGTTTCCTAGACTCTGATGTATTTGTAATCTGGCCCATAGATCAATGTCTAAACTGATCATCTTATACTTTCTAATTCCAACCTAATACTTAAAAAGGAGTACTTGTGGCACCTTTGAGACGAACCAATTTATCTGAGTATAAGCTTTCGTGAGCTACAGCTCACTTCATCAGATGCATTCAGTGGAAAATACAGTGAGGAGATTTATATACACACAGAACATGAAAAAATGGGTGTTATCATACAAACTGTAAGGAGAGTGATCACTTAAGGTGAGCTATTACCAGCAGGAGAGCGGGGCGGGGGGGAACCTTTTGTAGTGATAATCAAGGTGGGCCATTTCCAGCAGTTAACAGGAACGTCTGAGGAACAGTGGTGGGGGGGTGGGAATAAACATGTGGAAATAGTTTCACTTTGTGTAATGACCCATCCACTCCCAGTCTCTATTCAAGCCTAAGTTAATTGTATCCAGTTTGCAAATTAATTCCAATTCAGCAGTCTCTCGTTGGAGTCTGTTTTTGAAGTCTTTTTGTTGTAATATTGCAACTTTTAGGTCTGTAATCGAGTGACCAGAGAGATTGAAGTGTTCTCCGACTGGTTTATGAAGGTTATAATTCTTGACATCTGATTTGTGTCCATTTATTCTTTTACGTGGAGACTGTCCAGTTTGACCAATGTACATGACAAAGGGGCATTGCTGGCAAAGGGGCATTGCTGGCACATGATGGCATATATCACATTGGTAGATGTGCAGGTGAACGAGCCTCTGATAGTGTGACTGATGTGATTAGGCCCTATGATGGTGTCCCCTGAATACATATGTGGACACAGTTGGCAACGGGCTTTGTTGCAAGGATAGGTTCCTGGGTTAGTGGTTCTGTTGTGTGGTATGTGGTTGCTGGTGAGTATTTGCTTCAGGTTGGGGGGCTGTCTGTAGGCAAGGACTGGCCTGTCTCCCAAGATCTGTGAGAGTGATGGGTCATCCTTCAGGATAGGTTGTAGATCCTTGATGATGAGTTGGAGAGGTTTTAGTTGGGGGCTGAAGGTGATGGCTAGTGGCATTCTGCTATTTTCTTTGTTGGGCCTGTCCTGTAGTAGGTGACTTCTGGGTACTCTTCTGGCTCTGTCAATTTGTTTCTTCACTTCAGCAGGTGGGTCCTGTAGTTGCAAGAATGCTTGATAGAGATCTTGTAGGTGTTTGTCTCTGTCTGAGGGGTTGGAACAAATGCGGTTGTATCATAGAGCTTGGCTGTAGACGATGGATCGTGTGGTGTGGTCTGGGTGAAAGCTGTAGGCATGTAGGTAGGAATAGCGGTCAGTAGGTTTCCGGTTTATCCCTTGGGGGTAGGGATAGCTCAGTGGTTTGAGCATTGGCCTGCTATACCCAGGGTTGTGAGTTCAATCCTTGAGGGGGCCATTTAGAGATCTGGGGCAAAAATTGGGGATTGGTCCTGCTTTGAGCAGGGGGTTGGACTAGATGACCTCCTGAGGTCCCTTCCAACCCTGAGATTCTATGACCATAGCTTATTAGCACCGTAGTGTCCAGGAAGTGGATCTCTTGTGTGGACTGGTCCAGGCTGAGGTTGATGGTGGGATGGAAATTGTTGAAATCATGGTGGAATTCCTCAGGGGCTTCTTTTCCATGGGTCCAGATGATGAAGATGTCATCAATATAGCGCAAGTAGAGTAGGGGCATTAGGGGACGAGAGCTGAGGAAGCATTGTTCTAAGTCAGCCATAAAAATGTTGACATACTGTGGGGTCATGTGGGTACCCATAGCAGTGCTGCTGATTTGAAGGTATGCATTGTCCCCAGTGTGAAATAGTTAGGGGTGAGGACAAAGTCACAAAGTTCAGCAACCAGGTTTGCCGTGATATTATCGGGGATACTGTTCCTGATGCCTTGTAGTCCATCTTTGTGTGGAATGTTGGTGTAGAGGGCTTCTACATCCATAGTGGCCAGGATGGTGTTTTCAGGAAGATCACCAATGGATTGTAGTTTCCTCAGGAAGTCAGTGGTGTCTCTAAGATAGCTGGGAGTGCTGGTAGCATAGGGCCTGAGGAGGGAGTCTACATAGCCAGACAATCCTGCTGTCAGGGTGCCAATACCTGAGACGATGGGGGGTCCAGGATTTCCAGGTTTATGGATCTTGGGTAGCAGATAGAATACCCCAGGTTGGGGTTCCAGGGTTGTGTCTGTGCAGATTTGTTCTTGTGCTTTTTCAGGGAGTTTCTTGAGCAAATGGTGTAGTTTCTTTTGGTAACCCTCAGTGGGATCAGAGGGTAATGGCTTGTAGAAAGCGGTGTTGGAGTGCTGCCTAGCAGCCTCTTGTTCATATTCCGACCTATTCATGATGACGACAGCACCTCCTTTGTCAGCCTTTTTGATTATGATGTCAGAGTTGTTTCTGAGGCTGTGGATGGCATTGTGTTCTGCATGGCTGAGGTTATGGGGCAAGTGATGCTACTTATCCACAATTTCAGCCCGTGGATGTCGGCGGAAGCACTCCATGTAGAAGTCCAGTCTGTTGTTTCGACCTTCAGGAGGAGTCCACCTAGAATCCTTCTTTTTGTAGTGTTGGTAGGGAGGTCTCTGTGGATTAGTATGTTGTTCAGAGGTGTGTGGGAAATATTCCTTGAGTCGGAGACATCAAAAATAGGATTCTAGGTCACCACAGAACTGTATCATGTTCATGGGGATGGAGGGGCAGAAGGAGAGGCCCCGAGATAGGACAGATTCTTCTGCTGGGCTAAGAGTATAGTTGGATAGATTAACAATATTGCTGGGTGGGTTAAGGGAACCATTGCTGTGGCCTCTTGTGGCATGTAGTAGTTTAGATAGTTTAGTGTCCTTTTTCTTTTGTAGAGAAGCAAAGTGTGTGTTGTAAATGACTTGTCTAGTTTTTATAAAGTCCAGCCACGAGGAAGTTTGTGTGGAAGGTTGTTTTTTTATGAGAGTATCCATTTTTGAGAGCTCATTCTTAATCTTTCCCTGTTTGCTGTAGAGGATGTTGATCAGGTGGTTCCGCAGTTTCTTCGAGAGCGTGTGGCACAAGCTGTCAGCATAGTCTGTATAGTATGTAGATTGTAATGGATTTTTTACCTTCAGTCCTTTTGGTATGATGTTCATCTGTTTGCATTTAGAAAGGAAGATGATGTCTGTCTGTATCTGTACGAGTTTTTTCATGAAATTGATAGATTTCCACTCCATACGGCTAAATGCAGTGCCTTGCACAATGACAGGTTTCAGAGTAGCAGCCGTGTTAGTCTGTATTCAAAAATTTTATGAATACAGACTAACAAGGCTGCTACTCTGAAACCAACCTAATACTTAGTGACCTTGAAGTAGCAATGTATATTAATACACACACAGAAAATGTTAGGGTTACTACAGACACAACATACTTGATGCATGTAGTTTCAAAAAAGCAAAAAACATCCACCCACTGGCACACATGCTGCCAATGCCAGAACTAACCTACACCACAGACCACAACTTTAACTCTGTCCCCTCCCCACTGTTGCCCGTATGCACATACCCCTTTACCAGTTTATTCCCCTCTAAAAAAAATCCCCAAACCAAACAACAAAATACACCCTGGTACATGAATAACTGTGGATCATAGAAGATTAGGGTTGTAAGAGACCTCAGGAGTTCACTTAGTCCAACCCTCTGCTCAAAGCATGACCAACCCCAACTAAATCATCCCAGCCAGGGCTTTGTCAAGCTGGGCCTTAAAAACCTCTAAGGATGGGGATTCCACTGCCTCCCTAGGTAACCCATTCCAGTGCTTCTCCACCCTCCTAGTGAAATAGTTTTTCCTAATATCCAACCTAGACCTCCCTCACTGCAACTTGAGACCATTTCTCCTTGTTTTGTCATCTGCCACCACTGAGAACAGCCTAGCTCCATCCTCTTTGGAATCCCCCTTCAGGTAGTTGAAGGTGGCTATCAAATTACCCTTCACTCTTGTTTTCTGCAGACTAAATAAGCCCAGTTCCCTCAGCCTCTCCTCATAAGTCTTGTGCCCCAGACCCCTAATCATTTTTCTTGCCCTCTGATGGGCTCTCTCTAATTTGTCCACATCCTTTCTGTAGTGGGGGGCCCAAAACTGGATGCAATACTCCAAATGTGGCCTCACCAGTTTTTTGTTGGGACAGGGTAATTTGGCCAACCGGGACGTGTATAAGGGCAGTTCAAAGAGCTGATGGAAAACTGCCATCCCTGGGAGAACAGAGTTAACTTTGCAGCATAAGGTCAGAGATGAGAAACACAATGGGGACCTCAGAGGAGCCTTTCAAAGAAAGGAAGAGAGCCTTTAAAGAAGCCACCAGCCTGTTCCTTCTGTGGGTGGCTTACTCATAGAATAACAAGCATTGCTCCTGCCCACATACCCCCTGGCATGAAGCCCAGCATCTAGCTGCTCTGCTTGCAATACAATATGATGCAATGATGGAGATCACACTCGTAATATAAGACAGCAGCCTTTCTAAACATTCTACTTACATCGTAGCTCTTTGGGGTAGGGACTGTCTTTTTGTTCTGTATCTAGCACAATGGGGTCCTCACCATGACTAAGGATCCTAGATAAAACAAATAATAAATAATAATACTCATCCAATTTGAAACAGAGGTGTCCTCTCAAGCCATCCACCTTTGAACTTCTTCTTCTCTCCTGTAGCCCAGCACAGACACAGAGATATTCGTAAGAAACACTATTCCTGAACACTATCCACTGCAAAAATGGCAGCAGCAAAATAAACCTGAGAAAGGTTTCTTAATTAAAAGGGGCAAGGCCAGTGTAAGTCATGTTCCTGGATTGTCTAGCAGGGAATGTGACATCAAACACATCCTGTGTCTTACTAAAGCACAAACCTCATTAAGGCCTTCAAATACCCCCCCACCCAAACTCTCCAAACATCCTTATCTGAATCAAGCTCCCCACAGACCAGGAAACACCACCTTAAAGAAGCATCAGGCTCTACCAGAACAACAGATGCAAAACCTGCAGACATATGCTGCTACAATGATGAGCACTCCCCACAACACATCTTTCAAAATCCATGAGTCCTACACATGTGGTGTACCTCATCCAGTGCACTGAATGCCCCAATAACAACTATCTGGTTGAAACCAGACAATCACTACACTCTCAAATGAACTCACACAGAAAAGTGATAAAAGACAAAAACAACAAAACACCAGTGAGTGAACACTTTTCACAAATCGATCACTCTATATCTGACCTATCTGTCCTCATCCTCAAAGGAAACCTGAACAACACTTTCAAAAGATGAGCCAGGGAGCTTAAATTTGTAACTTTGCTAGACACTAAAAATCATGGACTGAACAGAGACAGTGGATTTATAGCTTATCACAACAATCTGTAATCATAGAATCATAGAATCATAGAATATCAGGGTTGGAAGGGACCTCAGAAGGTCATCTAGTCCAACCCCTGCTCAAAAGCAGGACCAATCCCCAATTAAATCATCCCAGCCAGGGCTTTGTCAAGCCTGACCTTAAAAACTTCTAAGGAAGGAGATTCCACCACCTCCCTAGGCAACGCATTCCAGTGTTTCACTTAACCCTCTCTTTTTGTCCTATGACTACAGAGGTGTTAATGGGCAACTCTACCTTGCATGGTTCCTTAAAATATGTGCTAACTACTTCTGCTAAGTTTCAGAGTAACAGCCGTGTTAGTCTGTATTCGCAAAAAGAAAAGGAGTACTTGTGGCACCTTAGAGACTAACCAATTTATCAGAGCATGAGTTTTCGTGAGCTACAGCTCACTTCATCGGCTGTAGCTCACGAAAGCTCATGCTCAAATAAATTGGTTAGTCTCTAAGGTGCCACAAGTACTCCTTTTCTACTTCTGCTAAATAATTTGTTCTATCTTGTATTTAGCTGTGACACTCTGAATACCTTTCCCAGACCTGAAGAAGAACCCTGTAGCTCAAAGGCTCATTTTTCTCACCAACAGAAGTTGGCCCAGTAAAAGGTATCACCTTTCCTAGCAATTCCAGTGAATTCCTCCAGTGGGCTCAGATACACTATTTCTGCTATGTCCTTTTTGAGACTAGGTAATAGGAACAGATCAATGTGTCAGATTCACAACCCTGGTGAAAGAGTTGTAATTTGCACCTTCTGCACTGGTGAAGATGTACTATAGTATTATATAAAGGGTATTATAATATTTTCCTTATTAATTTCTATTTTCAGAGTCTTGCCCTTGTTTTTGTTTTTTTAATGGGTTCTGTGGATGGGAGGGGAAAACAGAGTAGGAAGTGCAGCTTTACATAGAGATGTGAAGAAATCATGTCTGCCTAGAAAGACTTAATTTGCTCAGTGCTTAAGTTTAGTTGGAATTTGGACCTCTGTCTCTCCATATATCAACACAACAAACACTGACATATTTAATAGGACTAGTCATTAGAGTCATGAGAGCTTACGGAAAAAAAACCATCATGAGGAATCTTAGTATTATAACAGTAATAATAATAATAATTAATAAAACCTCTCCATGTCCACTAGCCCAGGGCTAGCATAATTAAAATCAATGTAGAATCTGCAAGAATTAAAAAAAAACCATTTAAATATGTGTTGTTTTTATCCCTATATTCCTGACTTCCAAAGTTCTCACACTCTCTGCTTGATTTCACACTCAAATAAAGCAACAGGATCTTGTTTGCTTTTTACCCCATGCCTAATTGGGACAAACACCAACATTTCTAGGCAAACCCAGAAAATAAATTGTTACCCAGAATATGAATCTCTATTGAACAATTTACTTTAGTTCTGGTAGTTGCATATATTTATATTATGCAGTTTAAAAGGCCAGTACTAATTGGACAAGAGTTTTTGCTCAAAGAATTTAAATGTTATATTGTAAGAGGGAGAAGGGGTAATATAAATAAAATGATAGGACGGTTTCTCTGTCTTCCTTTTTCTTTTTTTAGAAAACTGTCTATGGCAAAAAATCAAGTATCACTATAACGTTAGTATGTTGTTATGTCTGTGTACAATGATTTGAGAGACTAGAGGGGAAAAGTTTGAATCAACAAATATTTTCTACATTCCTATTGGTAACTCCAAGGTCTGTTTTCTGGGTTTGTTTTTTTTCCCCTTGTCTGTTACAAGTTATGATGTGTGGATGAAGGCTTTTTCCCATGCAGTAATGACTGTATACTGAGATTTCAAGGGGCTGTTCATGACAATCCCATTTTCTGTGTAATTTCATGGTTGTCTTCTTGAATGAAGATATTGGCTGCTCTGAAGCAGGAGGTCAGATGCTCCTGCTCCCTTTCAGTATTGTTCCGGAGTATGTTTCCTTTCAGCTGATGAAAAGTAATTCATCATTTACACCCTGAATTCTGCCAGCATTTTTGAACAACTTTTCTTTCCCCGTGGTACCTTGGGCCCATGAAAGAGATAAATAGGTTCAATACAACACTAGGCCCCAGATCCTGGGAGCAGGTTAGGCCTCTGAGGCCCTAAGCTGCCCCTTTCTCATGATAGAGTTTGTCACCTTTCTACCTCTGGAAGTCAAATCCTGTCGACTCAGCCATCTTTCAGGCTCTCTGAAGTGGCTTTGGCACCCACTGGGGCATGTGAGCTTAAAATTGATTTTTTTTTAAGATCTGTCAAGTTCCCTTAAGGGACAGAGTTGACAGCCAGCAGGCCTCAACCTATCACAAAGCACTCAATGTGTAAAAGACACCTAAGGAACTTCCTTTGAGAGGGCAAAGGGCTCCAGACTTGTGACACGTTGAGAGGATGTCGTTGCTAAGAAACTGGCCTTTGGCAATAGAATTTTTCCTGCAAGCCTGCTCCTTTTGCAAGCATTTTAGACTGTTTTTAAGAAGCAAAGATGTTAAATAAAGTCACGCACACTGCTGATTATTTCACTAGTCTGCCTAGCACACACAATGTTCCATTTAGAAATGGATTAAGCCCAGCAGCAGGAACACAGTGTGGAAAGACAACAACTGCTAACGTACAACTAAAAAGCACTCTACAAATACCCATTAACTACAAAAAGCCTTAAAACACACTCGGATTTACGTAAGTAGATGTTATTTCCATTTCACAGGTGGGAAAAATTAAGACACAGAGATTAAGGGGCAGATTTTCAATCAGCAGAGTCTGAGGCACCACAAAACTGGGTACTTAGGAATCTAAACACTGACTGACATGTGCACGTGTGGCAAACAGCAAAAGTAGGCATGCTAATTTGTGCATATGAAAATCCACATGCAAGCTCAGGCCTCACTTTAGGAAAACGTGTCTCTCTGTGATTTACTCAAGGTTACACAGCAAGTTAGTGGCATGGACAGGAAGAGAAACTGGATCTCCTGAATGCCAAGCCCTAGTATAATCATTATATAATGTTACCACTGGTTATTTTTAATCATTGAAGCATTTTGACAAGGTAACTAAATTAATTTGGAAGAAAAATACTTTTAGCAGGATTCGATCAGTGAAACCCAGAGACATTGTTTGCTACAGAAGCATCCCAGTAATATATTTACTCTAATGCTGCACTTCAGTTGCGCCACTGCAAAGAAACTCTTATACTAAATTTTATACCACTCTGGTTCTACTGTCAAAGGGCCTAAAGTGATTCTTGCACGCCTTGTTCTTTAAATTCTGTCTCCATTGTTTGAAATATTCTCTTAGAAATAACAAATCTTTCCCCCTCATCAACTTTGTCCACTTCTCACTAGGCAAACATTCTTTTGGGGACTTAAGATGAATTTATCCTGGCTGTCTTTCTTAAATAAAACTCCTCCTCCACTCTTTGCAACAAGAGTCTGTGCCTGACCAAAACATCTTGTGCATTAGAATCAATGCAACCTTAATGTGGGCAACAGGGCTTGCTAATTTGCTGTTGCAAGGACAGCAAGGGGGAACATATCTGTCTATTTGGGGGAGTTTATAAGAATAGTGGCTATTTTTAAGAACATTTCTAAGACATGGAATGACAATTCTGAAGACTGCAGTGTTGTTGTAGTCTGTAGAAAACAGAGCAATTCTGCATACAATGTATTTTTCCAATCACACTGTAATTTTAGGTGACTCCAAACTTTGCTCTAAAAACTGTTAGATGCAAACACCAATGCAGAGAATGTACAAGCATATATAAAGAGCAAATTGGAGAGCAAAGTTCTTATTTTACTTTGTGAGTGCATGAGCCCCAAACTGGAGCTGGCAGGAATAGTAAAGATGTGAAACTTGATTGAGTGCCAAAACTATCTCTGTTTTTTTTTTAATTGAATGTGTCACTGAAGTACTTAGGCACCAGTCCTCATATACTCATGTCCTTGAATGCAGAAAGATCTCAAATCAGCAAAACCAGAATGTTTTCACTATCCTGTGCAGGGTCATAAGCATTTCAGAGCCATCATTGGGATTTTTCATTCACAACTGCTCACTAGCTTAGCTGTGACTCTTTATGCTAATGAATGGTAAGGGGGCAGTGCCAAAGTGAGGTAGAATCATAGAATCATAGAATATCAGGGTTGGAAGGGACCTCAGGAGGTCATCTAGTCCAACCCCCTGCTCAAAGCAGGACCAATCCCCAACTAAATCTTCCCAGCCAGGGCTTTGTCAAGCCTGATCTTAAAAACTTCTAAGGAAGGAGATTCCACCTCCTCCCTAGGTAACGCATTCCAGTGTTTCACCACCCTCTAGTGAAAAAGTTTTTCCTAATATCCAACCTAAATCTCCCCCACTGCAACTTGAGACCATTACTCCTTGTTCTGGTACCCAGCAGATACAGGATTTACATGGATCCACTAGCCTGAACATCCTTACGAGGGGGTGCATGTGGCCATTATCCTTGCCTATATCCTGGAAGTAGGAAATGTTGAGCAGATAAATGCTGGTTCCTGGCAGCTTCTGGTTTTGAGCCCCATGGGTAAAGAGTCCTGAAGATTGAAAATTCTACCTGTGCTACGGGGGAATTCCACTAAATCACACTGAGTATCCACAACAAATAAAAAAGAGAGACTCGCTCCCTGCAGGACAGGTGAATTTTCAGTCTGTAGGGGTGAAATCCTAAACCCACTAAAGTCAATGGGAGTTTTGCCATTGACTTCAGTGTGGCCAGAATTTCACCCTAAAATTCTATGGATAAATGCCCTCTGTCAGTGATCACTCTAAGTGCTCGGGCATACTCTGCTCTGTTAACGGCTACTTGTAGACTCTCTCCTTGTACTCTCTTTTGACAAACATTTCTGGAGAACAAATTTGGCAGGTGGAAAGAAAAAAAAGGCAGCATTATTATTACACAGCACCACAAATGTATATGCTATTTTATAAGAGTATGGAATCACAGAGCCATATTTTCCATAGACCTTGTATGGAAAATTTGATATGGCAAATGCTGAATCTGCCAACCTGGATGGTGTCCCTGTAAAACCATAATCTAGAAGTCTATCTTGAGAGATGGACAATAAAATAAGTCTCACCCCTTTTGGTTTTCCCTTCTTTACTGCAATGATATACTAGGCTTGGGCATTCAAAGATTTTTTTCCATTATGATTATTTTCTATGGGTTCAGTTTTCCACAAACTTTGATTTTTTACATTTTGTATTGCCATCCAGATTAATTAAATGTGTGAGAATGTTGTAAAATTGGCTATATTGGCCAATTCTTCAGGTGAGGATATACACCTTGTAACATAGTAAGACATTTTATCTCTTGGTGAGATAGTGTGCACACTCTCTAAATACATGAACAAAAATAAAACCTGGCTCTAATTCCTATCTTTTGGGACCTATTTTTTCCCTTCAATTTTCTCAAATATAGTTGCAGAACATTACTGTTATCTCAAATATTTTCTGCAGTTGGCATTCAGAATTTTTTTTTTGCTTTTCTAATTAGCCTCACAATTTGCTTCTGCTTATATTTATAGCCTTCCGACTGCTCCACCTTACTAGATTTTGTATATTTTTTAAACACCTTGTACTTACTGCTTATCTTACTCTTTACTACACAACCCTACTTAGCTACTTTGGGCATTGTTACCTTTATCCTTCTTTAGACTCAACCAGGATGAATTTCAAATGTACCCCAACTGTTTCGTAAATATATTCCAATTTTCTTCAGTAGATTTACCATACATTATAATAAAACCCTGATAAAAATTCCTTAACACACTTTGCATTTCCTCAAAGTAGGCCTACCATAATGCTTGCATTGCTTCCTGTTCCTCAACAACCATCTTTAATCAAATGATGTTGAGATCACTGGAAATTAGATACCTCTCAAATTCAACACCCTTTATTACCCTTGGCTTAAATCCTTGAATTAATCCTAAATAGTTTCTGAAGGACAATTCAATAAAGTGCATGAGAAACTAAAAGCAATCTTGCACCAGCTTTAGAAATGTGGTTCCTCCCCTCCTTAGTTTTAACATAGTTACTGCAATCAATAACCAAGTAATTAAAATCCATCATTATCAAAGTTCCAGCCCTCGTCTAGGCTTCTCTCATCTGTAAACACAGCCTTGAAAGTTCACAGAAACATTCAAAAAATACCTGACAGCCTTTATTGTTCTTAACTTTTATCTGAGCTGACACTGCTATGTCAGCCAAAATACTTGTAGCATTTTCCTTTGCAGACACTCATCTCTTAGGAATACTGATACCACTCCTCTTCCTCTATTTTCCCTTTCTATCCAGAAACTGTAGTCTAGTATCTTAAAACCTCAGTCAATTTCTTGCCTCAACCATATCTATGTTATTCCAATAATATCGTGCTTATCTTTGGTACTCATACTTATCATTGATAAGGCTTTGATGTAATAAATCCTTGATGTAGTATCATACTTATCCTTGCTATAAGATATAATCAAAAATGAAAGCAAAAACTAAAGATACAGAGTAAAATATATTACTTGCCAATTTTCCACAGTAACTTTTCATCATTACTCCAAAATTACTTTTTAATGCAAAGAGTAGTTCCAATCACATAGAGGCCCACATGATTCAGATACTATCATAATCACAATTAGATTACATTACTGCAATCAGGAATGGAGATCATTAAGAGAAAGAATATAAATTGCTTTAGTTTTACAAGTACTGAGCTAGCAAAATTATAATTAATCTCCATTTATAATCTTTTCTTTCACAGAACTGCAAAGCATGCTACTTTTTTTAGGCCATCAATACAAATTAGAACTAAGTAATAAAGCCCTAACTACTACTACTACTGTGCAGTTCTCAATGGTAGAAACTTTCACCTTACATACAGAAGGCTTCTCATGAAAACAGTTGCCCTCAGAGTAGATTTTTTTCAGTGCAATAAGTCCCCTATTATTATGGCAGCTTTGCTGTTTAAAAAACGGAGTGCAGTTGAAACTGTCTCCCCTTCTTCAGAGTAATCAGGTGGTGAATTTCTGTTTCTTAAATGAGCTAATACTTCTGTGAGATGAGGCAAACAGTAAAAATGCACCAATACCAGAATTTACAAGTTTTAAACGTACCTTTTAAAATAGCGAGGGGTGGGGGTAGAGGAGAGACAAGAAAGAGAGATGGCTAACAAGGCTTCAAACAATACAAGTGCATATTGTTTTGTAAGAATGTGTGTCTTTGATATAATTAATTATGCAGGTTTTTTTGCATATGTTCATGCAAAAATTTTTCTTCTCTTGTATTTTCCACTTTGAGAAACTGAAGAGATGTTGCCATGCACAGCAGCTGTCCCTGTGCAAGTGGTATTCCCTTAAAACTAAAACATTCCAGCTCTGACAGGTGAATATATGTAAATAATATGAACTAAGAGAGGGAAGGAAAAACAGGACTGAAGTTTTCACACACAGATGGGGTAAAATTCTCCTATCAGGTCTGTCTACACTGCAATCACTGCATAATATGATTGCAGCTTGTTTTGATATATCCATACAACCTTTAACCTAGCTAGCTCACGTTCTGATAGTCATCACAAAGCTGCAGCAGCACGGGCTTCAGTGCAGACTGTCCAAATCTTGGGGAATTACTTGGGCAGTTAGTGCACGCTGAAGCCCGTGCTGCTGTCATTTCACTGCTATCAGTACCCAAGCCATGTAAGTTAAAGCTAGCTGGGATGTGTCTACAAGAGCTGCAATCGCACACTGTAGGGTGACCAGATGTCCCGATTTTATAGGGACAGTCCCGATTTTGGGGTCTTTTTCTTACATAAACTCCTCTTCCCCCTCACTCCCTGTCCCAATTTTTCACATTTGCTGCTTGGTCACCCTAGCATGCTGTGATGGCAGTAATCGACATATCCTAAGTTAGACTGGAGCAGAGCAATGCAACTGAGCTCAGTAGGACAAAGAAGTAATTGTTGATCATCTGCAGAATGGGGAGAAAATCACCACCACAAAGAGAGATCATGGAATGCTCTGTTGTATTCCAAAGAAAAGAACTTTAAAGTGAACAGGAATAAAGCAGCCAGACTGGGCTGAATTAGACTGGCAATGTAGGAAACTAAATCCTCCATCCTGCAAATCACTGCTTATAAGTGCATGGCTGCCCCAGCGTGCATAACATGCAGGATCCAAACCATACTCGGTGACAAAATAGTGTGACTGGACCCCAAGACAATTGCACAAATGGTAAAACATCAAAACAAGGAGACAGCATGTTAACATAACTAAGCAAATTCATCTTTCATTTGTCACAATTAAACACTCCATTCAGAATGCTGCCTGAGGACAATACAGAAAAATTGACAATTAAAAAAGTTGCCAGAGAAGCATCTGTACTGAACTATTTTGATATTATCAAAGAGCCTAAGATCACAGTTGCTGCAAACTCACATGAGTTGAGAGCTGCAAGATGATCATTGGCATTTGTTTCCAAAACACTGACTAAAACACAACAGAGCTATGTTTTTGGTTCTGGTCAGTTTTAAGAACATGTTTAAGAGCGGAAATCAGTCCAGGAACCTAAACAGAACCTAAACAGAAACAATGTGTAGAGCACCTTTATGTTATTTCTCTGTCCTGACGGTGGTTCACAACTCATACCAATTTAATATCATCTGCAAATCTCGTTAATATGTTGCCTTTCCCCTCTTCCAGATAATCGATAAAGCAGTTTAAGCCTGCAGGGACTGAACACAAATTTTTAGGGTACCCAACTAGACACTTCTCCCCAACCTACCATGTCATAATTTAGGCATTACTCAACACATTTTAGTCCAAATGACAGGTTACCTATCCAAGCTGATTTGAATTAATTTACTTCAATCAAAAAATAAAACACTTTAAGACACAGTAATAAATATTGTACCAATATCCAAATATATCTATTACATTACCTTCTTATATTGCGAAACCTTTACTTGGGTGGAATAGCAAACAGTTCAATTAACTTCTAGAGCCTACTCTTGTGAGTAAATGTTACATAATATAAATAAGGTTTGCAGAATGCCTCCCTTAGTGAGTTCTCTCTCAATATTTGTTTCACTATTTTATAGCGCTAGAAGTTAGGCTGCTGGAATGGAAACTACCAAGATCACCATTCTTTCCTTTTTTGATAATTGGTACTGCATTTGCTTTTTCCTCGATTTTCAGCACTTCCCCAGTTTAACAACTATTTTTGACATATCATGGAAATGTGTGCGTAGGGTCTCATTTCCATAACCAATTCCCACCATACAGCCAGTTATGTGCCATACTGTGCAATGACTAGGGAATCTGTCAGTCGCTTAACACCAGGAATAACTTCTTTTTTTGCTTCACACAAGAACACCAATTGTGCACTTTAGATTCTGGTGCAAGTCTTTTTCTTGCAAAGCACTCTAATTGTCCTCCTCAGACACATCCTTTTTTGATGCTACTTTATAGGTAGCAGTGCAGGAGAAAGTAGATAGTAAAGGTGAGCACCAGGTGCATAATGTAGATTTTATGTTCTACACTTGCTCAGCCAGTTTCAGTCTCTGCTCCGCAGTGCAATTTCCCTGCTAACCCATTTTAGGATTAGCTAACCCTGTGCAAGATCAGCTACAGTGATGGATTAATCTTGATTTGTGTATATGCTTGTAATGTGCCATACACTCTCTTTAGGTACTGGAGGCAGTCTATCTTCTCCTGTGTTCTTAGCACAAAAAAAGTGCCACACTTTGTATTACGTTCTTTACATACTGTAATACATTGGTCTATGTACCTATGCACTCCCAACCATAACCAGTTAGAATGTTAAACCATATCTTGCACTAATGACTATCAGTCTTTATTCAATGTCTGAACGATTCTCAAAGAAACAACTGCAAAATACCCATCTGTGTGTCGATTACATTTTCCAGTGACACTGAGTCTATTATGCACCTGATCATATTTTCACGAGCATCTAGGTTTCCATGTCAGCAACTGTGTGAAATCAGTTGTCTACCAGTCCCAAAACAAGAATTACTTTATTTCAGTTGTCTTGCATGTAGTTTTTACTCCTGCCTTGTTTCGGAAAGTGGTCCCACTTTTCACACTTTCTATATGCCTAATATTGGCTTTATTGTGTTTGCCTGAACCTCACTTACATTAAAATCTGTGATTTTTTAAATCTCTTAGTAATCTGTTTAGTTTGAGGTCAACATCAAAGTCCATCCCATTCAATTTTAAGTGATCCCAAAGAATGCACAGATCTTCAAGAAAAAACAAAGCAAACTATCAATTTAAAGGGGCAGCCAAGTACCAGTGTAAGGCAAGTGAGTTTGCCGATTTTGAAATTGCAAAATTAACAGTTATGTGCAAGTTAACATAGCAGAACTAAATGCATAATGCTTGACCTAAGACTATAGATTTGGAATTGGCAAAACTTTCAATGGGCATTAAAAAAGTGTCTCAAGGTATGTCTTCACTACCTGCCGGATCGGCAGGCAGCGATCAATTTAGCGGGGATCGATCTATCACGTCTAGTCTAGATGCGATAAATCGATCCCCGAGCACTCTCCTGTAGACTCCTGTACTCCAGCTCTGCGAGAGGCGCAGGTGGAGTCGATGCGGGAGTGGCAGCAGTCGACTCACCACGGTGAAGACACCACGGTAAGTCGATCTAAGTACGTCGACTTCAGCTACGTTATTCACGTAGCTGAAGTTGCGTAACTTAGATCGATCCCCCCCAGTGTAGACCAGGGCTCAGAGACTTGCATTCTAATGGATGAGAAATGACACACTGTTGTTGTTTTTTAAAAAATCTCCCAGCAAAGGAGTACCATCTAATTAATATGTCACAGATAAAGTTGAAACAGCAGACTGCCACTGTCTGGCAAATTCTATGAACAAAGACTTGCTCATATAGAGTCAGAGTGAATAGTGATGTATAGCATACATACTCAAGGTGTTTTGGAACAGCACAAATATGGAACACCAGAAACAACACACACACAAATCAGCAATAGACAATGTACTATCAGGCAGCAAAAAACACAGAAAATTCTAGTCTCATTTGAAAGCAGTGTAAGTAAATATGTTTGAGAGATATAAAGTAACTCAGACTTTTTTTTTTAAAAAAGGATTAAGTTAAGCTGTTGACTCCAATGAGGTTCCATGGTTATATTTTCTGATATCCACAAATACTCTATTCTCAGTCAACAAGACTAAGGATGCTCAGATACCATAATGTACAAGTCTGAAGAGAATGAAAAAAAAATGTGGTGAGGGACCCTGCTCATTGTTCATAACGCAGTCTAAGTCATTACTACAAAGATTGCCTAAACAGTGCGCACTCTTTCCGACTGCAGCCGTGAGCAATCAGATGAAACAAGGGTTAGTAAAATGTGTTTATAATGCTAAAATTAAAATACTTCTTTCCCAAGGAACCTGTAAGAGAAACAGGTATAAAAACAAAGTGTGGTTTTCACTCATAGTTGTACCATTTTCTTTTTCAGGTAGCCTGCTAGCTGTGAAATATGAAAATGTTTCCTTTTCTTTTTTGCACCTAGGCACAGTAAACACATTACTGCACAGTCTAGTCTGGTACAATCTATCATGAAGCTCTCTGCTGGAGTCAGAGAATGCTAGCCTTCTCACTCACCTTGCTATAAATAGAAAAACAATAAAATGATGACACAGAAAATGTTTTTCTGAGCAGTATGAATAGCATTAGCTTACTAATCCCCTCACTAAGTCGGACTTGTCTTGTGATGGACAAATTATCCAGCTTAGAGAGGTTTCTGGGATGGTGAAATAGTCTCAGATGTTCAGCTCCCTCAGCTTTCCTTGCTATTCCTTTAGCTCTGTTAGATACCCCATGCCCCTCTCAGAGGCAGCTGGGGACATAACATTGCTCTAACATGCCTGGATGTCCACTCTAGCAAAGGAGGTTGCTATTTTGCAATGCTGATAGAGAATGAATATTGCTATCTTAGTTAATCAGCCATTTTTGTTAAGTGGATATGAATCATTGATAGAAGTATTCCAATGGTCTAAACCAGAAATGAGAGCGGAGCACCCAGAATGCTTCTATTCCTGCAGTCTTGCAGATGAATGAAAAACCAACTCAGTTTCAAAAGCAGATAGAAGAAGGGTGAATTTTTGTTTCATATTTTGGAAAGATGAATGATCAAAGGGCACTTCTTTATTGTTCTGTTCTTGAAATGTAAGATATAGTTAGAACAATTAGCACTTACCAATGTTCATCTTCAGAACATGCTACAAACATTACTTCTAACAACATTCCTGTTGGGCACAGTAAGCAAATTCAGTATCGTCCGTCTCACATTACAAACTGGAAACCAATGACATGGGCAAGGGCCATGGGGAATGGGGGCTGTCAGCATCAAGATTCAAACCGAGGAGTTCCTCATTCCCAGCTCTATACACTCTACTGTGTATGACCTTCTATTTCAGATAATTACAGAATTACTATATTTCAGTAGTAGCCCTTCAATGAATATCAAACTGCGGTATTATATTGTATTCTTTATTGATACTTATTCTCTCTTTTTTTTTCATTTGTTAATTGAGTTTATTGGTTAGTAGTATATAGCACTCATAATGCTATGCAAATAAAACTTTTTTTATTGGAGGATGAGATCAATTTAATATGCTATATAAAATATGGAGGAGCACGCTAACGTGTGTATACCCATGATACTGTACACACTCTAACGTGTGTATACCCATGATATATGATAAGTGAGTATACCCATAATACTGTAGATAAATGGCTATGTACAAACAATGATCAAATTTATATAATTTGCTTAAAATCAATAAAAAAGTTTAATTAGAAAGAATTAAAACAATACATGCTGTCTAGCTCTAAATAATAATGGTCCAGTAATGGTCCACTACAGGTATTTTGGTAGGGAAGCAATGGCCTAATGATGTAAACACTGACTCAAGGAAAAAAAGCTTATACTCTCCCTAGAAGCAGACTTTAATACCTGCAGGGGTCAGTCAGTCCTTTATCCTTCAGATGTAGATAAACTAAATTTGTGCATTTCTCTCTCTCTCTCTCGTGACCTTCAAAAGCTAAGTTCTCTCTGTTGTGCAGAGACATTCAGGACATTTTTCTCACAAAAGCACTTTTGGTGGAATTATTCTGTTGTGCTAAACTTTCTTGAAGCTGTGGTTCTTCTGGTTAATTTCCAGGGCTTGCAGAATGTTATGCCATACAGACCGTTTTAGTGACTTATCACCTGTTTATTTTCAGTGCCATACTACACTTAGCAAAATTATTTCCATCTTAGCTGACTTGCATTTCAGCACAATTTATAATGGTTAATGTTATCACATGACTCAATATGTGCAGCTCAGTGTTATGAAATTGTAACATGCATTAAAATGCCAGGGGAGAAATATGTATTATGGCCTGGGAAGTGACCTGATTTGCTCTATCATGACATTATCTAAATCAATGGAAATATTTTCATTAAAAACAACAAACAATAAAGAGCTTAAGCTGCAATAGTTGGATTCAGATCTGGATTTCAACCCCTTTCCTTCCTTCATAAACATTCAGAGGTATTTGTTTGACCTTTTAAAAAGAGACGAATCAGGTGCAAGATTTAGATCCAGATTCCAAGGCCCCAAAGCTAGGGATTGTTTGGCTCTGGGATTTTGGCTTAGCTCTGTTTCTAGTAATACATTATCAGCTGCTGTACAAAAATAAAGGGCTTGTCTTTGAAATGCACTGTGCCATGTTTTCTTTGGGAACAGTCCAAAAAGTTAAGTGACTTATTACTTTGTTCAAATTAACCTATATTACTGTTCCCACCTACATTAAATATCACCTCCAGTGAGCAGCCCATTCTGTACTTTACTTACTTCACATACTATTACCAACTGTCAGAATGTGTATGTGTTAGAACTGTTACTCTATATTCATGAACACATTCATATAAGGGACAGTATTATATAGCTGATGAAGTGAGCTGTAGCTCACGAAAGCTTATGCTCAAATAAATTGGTTAGTTGCTAAGGTGCCATAAGTACTCCTTTTCTTATAGCAGTAAGAGTGATAATGATGAGTGTTGCAAGGACAGGATCTGCAACATTCTGCAAAATGTGAAAATCAGTGGGTCACCCTGGAAAAACTTAAACAGGAGAAATAATACCTGCTTTGGGTCTTGCTGAATGTCAGGGATCAGATCCCCAACTGGTGTAAATCAGCATAGTTTTATTGAAGTCTATTGAATTATGCTGATTTATACCAGCTGTGAATCTCACCCAAAATTGGCAGTGCTATGACAGATTGCTTTTTTCCTTAAGAGACATGGTAATTCTACGAGCTCAAGGTACTAGTAAAGTAATATCTTTTTCATCTAAGGAACAGCATACACTAATAATTTCAATACACCAATATTTATATCCAAGTGTAAAAAGTGGAATAAAGTTATGTATCAAGAAAGGGTTAAAGCAAGTACAGTGATAAGATACAGGCTGTTCCATTACACTTCAGGTTCCACAAATGAGTTGACAGAGTTTTTGTCCACCATGTTTGCCAGAGTCTCCTAGCAGAGTGCCTCAGGGTTTCATAAATGCCATAACAATCGCTAGACTATCAAAAGTGGTTCTGCTTTTATGCATAGACAACATTTTCTATGGCTCAGTATTAAAATTTAATGGCTATGATTCTTTGATTAACCTTTACAACTAATTTGGCAATTAACTTTTCAGCTAAGTTTAACTACAACTGGTTCTACAACGAATCCTCTGATTCTCAACAGAACAAGCCCAGTGTGGAAAGAGTGGGAGGGGGCTCCACAGATACAACAGATGCAGAGACCTCCAGTGGCACAGGGAAATCTCAGATAAATATGCTTTGCATACTGACTGTCCCTCTGAGTATCTTCTCATTCTTTCTTCTTTGTGTAGGACTCCTCTCCCAGGGAGCTGTTACAGTGCAGAAACTGGCAGCAGAACAGTTCCTTGAATCGTTGTTCCCTCTCCATTTGGGAGCTACACAAATGGTCTGAGTCAGCCACACCTCTGAAGCTGGTTTCACTGGTCTGTCCCTCTAAATGCACTCCCTTCCTAGCTCCAGCAGGAGCTGCTGGGAGTCAGAACATGAGTGTGGATCTGGTCAGGCCATCCTCCCAGCCCTGCACGAGCAGCAGCATTGGGAATTGCCATGATAGTGCAAATCTGGCTGTCTTCTCCTCCCAGTTCCACTTGCTTTGGTGGCTGCCTCGGGTCAGTGTGTGTAGCACTGCCCCTTTTCTCTCAGTTGCCTTGGGAAATAAGAGTCTTCACCATAACCATCTCTCTTGGTCGACAGGCCATTACATCCTAACAGTTAATGCATCTCTCTTTGTGGAGCACGTTTACCTGAAGAATAAACTCCAGTCATAAGCCAAACATATTATTAACAAACATGCAAAGGACATATGACTCATATATTACTTACTCCAACAAATGGTGTTTGCTGTGTAGAAATACACAAAACTCTGGTAAAAATTTTCTTTAACATAAGATAATTTATAACAATTCTTTGCACTTATGTAAACACTTTTCCTCTAGGACTCTCAAAACCATTTTCAGATGTGGGTATTACTGTCCTCAGCTTCCAAAGAGATGAAGTGACTCACTCAAAGTTACACATTATTTCAGTGACAGAGTCATGAACAGAACTCATATCTCTTGACTCCCAGTTCTTTGCTCTAACCAGACCACAGTGGGTAGCACGTCTCAATACATTCTGGGTACAACATATTGATTTTCAATGTAGTTTTCCAGCTTCCCTAATTTCAAAGTCATTAGTCAGGTTTTAGCTGTGTTTCTTTGGGGTCAGGTACATATTGGCACTATGCAAAATCGCCTTGTATTGTTTTCTTTACTGTTTGAGTAGCACAGGTGTTCCTTCAGGTAGATAAAATGTTATTTTAGTAAAATAATGTAATGGATTTAATTTATTGGGGAAAAAGACCTAACAAAATACAAACTTTATTTTGTAAAATCCCAGGTATTTGGGGGAACAAAAATGAAATTCACTAAACATCAAGTTCCAATGAGCTAAATCATTCCTAGCACAAAATTTACCTATCTCACAGATGTGTAGGGAGAATTAATTAATTAGAAAGCACTTTGAAAGCCACTGATGACAGGTGTTAGATAAGTGTAAAAGATTATTATTAGTTGCATTTTTCAATGAATTAGACTTTGTTTCCCTTGTTCTTCTCTTTGTTCTCTACAGGGTTCTGGCATCTGAGCTTAGGGTAACAATAATAACAGCAACATATTTAAAAGGAAACAAACACATTTAAAACATTGTTTAAAAAGAAGCTCAGTATTGTCATCTCAATTATAGAGAGCAAAACTAAGGCACAGAGTAGTGAAATGACTTGCCCAATACCAGTAGCAGGCTAGTAGCAGAACTGGGAATATAACTGAGGTCACTTAGACTTCTAGATCAGTGCTTTGTCCCCTTCAGTACACTGCTTCATCATAAAGCATCTTACTTAGCGCAATTTAGGAACCTTATTATTATATGGCTCTGTGAGTTAGGTTTCAAAAGTGTTCTGGTTTCTACAAACTTTCAAGAGCAATTAACATTTCAGTATAATCCATTCCTAAATGTAGCTAAACTTTTCAGGGGATTTGACTATTAGAAATGTAGGTGGTGAGGAACATAAGAACGGCCATACTGGGTCAGACCAAAGGTCCATCTAGCCCAGTATCCTGTCTTCCAACAGTGGCTGGTGCCAGGTGTCCCAAAGGGAATGAACAGAACAGGTAATCATCAACTGATCCATTCCCTGTCACTCATTCCCAGCCTCTGGCAAACAGAGGCTAGGGACACCATCCCTGCCCATCCTGGCTAATAACTATTGATGGACCTATCCTCCATGAATTTATCTAGTTCTTTTTTGAACCCTGTTATAGTCTTGGCCTTCACAACATGCTCTGGCAAAGAGTTCCACAGACTGACTGTGTGTTGTGTGAAAAAAAATACTTCCTTTTGTTAGTTTTAAACCTGCTGCCTACTAATTTCATTTGGTGACCGCTAGTTCTTGTATTATGAGAAGGAGTAAATAACACTTCCTTATTAACTTTCTCCACAGCAGTCATGATTTTATAGACCTCAATCATATCCCCCCATTAGTCGTCTCTTTTCCAAGCTGAAAAGTCCTCATCTTATTAATTGCTCCTCATATGGAAGCCGCTCCATACCCCGAATCATTTTTTTTTTGCCCTTTCCTGAACCTTTTACAATTCCAATATATCTTTTTTGAGATGAGGCGACCACATATGCACGCAGTATTTAAGATGTGGGAGTACTGTGGATTTATATGGAGGCAATATATTTTCGGTCTTATTATCTATCCCTTTCTTAATGATTCCCAAATCTCTGTTTGCTTTTTAGACTGCCACGGCACACTGAGTTGGGTTTGTGATGACAAGGAGAAACACATGGTAAATTACCTGCTGGGTGTGAAGGTTGAGGATCACACATGTAGAGCGGGTGCTACACACAAGACATCCAGATAGACTTATGTACAGTGCTGGGGAGGAGCAGATGGTCATGGTACATGTAGATACCAGTGAAATAGGAAAAGGTAGGAGAGAGGTCCTCCTGACCAAATTAGGCTGCTAGGTAAGAGATTAAAGTTCAGGACCTTCCAGTTCCATGCCCAGCACCAGGATGAAAAACAGAACTTCAGAATCTCAATGCATGGATGAGATTATGGTGTTGGGAGGAGAGTTTTAGGTTTATTAGGAACTGGGGAATCTTTTGAGAAAGGAGGAGACTATTCAGGAAGAACGGGCTCCACCTAAACCAAAACAGACTGCCAGCATGTAAAATTAAAAAGGGTGTGGAGGGTTTTTTAAACTAAGGGCTGAGGGAAAGCCGACAGGTGCAGAGTAGTGCACAGTTTGGGTGAAGACATCCCTTAGGGGCAAATGTACTAAAGGAAGAACTTTACATCCTAGCGAAGAGAATAGGAAAGAAGTTGGTAAAGTACAGGTAGGAGCTAGGAAAGAACAGTCAAACATAAGGGTCCCATTTAAATATAACACATGAAGGCAAGCAACTGAATATTGACAAAATGTGCAAGTGCAATGTATAAAAATACTAGAAATCTAAATACTAAGATGGGTGAATTACAGTGCCCGGCATTAAATGAGGATATTGAAATAATGGGCATCATGGAAACGTGGTGGAATGATAATCAACAGGCATGGTAATACCAGTGTAGAAAATACATAGGAATGACAGAGTAGGTTGTGTTGATGGGGGAGTGGCACTATATGTGAAAGGAAGCATAGAGTGAAATAAAGTAAAAATCTTAAATAAATCAAACTGTACCACAGAATCTGTGTGGATAGAAATTCCATGCTGGAATGGTAAGAGCATAGCAGTAGGAATATGTTACTAACCACCTGACCACGTGATAGTCAGTTCCTAAATGTAGTTCAACTTTTCAGGGGATTTGATTATTAGAAATATAAATAGTTTGCTTTGTGATGACTGGGAGAACTGAATGGTAAATTGTGATTAGTGAAATGCTCAAGGAGATTAGAAAGGCTGCAAAGGCAGAGAACGGAATAATAATGCCGGATTTCAACTATCCTCATATTGACTGGGTATATGTCATCTCAGGAAGGGATGCAGAGATAAAATGTCTAGACACTATAAATGACTGCTTCTTGGAGCTGCTTCTCTTAGAACCCACAAAGGAGAAGCAATTATTGATTTAGTCCTGAGTGAACACAGGGTCTGGTCCAGGAGGTGGTAATAACGACCATAGCATAATTTAACATCTTTGTAGGGAGAAAATGTTAAAGAAACTCATCACAGTAGTATTTAACTTCATAAAGGGGAACTACTCAAAACTAAGGAAGTTAGTTAAACAGAAATTAAAAGGAATAGTCACAAGGGTGAAATGCTTGCAAACTGCATGGAGACTATTTAAAAATACCATAATAGAGGCTCAAACTAAATGTATACTCCAAATAAAATAAAATAAAATAAAAAACAGTAAGAGGACCAAAAAATGCCACCATGGGTAAACAGTGGAGTAAAAGAGGCAGTTAAGGGCAAAAAGGCATCCATTAAAAATTGGAAGTCAAATCCCAGTGAGGAAAAAAGAAAGGAGCAAAAAACTTTGGCAGACAGAGAAAGAGTTTGAAGAGCCCTAGCTAAGGACACAAAATTTAACAGCAAAGCCTGACGAACCGTCAGTGGGGCCACAGTCTGGATGATCGAGATGCTAAAGGAGCACCCAAAGAAGAAAAGGCCTTTGCAGAGAAGCTAAATAAATTCTTTGCATTAGTCTTCAGAGCAGAGGATGTGGGGGGAGGTCCCCACACCTGAGCCATTCTTTCAAAGTAACAAATCTGAGGAACTATCCCAAGATTGAGGTGTCAGTAGAGGTGGTTTTGGAACAAACTAATAAACTGAACAGTAATAAGTCATCAGGATCATATGTTATTCACCCAAGAGTTCTGAAGGAACTCAGATCTGTAATTACAGAACTAATGTGATATGCAACTTATCATTTAAATTAACCTCTGTACCAGATGATTGGAGAGTAGCTAATGTAAGGTCTATTTTTAAAAAATACTCCAGGAGGCAATCCTGGCAGTTACAGGCCAAGCCAGTAAGCTTAACTTCAGTAGCAGACAAACTGGTTGAAACTTCAGTGAAAAACAGAATGATCAGATACATAGACAAATGTGATATGTTGTGGGAAAGAGTCAACATGCCTTTTGTAAAGAGAAATCATGTCTCATAAATCTATTACAATTATGTGGGGGGGGGGGTCAACAAACATGTAGACAAGGGTGATTCAGTGGACAATAGTGTACAAGGCCTTTCAGAAAGCTTTTGACAAGGTCCCTCTCCAAAGGCACTTAAGCAAAGTAAGGATGCATGGGATAAAAGGGAAGGTTGTCTCATGGATTAGTAACTGATTAAAAGATAGGGAAAAAAGGGTAGGTATAAATGGCCAGTTTTCACAGTGGAGAGAGGTAAATAAATAGTGGGGTCTCCCAAGGATCTGTATTGGGATGGGTGCTGTTCAACATATTCATACATGCTATGGAAAAGTGGATGAACTGTGAGGTGGCAAAATTTGCAGACAAGTATTTTGATTCATTTTGAATCAAGCCCAAAGCTTAGAGTGAAGAGTTACAAAGAGATCTCATTATATTGGGTTATTGGGCAACAAAATGGCAAATGAAATTCAGATAAGTGCAAAACAATGCACAATGGAAAAAATAATCCCAACTATACATACAAAATGATGGGGTCTAAATTAGCCGTTACTACTAAAGAAATAGATCTTGGTCATTGTGAATAGTTCTCTGAAATCATCCATTCAATGTGCAATGGCAGTCAAAAAAAGCTAACAATGTTAGGAAAAGGACAAATAATAAAACAGAAAATATCATAATGTCACTATATAAATCCATGGTACGTCCACACCTTGAATACTACACACAGTTCTGATTGTCCCATCTCAAAAAATGGACAAGATGCAGAAAAGGGCAATGAAAATGGATAGCAGAATGAAACAACTTCCATATGAGAAGAGGTTAAAAAGACTGGGACTGATCATCTTAGAAAAGAGATGACTAAGGGGGGGGATATAATAGATGTCTATAAAATCATTTATGGTGTGGAGAAAGTAAATAGGGAAGTGTTATTTATCATGTACATAACACAAGAACTAGGGGTCAGCCAATGAAATTTATAGGTAGCAGGTTTAAAACAAACAAAAGGAAGTATTTCTTCACACAGCTTCACACAACAACTGATGATAGTTGTTGCCGCAGGGTGTTGTGAAGGCCAAAAGAATAAATAAGTTAAAAAAGGAATTAAATAAGTTCATGGGGAACAGGTCCATCACTGGCTATTACCCAAGAAGGTCAGAGATATAACCTCATTTTCCTGGTATTCCTAAACCTGCAACTGCCAGAAAAGCATCTGGAACTGGCATCTGTCAGAGACAGAGCATTGGGCTAGATGGATCCTTGGTCTGACCCAGTATGGCCGCTCTTAGGTTCTTATATTTATATTTTTAAAGGATAATATTTTTGTAAATATTAGCTTTTCATATTCATAAATTTATAGCAAGCAAACAATACGTGTTTTAATATGGCCAGATTTAAATGTATTCATCTAGGAACAAAGAATGTAGGACATACTTACAGGATTTGGGACTCTATCCTGGGAAACAGTCACTCTGAAAAAGATTTGGGTTTCATGATGGATAATCAGCTGAACATGAGCTCTCAGTGCAACGCTATGGCCAAAAGGGCTAATGTGATCCTTGGATGTATACAGAGGGGAAGCTTGAGTAGGAGTAGAGAAATTATTTTACCTCTGTATTTGCACTTGTGCAATCACTC
This sequence comes from Lepidochelys olivacea, assembly GCF_965140295.1. NCBI lineage: Eukaryota > Metazoa > Chordata > Testudines > Cheloniidae > Lepidochelys > Lepidochelys olivacea. The sequence continues at coordinate 24,991,128 of NC_140421.1, forward strand.
ATGTAAAACTGTGTCTAGTTCCAGTGTCCACAATTCAAGAAGGATGTTGATAAACTGGAGAGGGTTCAAAGAAGAGGCAAAAGAATGATTAAAGGCTTAGAAAAGATGCCTAATCATGAGAGTCTCAAAGAGCTCAGTCTCTCTAGCTCAACAAAGAGAAGGCTAAGAGGTGACAAGTCACCTAGGAACAAATATTTGATAACATGTTCTTCAGTCTAGCAAAGAATGGTATCACAAGATCCAGTGGTTGGAAGTTGAAGCTAGTCCAATCAAGGATGGAAATACGACACACATTTTTATCATTGACAACTTCTGAATCAAGATTGCATTTTTCCCTAAAAGATATGATATAGTTCAAATGGCAATTATTTTGAGGAAGTTCTATGGCCTGTGTTACTTTGGAGAGCAAACTAGATCACAGTGGTCCCTTCTGATTTTATAATCTATAAAATATTCCTTCAACTGGGTTTCCTGCAACATTAGCATACTTGTTTTTTAATGTAAAATCTAAATTCAAATATTTTAAGTTAAGCCTTTAGTACTCTATATATTTGATAGTGATGTTTATTAATGTATTGTGATATTCATATCTTAGAAGCATAGTCAAAACTGTTAAATTGAGCGTTTTGTTCAAGGGGAAGATTAAAATGGCAGACATACTTCCACACGGGACAACTGGAGTGAGATATTCATTGTGGCTCCTCTCTAGCAGACCAGCAGCACCACTCTGAGAACTAAGGCCCCAATCCAGAAAAGCAGGTAAGTACATGCTTTAAGCACCTGAGTTGTCCCATGATGTCATGACTGGATGACTGTTGTCATGACTGACTAGATCAGGGCCTAACAGAGAATAGCTGAATAGGGAGGAGGGAAATAAAAGCAGACATAGGAGGGAAAAAGATTATGTCAAATGCAGGGGCTAGTGACAGAGTGTAAAAAGACTAGGCCATTTAACACATCTGGGGGACTTTTTTCCATGACAGAGTAAACTGCTGGATAGTCATAAAAGCTCACTCCAAAGGGGTTTCAGGGCAATCAAGGTTCAGAAGAGCAGTGGCCAAGGAAGTTGAAGCTCTCCAGAATTTACCCTAAGAGACTATTCAAAAATTGTATGCAACTTCCTAGGTGAATGTTTCTGTGACTATATATTCCATGCAGACTTTCCTTCCAGAGAGTAACACAGAAATAAGCTTACTTGTCCCATATATAGCATCCATTTGTCACTTATTTTGAGCCAAAATACTTTTTGTAGAAAAAAGTTACATATAGTGTCTGTGTGGGGATTTGTGTTTATTTGTGTGTGTGTGTGTGTGTATACAAAATTATGAGACAACTGGGAAAAACGCAGTATGTGTGTGTACACACACTGTATATTTTTTTCTCAATTCTCATCACACGTTTAGTTCAATAGACTTATTAATCAACATTTGGAAATGAGTTAAGATGTTGAACAGTCATGGCCTTTGTTCTGTGTCAGTTTTGTTGGCTTAGTTGACATATAGCTACAAGGCATGACGGATCAAAGTAATTAAAGTTCCAATCATTTACCTTTCCATGTTCAGTGTCAAGTCAGCTAGCCTTCACCCTGTGTTCATAGGATTTTAATTTTTTTTTTTTTTACATATTATAGCTGTGCCATTTGCTCTGCTGTACTTAAGTTTGACAGAATTTCCATTATAAACTTTGTGTATGAAGGGTTTATATTCCCTCTGGATAGAAACCTTGTACAGAAAGTCTCAGCCCACAAACAGCTAATTTTTGTCCTCTAGATTTGTTTTAAAATAATTTAGTGGGTTTTGGTTCATGGGTATAGAAAAAAAAGGTTATTTTACTCTAAGTATTTTTTTAAAGTTTTAGAGCACTTTTTTGTGCTCTAGTAAACTTAAATGTTAACTTTGTTTGTACAGTGGAATATTGTACCCAATTAGTTCTAAACTTTGCTGTTCTGTCATACACATTATTTATAATCACTATGCATCTTATTTAGTCTATTGAATAACATACTTGAATTCTGATATGTAGAAAGAGATGGTTTCTGGATGTTTCAACAGTGCGGGGAACGATTTGCATTTGGATACAAACATGAATTTAAATTGTAAATAAAGTTTTTCCCATTGTGGAAAATCACTATCTACAACAAATACACAACATGAGACTTTGGACACAGCAGGTTCTACTGAAATATAAGCAGGCACAGGTTAAAAAAAACCCAACAATTCTCTGAGTGGTCTTAGGCTACCTCTTCCACTCTCCTGTATGATAAAGTTACCAGATGTTCACCAATGAACAAAGTTGTGGGCCAGGGACTCTCTATTAGTTCTCTGATTGTACACAGCCTAGCACTAGTCTGCAACTAGGGCTTCTAAGCACTACTGCAAAGCTGTAATAAATAATTGTGTGTGTGTATATATATTACACGCAACAACTATGTTAAAAGGAGATCAGAGTTACAAAGTCTAGCACTCAAAAGCACTAGAATTAAGCTTATGCAGTCTTAATTCAGCTCCCTTGTGTATTATGATACAGTCTTTAATTATATGATCACATATGATCTTTCCACAGGACCACTACCTCAATCAGTGTGCAGGATGGATAGCACTCACTGAATGAGCAGCTACTTAATATTTTGTTTTATCCTCATTGTTCAATGTCTCCCCTTATGCCTTATTTACTGCATGCACTATTCTAATCCTCCTCTGAATACAAGTGATTTATTTCTACAGGGGCTTTCAATGTTACTCATCACTATAGTATAAGAGTGCTTCACAATTATTTTTACAACACCCCCTTGATGTTTGGTGGTATTATTATTCCCATTTTACAGATGGGGAACTGAGACAGAGAGAGACTAAAATCAAATTGTCCATTAATTTTGGGTGCCCTATTTGAAACATGAAGACCAGCTAGGAGAGCTACCAGCTCCACGTATAATTCATGGTAGGCCTTGAACTGACAGCTGACCTGCTCACCCAGCATCTGTCTTGCATTCATCCAGTCCTTCCTATCCATAGAAATTTCTGGCCATATCTCACATTGCCACAATACCTGAGACCCAGGAAACTCCCCAAGGTAACCTTTGCAATTTCTAATAAGTATTCTCTTCAAGTTGGGAAGTCTTTGTGGTAACTGTGGCAGGGTGCCACAAAACAGTATTTCTGAACATTTGTGACCACGTTGCTGCTCAGTGTTGTTTGTTAGTCATGCAAATGGCTTTCTGCTCACATGCTAAAACTCATCCAGAAGTTATGGGCTTGATGCAGAAATTATTGGATGAGGTGATCGGCCTGTGTTATGTAGAAGATCAGAGTAGATTATGACAGTGGTCCCTTTTGGCCCTACAATCTATTAATGGATCGGAATTGACTGTTCTTTGTACCTGAACAAGCATATTCCCCACTGGTTATTCATTAATACTTCATTAATAATTAATTCATTAATAAAAGGTTTCAGCCATCCAATCAGGGAGTCTAAGCATTAAAAGGTAACTTAGACAATCACCCACATACCACAAATCATGACAAAGAGCAGGTAGCTCAAGTGAGAACAATTTGCAAGCCACCCGTAGGCTGAAATTTTGTACACAAACTATGCGGCAAATAATTAGGAATAGCGAATAATTTGGAAAAATCATTCATGAACAAAAAATGGGGCTAAATTCACAATGAATATAATTCACAATGAATAATTCCTCCAGCTCTGGTATAGATAAAAAGCAAGTGATAATGAATGATTATTCTATTATTTATTTATGAGGTGCCAACAATGTACTGTGTGCTTCAAAAGAAGCAGATAAAAGACACTCCCATTCCGGAATAGCAGACACTGAACAAGAAAATTACACAATCATATTACTTTACAGGAGCCATTGTAGGGTCCAATCTTGCTTCAAATGAAGTCAATGTAAGTTCTAAAGTTTGCTTCAAAGGAAGCAGCATCAGGCTCAAATTCCTCTGCCATTCTTCCCCTCAGCATTATCCTTTTTGTACCTTTCTGCCTTCTTTGTCTTTTTAAAGTTCCAGAGCAAGAAACATCATTTTAATGCTGCATCACATCCAGTTAGGATATGCTGGCATGTAGTGTTATGTTTAAAGACACATGCAAATTTGATCAGGAATGACACATCAGCTGAATGATGCATGTACTCCGCTCTGAGAAACTCAGGCAGACACATCCTATAAAAGAGAGACTCATATAGTCACATTTTTTACACTGCTTAATCTCACCGTACATTAAAGAAAATGAATTTTTAATGCATTCTCGTTCAGTAAAGATGAAAAGGTTTGGGTTTTGTGACGTGTGAATAACTAACAACCTACACATTGCAGCTGGCACACTTGAGCTTCCTGTTCAGTTTTGCTGGTACCCATTTTACCAAAGATGATAAGACTAAGCTCTTTCCACAGAGCCACAGCAAATGTATTGTGGTTGCCAACTAGCTTGCCTTAGTCAGAGTGTTTGCAATTCCAAGAGGGAAAAAAAAATGTCCTACATATCACACGTTAAGAAAGGTTTCCTTTTACAGTCACTACAATACTGTAGTGTCCTTTCCCCATCACTGCAATACTGGCTAATAGTATAGCTAGTCGAAAACCACCTAAAAACAGAAAAATGTTATGTTTTCTCACCTGTGTTCCAGCCAACTCACTAATAATATTTATTGATTATGACAGATTGTTTTAGCATGCTTCTGCTATGGAAATCGCTACTGCTGTACCCAATCAACAATAACTACAAAGGTATATTATTTCATGTCACTTAGGATGAAATGCTTCTTTTTCCCCCTCCCCCCTGTCGAGTGCCTGTACAAGGCCCTAGACACAACATTAAGAACCCAATGTTATGAGATTCTGATCACTTTCAGCTCTCATTGTCTGTATTTGGAATTGAGGGTCTCTGGAGCCCCTCTCAGAGTGTTTTCACCAGTCAGCTTATATTAAGGTTCGTTTGCACTGGTATGAATTTTGGTGCTTTGCTAACAATCTTGAATTAGGCTTCCCAATCCCCTGGTAAGCAAGGTGTAGATATTGTTATCCTGATTTCAAAGATAGGAAAACAGGCACAGAGAAGTTCAGTAACTTAGCAAGGTTCACACATCAAGTTACTGGTGGATAGAATCCGGATCACCTTTCAGTGCTGGAACATGCTACTTCCTTTTTATGTTTCCTTTGAATCTCTGTGTAGCACTGGAGTAGGACATTTGAAATCAAGGCAATATTCAGATATGCTTTCCCCAGGAGAAAATAAAGCTTTAAAGGCTCACTTTAAAGGAGGAACCAGTCCAATATGAGTGCTGAGATTTTGCAGCTCTCACAGGACATTGCAAAATCCTGCAATCAGACCTGTACAGCTAGAACTCTTACATGGTGATGGCAATGTATAGAAGCAGAGTATTATCGAAGAACAGACTCACACAATATGTTTCTATGGACATCAGAAACTAATCTTTGAAATGGTCCCTGATGGGATTCTTATTGGCCCTAACTGCATTCTGAAAGTGTTCCAATTCGCTCCTTGCATCTGGTGTATATTTATTGGAGGAAGAATAAGGTCTCATTTAAATTCTGCACATGAATTTGCACTTTGCCCTTTTTAGATGTTACCTCATTGCTGTATCTGAAATTGGGTACTAAAATGAAACCTGCACTAAAGAACTGCTAGATAATCTTGTACAACTATACAATTTACACACTGAAAAGGCAGAAATATCTAATTCCTTAAGCCATACCCAGGATCTCAGTGATCCTAGAGAGGACGATCTTTTGTTTTTAAAAGCCAAGATTTTGTGAAATATAGCCAGCTTTGTAGAACTGCCATACAGTGATACAAAAAATGTATTAAACAAGCTGGCTTCTGATCCTGCATCAGAATGGATCCCCTGTGCCTGTGGATGGAGTCCCACTGAAATCAAAAGGACATTTCACAAGTGCAGGAATATACACTACCAGGTCCTGAAGCGAGATCAGGAACTTGGTGTTTTCAACCCAGGAAAAGAATTCCACAGCATTTAACATAATTTCCTTAACACCATAATGATCAAGGTCATAAATCCACATGCATATGAACAAATAGAACAGATCTGCATAGTTAGCATGTGAAAATAATGTGTAATACTCAAACTTTGTGATATTACTATCTTCATATTTTCATATTTATTATTTTAATTGCAGAACCATTCTGGGATCTAAAGCCTCAGTGAGATTGGGGCTCCATTGCATTAGATGCTGGTCAAATTCAAAGCAAGCATAGCACCTACTACAAAGAACTCAATGCAGTGCTCAATCTTGCAATGAATTTCACCTTGATAGACACCTGCACCAACACAAAGCCCCAGTGAAATCAGTGGGGCTCTGCCCACCACTCCGACCTTAGTAAACCATTGGGGTACAGAAAAAAGCATACGGGGAGTACAAATACAGCCAACATATGTACATATCTCATATGCATTATACATACTTCTATACATTTTATTCACAGGCTTTTAAATAAATAAATGTACAGCAATTATGTATCCTGGATTTGCTGCCCTCTTTTATATTTTTATTACTGACTAATTTTAGCTTTAAAAAGGGAATTTAAAAAAGAAATTTATACTCAGCATAAGCCAACCCCAACGTACATTTGTGGTGAATGGAACGAAGAATGGTGCCTGTGTGGCCTGTATAGAGAACTTATATGCATTAATTGTTGAACAGCCTGCTTTTTTCCCATGGGCCTGATCCCTGGGAAGCGCTGGGTATAAAATATATGTGACCCACTGCCACATGCCAATGTCAGCAATGAGAACTGGGTTCAAGCTATCTAGGAGTCCCTTTCTAAAATAAATACAATGATGGCTCAAGTCCCTACTCCGAGCTGAACTCCTACTTCTGGCGCTGGGAAATTAAAATATAACCTATTTTCACACACACACACACACACACACACACACTCTCTCTCTCTCTCTCTCTAAAATTAGGAAAACCTGACTCCATCTTCGGATTATAGCCAAGCCCACAGATCCAGATATTAATTGTTCAGGTTGGAGAAGTCCAGAATTCTTAGAACGCAACAATCCCCAGCCACCTGAAATCCATGCAGGGATCCAGTTTGACTCAGTGGTAATCAGGGGGCATTAGCGGGTTCCTCTCCTCCACCTGTCTGCTGCACTCCAGTGAGGGCACATCACTTGCGCAATTCCTATGCCCTTTCAGGGACACGGCAATAGTAACTGATGATCATTTATCCACTCAGAACACAGGCAAATTCCAACTAAGGTAAAATATAGAATGTGGACCTATGGTTAAGCAAGATTATAACACATGTAAATGAGTATTGACAGAGCTGGCTTTTCCCCTGAAGAGGGGATAGAGTTCCCTTCCTCTATACATGCTAGCTCTGCGGGATATATAATAGAACTGGAAGGGACCACGAGAGGTCATCTAGTCCAGTCCCCTGCACTCGTGGCAGGACTCATTATCTAGACCATTCCTGACAGGGGTTTGTCTAACCTACTCTTAAAAATCTCCAATGATGGAGATTCCACAACCTCCATAAGCAATGTATTCCAGTGCTTAACCACCCTAACAGTTAGGAAGTTTTCCCTAATCTCTAACCTAAACTTCCCTTGCTGCAATTTTAGCCCATTGCTTCTTGTCCTATCCTCGGAGTTTAAGAAAAACAATTTTTCTTCCTCATCCTTGTAGCAACTTTTTACATACTTGAAAACTGTTATCATGTCCCCTCTGTCTTCTCTTTTCCAGACTAAACAAACCCAATTTTTTCAATCTTCCCTCATATGTATGTTTTTTAGACCTTTAATCATTTTTGTTGCTCTTCTCTGGACTCTCTCCAAATTTGTCCACATCGTTCCTGAAATGTGGTGCTCAGAACTGGACACAATACTCCAATTGAAGTCTAATCAGCGCAGAGTAGAACGGAATAATTACTTCTCTTGTCTTGCTTACAACACTCCTGCTACTATATCCCAGAATGATGTTCGGGTTTTTTGCAACAGAATTACACTGTTGACTCATATTTAGCTTGTGGTCCACTATGACCCCCAGATCCCTTTTCACAGTATTCCTTCCTAGGCAGTCATTTCCCATTTTGTATGTGTGCAACTGATAGTTCCTTCTTAAATGGAGTACTTTGCATTTGTCCTTATTGAATTTCACCTTATTTACTTCAGACCATTTTTCCAGTTTGTCCAGATCATTTTGAATTTTAATCCTACCCTCCAAAACACTTGCAACCCCTCCCAGCTTGGTATTGTCCACAAACTTTATAAGTGTACCCTGTATGCCATTATCTAAATCATTGATAAAGATATTGAACAGAACCGGACCCAGAACTGATCCCTGTGGGACCCCACTTGTTATGTCCTTCCAGCATGACTCTGAACCACTGATAACTACTCTCTGGGAATGGTTTTCCAACCAGTTTTGCACCCACCTGATAGTAGCTCCATCTAGGTTGCATTTCCCTAGTTTATTTATGAGAAGATCATGTGGGACGGTACCAAAAGCTTTACTAAAATCAAGATATGCCATGTCTACTGCTTCGCCCCATCACTTGTTACCCTGTCAAAGAAAACTATCAGGTTGGTTTGACACAATTTGTTTTTGACAAATCCATGTGGACTGTTACATATCACCTTATTATCTTCTAAATGTTTGCAAATTGATTGCTTAATTATTTGTGCCATTATCTTTCCAGGTACAGAAGTTAATATATACACAAGCTACCAGATTTGAATGATCAGCTGTCTAGTCCATGTCGACCACAGGAAGAGAATATATAAATGGAACAGCTATTTAAAATAGATTCTCAAATAGACAATACTTACTATACTACCATGTTTTTACAGTAGACTATATATAAAGTCTCCCACCTAAAGCATGTCAGTAGCTATTTAAAGCATGGAAACGTTTAACAGAAAGGTGGAAATGTTTTACAGAAAGGTGTACAGTAAGTTATCAACATGCAAGCCATCTGGAACTACGATGGGTAGCTGTAGATCACCCAATCTACATCCACCTGCAGGGGAAGAAACATCTGTTTGTATTTCTGAAGTGATGACAAGTTTGCATCGCAGCAGGTAAAGTCAGGATAAATTCAGTGTAATTTAAAAGGCAGGCATATTATTGCACCTACAACATTTCACACTTTTATTTATTTCAGTTGATAAGACTCTGCCTTTCTGAGTTATAGTTGATATGTAGAATATTACACAAAATTTCAGTGTTCATACCTAGACCCCAATTCAGCATCTAGGCACTACATAGGCTCTACCTGGAATCACTTCTACCACTTTCACTGATTTCATCAGTCTGAGGAACATTTCCCATACATACAAACCCTGAGGCAGGAAAGCACTCAAGGACCTGAGTAACTTAATGAATGTGAGTAGTCCCATTGAAGTCAGTGGAACTATGGATGTGCTAAATGACAGGTTTCAGAGTAGCAGCCATGTTAGTCTGTATCCGCAAAAAGAACAGGAGTACTTGTGGCACCTTAGAGACTAACAAATTTATTTGAGCATACGCTTTCGTGGGCTACAGCCCACTTCATCGGATGCATAGAATGGAACATATAGTAAGGAGATATATGTATACATATATACAGAGAATATGAAAAGGTGGAGTAAGAGGTTAATTAATTAAGATGAGCTATTATCAGCAGGAGAAAAAAACTTTTGTAGTGATAATCAAGATGGCCCATTTAGACAGTTGACAAAACATGATTATCACTACAAAAGTTTTTTTCTCCTGCTGATAATAGCTCATCTTAATTAATTAGCCTCTTACTCCACCTTTTCATGTTCTCTGTATGTATGTGTGTGTGTTTGTATATGTATCTTAGAATCATAGAATATCAGGGTTGGAAGGGACCTCAGGAGGTCATCTAGTCCAAACCCCTGCTCAAAGCAGGACCAATCCCCAATTTTTGCCCCAGATCCCTAAATGGCCCCCTCAAGGATTGAACTCACAACCCTGGGTTTAGCAGGCCAATGCTCAAACCACTGAGCTATCCCTCCTCCTCTTCTTACTATATGTTCCATTCTATGCATCCGAGGCAGTGGGCTGTAGCCTACGAAAGCTTATGCTCAAATAAATTTGTTAGTCTCTAAGATGCCACAGTACTCCTGTTCTTGAAGTGCTTAACTATCTTTTTGGATTAAGGCCTTTAAGGAACTACTAACAGGATCCCTAAATTACTAGCAGAACCCCCCAAAACTTTCCAACTGATTTAAAATTTTAAAGTGTAACCATTGTACACAAAATTTCAATGTAAGGTAATGTCAATAATGAAACCTTTTTTTGATCTCCAAAATCTTTGTATCCAGTGGTTACAACTATGCTTTCCAGGTTTCCTTTTCCTTAAACCTGTCATTCTGAGTTCACTTGAACATACATCTATTACGTGATTTACTGGCCAATTCTGTTAGCTAATTCTACTTACCCAGTTTCTGGTGCCTAATTTCCAGTTTGATTACATCCTCCACTTGCTATAGTCTAAATAAGTCATAACCTGCGTGTTTAAAAATGAATACACTCCTTAAATTGTTAATATGTAAGAGTTTAATTCAGTATTTACTCCACAGGTACACCTCAATCTTAGATCCCTGAACTAATTGCCTTATGTTGAACCCCATCAAAGAACAAACGCTGCTCATATTTTTTATGGTTCAGATGATGATCACTTCTTCATATAGGGCCTGATTCCACACACACACTAAAGCAGGTGGCAAAGCCTTCGTTAACTTCAAGGATGCAAGATCTTTCAGGTACTATGTAAGTCATAACACTATACACTTTATACTAAATTCAGAGATAATGTATGCCTGGTGAAAGGAGAGCACCACAAAACAGCATGGAGGAGCAGCCGGTAGGATAGAGGAAACCCTTCCTCACATCCAAGTTCTCCATTTCTTTGAATATCTCCAGATTTTCCTTAAAACAGATATTGTTAATTAGTGGGCTAAATGACACTACCTATGAATGCATCAGTATTTCTCATTTGCACAGTTGGTTTCAAATATCTTTTGTCTTCTCAAGCAAAATAAGTTTGCTGTTCTCACTTGAATCATACGTGGACCTTTATCCATATCAAAAAACTAATTCACACTTTAGCACTACAGAGCACAGTTTGCAGTCTTTTTCTCAAGAGGACTAGAACAGGAATAGCAGGGGTGTTTAGGTCAAGACTGAAGTTGAATGTGTGGGTAAGACTGCACTGCCCATGTTGTAACTTACCTAGATTTAACTAACTAATTCCATCATTTGTTCACTTTTCCAGAGCACTAAGTTCATCAGATTCACCTCAAACCTTTTTCCAATAGAAAACAGTTGAAAAAAATGTTAGCTACTCTCCAGTCTTCTGGGAAATCTACTGAGCTTATGAAAATGTTTGCTAAAATGTCTTCAATTTCCTTCCCCTACATCCGATAGCACTGCCCTTAAAGATGTTTTCTTGACCTAACGGCTTGTCAATTTTAACAGCTTCTAACATTTTTCTAGACATTTTCATGATTATCTTCACATTTTAAATACTTTCTCTCTTTCCCAAGGTATTCAATTCGTGATGTTTACAACTACTGTTAGCATTTTATGAGAAAATACATAAAATGGCATAATATCTCTTTAATTTACAAGGAGTCTAGCCTTTTTATTCACCATTCTTCCTCTGTTTGCTCTTTAAAACAACACAAAACACTTCTGTTATTGACAGATTCAGACATCAAGTCCTCATTCCCTGACATCTACTTTAAATATTTGTTTTTTGAAGTTTTTTTTAAGCTATTTTCAAGAGTTGATTCAATACTTTTTATCAAATGATTTTATGGATCTTTCATATCTCCTTTTTAGGATCAACACTATTCCAAACATTGACATTTTTTCATATAATTGTATGTAGATGCTTTCAGGAAGCTACATAAGGATACAAATGCTTTGATCACATAATCACATGAAAGAAATCTCAAAGAAAATTGCTGCAATATCAGATACGAAAATAAATTAAATAAATTCACAAATTAGAGCCCTAATCCTGTAAAGTTTTATGCATGTGAATTGCATAATTCTGCAAAACTTTATGCATTGTGAATAGTCCTGGTGAATTCTGACTGCATAGAAATCAATGGCAAAACCCCATTAATTTTCCATGGGGTCAGGATTATACCCATAGTGCATAAAGTTGAGCATGTACATACATTTATTTGCAAGATTGCGTCTAAGAACTCAATCTTGCAATGATGAGCAATGGTTTGCCCAAGCAGAGCTCTTTCCAGCAACAATATAAAGTGATATAAATTATTTTATATGCCAAAATCTGTACACCTAATAACATAAAAATACTCAAGAAACCAAATAAAAAATAAAAAGCCCATTCAAATCAGATTGAAAAATGGAGGAAATTAAAAATGAAAGAGAAAAAATTAACAATCATTTTTGTCTCATTCTCTCTTTCCATTTAAGATGAGACCCAACTGTTGCTTGCATTTAATCAATCATTGTTTTTATACAGATCATGTGGAATATGTATGCAGAAAACTGGGAATATAATTGTTACATAAAATCAAAATTTCAAAATTTTTGAATTGCAAATATTAGGTTGGTTTCTATTGACACAATAAAAAACTGTCCCAAGTTTCAACAGTCTAGCAATGTAAGAAAAAGTTTCTCTATGCTAGGAGATACCAAAGCCATCCAAGTTTTGTCTGTGGAGAGCATCATTTTCAAGTCCTTGCACTAACATTCTATGCAGCTGGAATTACATAGATTTTTATAACTAGTTCACAATTGGATGGTTCACATAAAGGTAGAAACCTAAAAGAAAATGAAGGCAACAAAAACAAATCTACAGCAATTAGTAGAATTTGTTTTCTAATGTTAGACCAAAAAAGAGTAACAACAGGAAAATCCTATCATAGATATACAGAGCACCCCCATCTCACCTTTAATAACAGTTTGGTAAAATTCTCTGCTTCATATTATTTACCTTTGTCGGCATAATGTTCTGAAAACAATTTAAGTGAGCTTCTTGTAACATTATATAAATAATAATAATAAGAAATTAATATCTTATAAGAAGAAGAAAATATATATTTCCAAATCTTACTGGGTCTGTTTCACTTCAGCTAAGTTAACTGGGAAGTCTGTTTTCCACACAGTAATATTAGTTTGACCTTTTCCATACCATTTATGCTCTAAAAATATTTGAACTCTCAAAAAATGTAACTGCAGGTTATGCTCATGAAGCCATATTTTGACTGTGTATATGTTTGGTGGCCCCCCAGTGAAGTCAAGGAGAGCCAACCAGACATATCTGTAGCCAGGACATGGCCTATAGTGTATTCTTAAAGTGCAGTTCTACTCCAAAAAATGATTGCCCCATGTGTATATTTAGAATCACATCTATTTACATAAGGGATAGATACAAGTGTTTACTGGTGTTAGCAATGCACAAGGAACACAGCTATAAGAGAGTCTCTGTAGCTCTCATCCTTCTCACCCATCATTAGCAGACGAGTTTACTAAGGGCCATAATGTGTCACTGATTTTTAAGCAGAATTTGCCTTGAAAATACTGAAGAGTTCTGCTCAAGAACTAGAGGCATAATATGAACCTAAATCTTAAATGCAGGGTTAAATGCTCCTTTCAGCTTTCCCTGGGCAACTAAATACAACTGGGTTGCAAAGTAGTAACAAGGCAGAACTGGAAAATAAGGAGGTTGCATGGGAGTAATCAAAGGCATAATTTAGCCTAAAGAAGCATCTTTAGGTATTATTGCAATATAAATACTAAAGACCCCAGTTAGGATAGAGGGCACCTTTGGGCTAGACAAAGGCATTCTTCCTCCTCTGAAAAACTTATGGTGTAAGGCCCTGATCCTGCAAAGTTACTTCAGTGCGTCTTTGTCTGCATGGAGCAGCTTGCAGGATGAGGGCCCAAGAATGGTGATCATGCACAAAAGGAAAGAATTCAGCCAGACTTTCAAGGATCAGGATGAGCTAAAAACCCATCTTTTTACTTGTAAAAAAATCCACTTGATAGGAAATAATGAAGACACAAACACCGAGACCCGAAGTATGCATTTTTCCACACTATACTATCAACACTTCTCATTTCCATGTCAGACTTGGAGTACATAAATTGGTTGCGACTGAGAGCAGAGACAAATTGTTCATCAGAGTGTGATTTTTGTGAGGAGATCCCTCTCCTCCCAAAGTTTGTGCAAGCTTTGTGATGTTCAGTAGCCATAGTGCCTAACATTAAAGAGTGTGCTGAAAATGCCATGAGTTCTAAGCAGAGATTTAGGGTAGGAATCTACAATCCCTAGGAAGATAAACGTCCCATGACAACAATAGGAAGTAACTGCAGGATCAGAAGTAGGGAGCTCTGTTTTCCACATAAACTTAATTAGGGATCAGTGGAATGATTAAAGTAAAATAAGGACTTCTGAACTTCAACCCAAATTTAAAATTGTTTTCTTTAAGATACAAAAAATGAGGTTAACTACTTCATTACTTTTCATTTCTGAACTGCCAGATTTCTGCTAGAACTGGAAGCAGAAATGTCAGAATTTCACAAGGCATTTTTTTGATGCTTTCTGCCCAATTTTGCAGGCTCAGTAAGACTGAAAAAGGTGCTAGTCTTCATAAACATATTAATCGAACCTAAAGGCTGAACTTTGAGTTTCAACCAATGTTACGTTCCTTCTTTTTCTTTTTCTTTTTTTACATTTTTATTGTATTGGAATATCTGCTATTAAATTTGGCTGCCTAAATTAAAGCAAATGACTACTTAGATTGGAATTTAGCTGCCCATTTTAGGATCCTAGAGGACAATTTGACTGCAAAATGATAGATGGTCCTTTGGTTAAGGCACAAGACTGGAAATCTGTAAAAACTTTGCCACAGACTTAATGTGTGACCTTTAGCAAGTCACTTAGCATCTCAGTGACTCAGTTTTATCAGTGCTTGTCTACTGTATCTCAGAAAACTATACGGTCTTTTAAATTATTTTGTTATTAAATTAAGACTCTGGGACCCTGTCAGACACTATTATTTTTAAAAAGTGTGGTTTCTCACAAGAAAGAGATTTTTTTCCCTCCCTTTTTTCCATTTGCCTAATGTCAGTTCTTCTGTTTTTCAGGAAATAATTTTATGTTGTCCTGATTCCTATATTTTGTGTTTATGTCAAAAATGGATAAAAGAATTTCAAAATCAAGGCCACTATGAAAGAAGGAATCCCAAACTTTCTCAAGTACTGGAATTAACAGAGCTGCTAAACTCTAAGGTAAGGATCAATGCATAATCAATTAATCTTGATCTCATAGAGAATGGATCATATCTAAACTCACATTAAGCCTGAAGCAGGACTAGAGACTGCCTTAGAGAGACTTAAAGAGGAGAAATGGGAATGAACATCAAAACTTCCATTTAAAAAGGTTCTTTCCCCATAAAGCATCGGGGGGGGGGGGAAGTTACAGTCACTGAAGACCATAATCAAACTTCTAAGCACTTAATTCTTTTACTCAGAAAAAGACTGAAATAAAAAGAAATGAGAGAACTAAATAATCTGATCCAAAGTTCACTGAAGGCTGTAGGAGTTGTTCCACTGACTTCAGTTGACTTTGGATCAGGCACCTAAATGTGCACTGAGGGTCCATCCTCCATTTCTCTTGAGAACTATTTAATATTGAGAGCAGAACCCTTTCCCCTGATGTTGAGGTGGCCCTTGTTCTATAACCTGTTTGAGGAAAGAGTCCTATTTGAGTTCTATAACCTGTTGGAGGATCTCCTTGTAAGAATGGTCCCTGAAGAGGGTCCAGGAAGGGGGTTTGTAGGGCTGTGGAGAAAGAAGCTTGATGGTGTAACCAAAGTGGATAACATCTAGTACCCACTTGCTCATTGTTATAGCCCTTCAGTTACAGGTGAAGTACATAGGCAGCCACCAAAGCTGGTTTGGGACACAGGTGGGGATGCCGTAAGTGATGGTTCACAACTCTCAAGTGTCCTGTCAAAAGTAACCTTTAGCTAGTGGATGAGGTTGGGTGGCTGACGTCAAGGTGGATAGGCTCTATTTTGGCAACCACTGAGGCTTGTGTGGTGGTTCATATGGTTTTCGGTAGAAAAGCTGTGGAGGCGGCCTTGGTTTATGATGTTTCCTCTGTGGGGCCAAAGTATAAATGCCCAGAGAGTACAGGGCTGTACTTCAGCCTTTTAATAAGCGCAAAGGCTCCTCTGTCTTCTTGCTAAAGAGATTCATTTAATCAAATGGCAAATCCTCAATGATATTCTGAACCTCTATGGGTAACCCAAAGAGTGGAACCATAATTCATGTCTCATTACTTGTCGTGGTTTCTAGAATTCTAGATGCAGTGTTGGCCATGTCTACTGTGGTCTGGAGTGAGGTTTTTGGTATGAGTCTACCCTCATTGACAAGGGCTTTGAATTGGGGTCCATCCTCCCAAACAAGTTTATCTTTAAACTCAGAGAATTTGGAGCAGTTCATAAAACCATATTTTGCTAACAGGGCCTGGTAGTTAGCTATCTGAAACTGGAGGCTGGTGGAGATTGTGGGTATGGGAGCGTAGTGGTGCAGGACTTACCCCTGCGACACCTCCTGCTGGTCGTCCAAGGAATTAGTGTTCCAGCCTCAGGAGCGCCGTCTGCAGGCCGGTGTCCTGCTTGCCACTGGGCCCCGAGTCCCTCCTGCACCCCAGTGCCCCCTTTCAAGCTGCAGTACCCCGCACAGATCTGGGTCTCCCCTCCCCGGGGAACCCCCAACCCTCTACCCCCACCTTGCCTCAGTCTATGGCCACTGCCAGTCATCACCTAGCCCCCGTTCCCTGGGGCTGACTGCAGTGTAAGCGCCACTCATCATAGGCAAGGGGGGTTTGGACCTGCTGTCTTTGCCTACCTTTGGCTGCCCCCTGCAATCCCAGTACCTATTTGGCCTTTTACTCTAGGCCTGCAGGGTTTCCAGGCTGGAGCTCCCCAGCTCCTCTGGCCTTCCCCCAGCCCTGCCCCACCTCAGGTAGTCTCTCAGCTTCAAGGCAGCCAGGCCCTTCTCCCTCAGCAAGCTAGAGGGAGAGTCCCCTTAGCTCCTGGCTTCACTGGCCTTTATAGGACGAGCTGGGTCTGTTTGGGGTGTGGTCCCAGCTGCGGCTACTCTGCCAGTCAGCCCAGCTTTTCCCCTGCCCCAGCCCTCTCCCAGGGCTGTTTTAAGCCCTTCCGGGCAGTAGCGTGTGACCACCCTGCTATAGGAAGGGAGAAGATATTCTGAAGGTATAAGGGAGGTATAAGTCTCAGTCTGTCCTACAGTGCCAGGGGTCCCAGTACTTGGTGTAGTCAGATATGGTGCATCCATGTGCTTAGTGGCCAGCAGATCCTTATAGGATCAGTACAGTCCCAGCGGAGAGGAGTCTCATCTGGAGCTCTTGGTTGGTGTTGGCAGAGGCTGATTCTTCAGCTTACTAGTTCGTACTAAACTCGATACCATTGGATCCTTGCTCCTGAACGCCTTACCTTTGTAGTTGAGAGGCTTAAATAGGCCTAAGTCTTTAGGACCCAAGCACGAGGACTAATCCAATTTGGAGAGAGATGGGAAGTGATCCCTTCTCTTGGGAGCAGATCTGGAGGGGGATAGAACATAAGAACGGCCATACTGGGTCAGACCAAAGGTCCATTAAACCCAGCATCCTGTCTTCCGACAGCGGCCAATGCCAGGCACCCCAGAGGGAATGAACAGAACAGGTAATCATCAAATGATCATTCCCTGTCACTCATTCCCAGCTTCTGGCCAAAAGGATCTGTTCTTGTGTCTGTGAAAGTACCTGTTACTTGCATGAGAAGCTTGTGCTAATGGGTCTTTCGATGGATCAGATCTGACTTCTGCTCTGGAACTCATGCTCGGAGATGCGGTGCTCAAGGACTGAGGTTCATGTACAAGGTTCTTCCCAGCCTGGATCCAACTGGGGTCTCTTGTCTTTCTCCATGAGATGCTTCCTCAGTCAAAACTGTTGTCCCTCTTAGGCTTGGGGATGGAAGTAGTGACAGACAATGGCCTGGCAGGAGATATGTCTCCTCCCAAGGCAGTAAAGTCAGCATTGGTGTTTGTTACTGACCAAGAAGGAGCATGGATGGGAGAGACACCTCTTAAATCCCAGAACTCTGGTCATAGTCCTTCTCCCGAGGGGGAAACGGAGAGGGTCCCTGAGACAGGGAAAAACTAGTTTACACTAACTACATAAAGACAATTTAAAACACTAAAACTGTATACAATTATATTTACAGATTTGAAAGATGGTGCAATGATAGCTTCATACACAGAGGTTCAGACTCAGGCCATGTGGAGGTAAGAAGGAACAGGAGAAGTGGTTGGTCCACACCTCCCCATATGCCCTTGGTACTGAGCAAAAGGAGACCTATGGTGTAGGTGCAGACCAACAGACACTACTCGCAAGAATTTCTGGTCTTGGGCACATGGCCTGCAAGCATACTCAAGTATGGAACACATATAGAACCAGCACTCAAAGAAGAACTATAAAGTTTGAATATCAGTTTAAGCATTTTAACATCCATCAGGATGAAAGTCACTATTTAAATGTAAAATTATTATAGAGAGCAAAACTGTCAACAAATGTGGTAATATCTATCTCTAACTATAAGCAATTATAGAGCTAATCTCCAGCACTCAAAAATAACACCAGATGGTATTTTTTAGAAAAGTCAAATATATCATATTGTATTTTTTAGTACATCATGATGGCAAATAATAATATGTGAATCCTACAAGTACAAGACAAATCTGCAAGTATAACATTCTTCTCTTCCAGTGAACATCCTGTGAATTCATAAATATTTACATTTTTCAAGTTATAATTATGTAGCACTGGGGGGAAAAAGCAAAAAAAGTGTCTGTACATACAAGTATATAAAAGAACATTCATAAATTACAAATGTGCATTGTTCTGAAAATGATACCTCCTGTGTTTTTGTGTTTTATGCCAAACCATAGGAGAGCTTCCTGCATCTTCCCCAGTTGGGTAAAAATTATACTTGTAAGTTTGAATGACTATTGATTGCTTATTATAGTTTCTATTAATAGTCCTAAATTATTATGTATGAGCCATCATTGTAGGTATCTGCTAACATAGAAAGAAAAGTTTGTACTGCCACATGGATAATCCTCCTTAAGAAACTGACAAACACAATTATAGAAGCGCTGCAAAGTATGTATTTTCTGTAAAAATAATTACCTAAAATAGTATAGTTAAATGCTATCTTATTATTGCTTCTTTGTATAACTTGGCAGGATATTGCATTTTATATACCATAAGTTAATTTTGGCATTAATGAATGTGAACTGAATAAAAATCTTAAAATGTAAATGACTCTTGCTTGCATCCTACTTCTTAGTAGGATCACATGAACAATTCACTGCAAATTATTTTATTAAATGAATTGTACCCATTTTTGGTTGATGAATAATCCATCAATAAAGCTGATTTTTACCAGTTCAGTTTTTATTTAAAATTGTTTAAGAACACTTTCTGCAAACAAATTGCAACCTTTGGGTTATTCACAAATTGTTTCATCAGCATTCAACTATTTGTGTTGAGACAGATTGTGTAGCCATGTGAGTAAATCCTCACCATACTAAGTATGGGTTGGACAGATGATTATTTTATATGATTTGTGGTATGTGATTATCACATAACATTGTCTTTTTCCTACTCCCTGACTGGATGACAAACTTTTCTCAGCAGGAGGAGGGGAACAAAGGATTCTAAGCGGACTGCACAAATACATGAAATGCAATAATAATGAGATGTTGCTTTCTATTAAAGTTCTTGTGAACAAATAATATTCACTTGCATGACTGTTCATTAAAAAAAAAACTAATGAAAAGGATTGTGAATACTGAAGAAATTTCTGAGATATCAGGAAGTGCCTTATATTTAGTACTGTAAGTGATATGAACTTTTGTACTTTTTGGAGAAATGTATTTCCCACTAAAATAAATACTGAGCACTCCTTCACCACCCGCATCCCACACACACTTTACAGTTTCATTTTTAATAATGACTGCTTTTCCATTCTCTGTGTAAGTTTTGTTCTTGAGTCTTCCTTCTTATATAAGCAGCATCTTAAAAATGAGCCAGTAGCACAGGTATGTTTACACATTACCACATATGGCAGTGTCTTAAGTATACTAATCCCTGTAGTTGACAGCTCTTGTGTTGCAATGACCTACAGTCAGCTGATCAACTTTCAGAATACTTACTAGCTATAATCAAATATATTCTCATCTCTTATTTGAACAAATCATACAGAAATTGAATACATGTTTTTATGAACACTAGCAATATGTTCTCTTTTCTGATAATTTTGACATTAAAATTCCATTTTAATAATCCCATCCTTCAGGCTTTGCAGACTCTTAAGGTATTAAAGCAAAAATTATCCTAAGCAGTTAGATTATAATGTATTTAAAGATTAGACATTTCATGTTGAATATTAACTGCTCCACTTCCCAGGAAAAAAAAATGATGCTAATTTTTTTTTGTATAATTTATACATTTTTTGATAGTTGGCTACACAAGGTTCAAACCCTTTATGAAAAAATATACTCATAATGTTCCATTACATTTTAAAGCTACGTATATATAAATGTATGAGAAAATATTTTTTGCTTAAAAAATAAGCATCTTTGGATGCTTCAGAAATGCACAAAATGGCTGTATAATTTCATTGCACTTGTATTATAATGTTTCAATGATACATTGATACATATTATAATGATACAACAGTACAAAAATGCTACTTTCTAAAAAAGATGGAGTTATATTGTGACTATTTATTATATAAATTACTAGCATCATCATATGAAATATAAACTCACTAACTATTTTGTAATGAAAATAAAAATACTATGTTATTAATTGTTGGACAAACTCCTAAGTACTTTAGGTTGAGACATCAATCTGACTTTTCCATGAAAACTCTGTTAGGAGACCATATTTAAACAGGCCAGAATTCTATAGTTAAAATTAATCAGAAGGAGCCATATTCTACCTTTTGTACCAGGCTATGCTGTGGGTGAAACACGATATTCCAGAAAAGTGAGGAGTCCCATGAACTCAGAAAGCAAACAACTATGCTGCATGTAAGTGTGCAGGATACAGACACTACACAACACCATGCCATTTTAGTAAATCTTGGAAAAATGGAGAAGAGCATTGAGAATGAATTCACTTGCCTAAAAGCAATTGGTTTCTGGTCTATGGATACCTGTGGTGAACTCAAGTACTGCACCATTGCTTCTGGTCACATATCCCTTACCTTAAGCCATTACACTCATAAGGCGCCTTTGTACTGTGATCTGGAGTCTTATACGTAGCACGACTACACTTGTTACTGCACTGTTGTCTGTATGATCTGTCTATCTTCTATTTTCCTTACTTGCTCCCCATTTGCCTCATCATCCACTGTCTTATTCTCTGCCCCTACTGCTATGCAGTGCCTAAGAGAATCCAATAAAGCAGCAACAGGCCTACGCATAGAGAACCTGTCTTGAGGAATCATGAATTGCATGTGATATGTGCTCTAGGCTGTACTGAGGAGTGGACTGAGTGCAACATGCAGCAGACTGTCCGCTCCAAGATGCAGCATTGAAACCCACCACAAATACCTGGGAGGGAACCATTGTTGGTGTTTGCGAGACCGAGGCAGAAGAGGGCTCTAACTTACCACCACCACTTCAGGTCCTGGAACTGTGGTTTCTGCCATCATTGCCACCTCTTCTCTTAAACCTCCTTTCTCATAGGTACAGCACTTCAATATTTTGAGGAGTGGGGAGCCAGAGAGGAGGGGCCCTGCTCCATTGTAATTCCAGCTCACGGAGCAGGTTGGAGGCTCTATCCTCAGCAACTCATCATTAAAGTACTGGTCTCTTGTATGGATGATTATTCCAGTCAAAAACTGTTGTGTGGTTATCCCATCCAGCACTACCCAAATCAGGGTCCAGGGTCCCTGTGTGCAGGTGGATCGAGCACTTGTCTGAATCCAGTAACACTTACCCTGACACTTATACCTGATCTGAATTAACTATGGTTTTCTTTGCTTATGCTGTTTGATTGCTGTGGGATATTTTAATGGAAATGTAAGGAATTCTGTTATGTTGCCTTCAAGTTCAGGTCCTCAAATCACTGTTTCCTACATTTACCTATGTCTCAGAAAGGCCATTTTAGCCAATTATCTGGGTCACCTTTCTTTATGTTGTCTCCACGCTGCAGCAAGATGGTTTCCATTCACATAATTTGCTACTACATCTTGCAGTGATACCACCATGTCAGCATTTCTGCAGAAATATGTGAGGAGCAGCAGGTCTTTACTGATGCCCTCATTTCTGTGGGTTCATTACTCCATTTAAGTGGGCTGCCTTCCTCAGACCCTCATCAAGTATGCCACAGTGTCCATTTGCCCTTTTCTATCAATCATGAGTGTGCACATGCGTGGCGCGCACACACACCTTTTGTTCAAACAAAAGTCTCCTTTTAGGTTGAATTACCTAGTAATATAAAATGTACAGTCCAACTCAAATGAAAGCCTGCTACATGCCCCAGGGCTCAGTAGTAAAACTGTGCAAATATCTGATTTTTCGTTTTGTTCATTTGAAAAGAAAAAGTTGTCGCAAATTGAAAAACTGAAATATCTCATTTAAAAAGAAAAGTTGAACCAAAATATTGATGCTTTTGGACTATTTTTATTGAAACAACTTGCCAATTCACCATGAATTGTCAAATGTTTTGGCTGATCCAAATATGCATTTTTCAATAAAAATAATTTCTGTTGAAAAATTTCACCCAGCTCTACTCAATAAGCCTCAACAGTTATGATCTTGTTTGATCCTTTCCCAGGGCTTCACAGTTCATCTCTCATCAGTGCAGGGTGTTTTCTTCTTCCTTTGTAACAAGGGAAAAATCACAGTCCCAGTTTCGAAGTATTATAATAAAACAAAGGCTCTTAACATGGTTAAATACACACTTCCAGAGTGTAGGAGATACACTGATTTTGTCTTCAAGGCCTCAGTACAGTATATGATACCATAAATACGCAGCGTTTCCTATACTTGCTTCTTTTCAACAACATGGTAAGGATTCCAGAAGTACATTTCAGGTTATTTTTGCAGACTGTTTGAATTTTTTTCTTTGTCCTTTTGCCTTGCCCTTCAATTTTGTCTATTATGGATCTAAGCATATTTAGGACATTAAGGGCAAACTAAATTGTTGTTTATACTGTTAAATGTAAGAAGCATAATAGTAGGGTAGTGTCTCTATCCTGGAAAATAAGCACACTTGTCTGATTTTTATTACATATCTCCTCTTACTGACGTGTCCTGTGAAAATTGTGGGCTTTCTGCTGAAAAGGCAATAAAAAGAAAGATTAATAAGCATATCTGAGAGGTACATATGCTATA
Organism: Lepidochelys olivacea; assembly: GCF_965140295.1. Lineage (NCBI taxonomy): Eukaryota > Metazoa > Chordata > Testudines > Cheloniidae > Lepidochelys > Lepidochelys olivacea. The sequence goes on from NC_140421.1 coordinate 25,014,596, forward strand.
TTAAATGTAGACTAAGGAATCTGAGACAAAGATAAAATGCTGAAGTTATGGTGAGATAGTCTGAGGGTGCCTAACCTTGCAAAGTATCACGCGCATTAGAGTACAGATGATAAACAATAAACACAGATTCTCTCCTTCATCAAACACCACTGTGCAGAGGGTACTTCTGGTTCCCTCACTCTTTGGGTTGATCTGCACCAACTCCAAACCTAGTACAGATTACAGAGTACCAAAGGACCATCTTCCATAGATGGAGATTACTGGAGCACACTGTACTCCTTTTCTCACCCCAGTACATCCCTTCCAGGGCCACAGCCTGGCACCAGTGAATGGGGAATTTGTTTCAGAGCAAACTATGCTGCCTCGACACCCACTGGAGAGGTGTGATGTGTGGTGGCTTTTCTTTGCAGTGCAAAGGGATCAAAGAAGCAGTACAGATAGATATTTAAGATAATATAACTCATAACTAGAATGCTCCCCTCACAGCCAGATGTTGAACCCAAATGACCTAAACAGCTCCTCAGCCAGAGCACCCTTGCCCTCATTCACTGACCCTGAGGCTGTGTTGGCCCCTGAGATATTAGCCGCCTTAGGTACAGTGTCAGCTGATATTGGCTTGAACATTTACTTCATCTGGTCCCAGAGACTATGAAGGGGAGTGTGTTTGCTTATGACTTTGTGGTGCTACACACATGCACAGGGCAAGGCTGAAGAAAACTGTAAGAGCAGAATGTGGCTGAAAATATTTTAGAAAAGAAAATGACTGATGAAGAAGTTCCTGTCAAATGCAGAGAGAAGGAACAGCAGGAACATCACAAAACATTTTTGCAAGCAAGACACTCAAACCTAGCTGGTGGTCTGTGGATGCACAGGCAGGGTGAGGGGGGGAGGGGGAGGGATCCAACCACACCCATTCTTCAACACAAAAAAGCTTTTATTGCCCAGATGTTTTCTGATTAATAGAGGAGCCAATTGCAGAGCCAAGAAACAAGGCTTTGTAACTCTACTGCACTTGGAAAGCCACAGAATGTTTTAGAATGATGGAAACATTAAATACAATATACATGTAAAGCACAGTAAATCAAATGAATTTGTTTATATGAAAAACACTACCCTTCATTCTTTCTTTCTTTTTTTCCAGTAGAGCACTGTATATTCCAATCATATTATAAGGTTCTCTAATATAACATTGCTGTATATCTGACCAGTCTTCTGGACTCACCATTTCACACTTAAGACATGTCAGTTCTTAACAAAATATCACAATATTTAAAGTCCTCCCCTATTTGCAAAGCCAAAGTTATGCAGTAAGGAATGAGAAATTAGAACAGAATATTAACCTCCCTCTCTCTTGCTCCCCATAGACATTAACTGAATTTCTTCAGGAGATGGAAAGCACTTGCCAGAGAGAGAAAAGAACAAAATTACTAGTACTTGTTTTTATAAATGATAGACAAAGCTGTGTCAGGAACTGACCTGCATATTCACCAACCTGGGTTGCATGTCACCATTGGAAGACACCCCCCCCCTCATGTCACTCATGAAATGATAGTCCGATGTAAGCATTTATGGTGAGAGCCTGCACTTACCCCGTACCTGTGCATGTAGGGATTCTGCAATAGCTCCACATAGACCATCTGGGAGGAGTCCGTTGTTGTGTACCTAAGTAGCTGCCACTAGATCTTGGGGATGTGTTTATATGGAGCCAGTACCTGGGAACCCCTTTCTAAGCAGTGCAGAGGCAGTGCACTGCAGCCCTGCAGGTTGGGAAGGTTCTACTCCCCCTTAGTTACTAATACAAAGGTGATTTGCTCAATGGTTTTGCAGGATGGATTGAACTTCTCCCCAAGTATGATACAATAAGATCCATTTAGTGTTGGTCTCTGCTTTGGTCTCAGATTTATCTATCTCCTCAGGCCCAATATTTCACTCCCTTCCTCTGGAAAGTTGAAAGCTTGGCTGTGTCTCCCTCCAATAATCCAGACTCATGCATTTAGTAAAACACTTAATCTTTGTTGCATATACAAGTTAATACCACTTTCAGGAAATCAAGTCAGCATATCTGGCGTCATACGTTACTGACCACATAACTAGCTGCTGCAGTTTAATGGAGAGACCCACCACTGAAAAAGTACAAGGAAAGAGGGTGGGGGGCCATGTGGGGTCAGCCCAGAAAGGTACCCTAATGTCAGGAAATCCCTTTTGTAGAGTCTAATACAATAACTTAAGAGTGAAGGGACCAAAGAGAAGAAGGAACCCATCGGAAAGCAAAAGAGAAGTTCCTCCCCTTTCCATTTTTCTGTCCATTGTAAGAGAGAAAAAGTCTCTGGGTACCCTATTTCCTTCTGAAATTATTTCCCTAAGGAAGGAATCACCTCTGGTGTTCTGGGCCACCTCTGCATTAAGGGAGGCAGAGGAAGCCAGCAGTACCTATCCAGTCAGGAAGACAATGTTTTATAATCAGGTGTGTGGGTTTGGGAATGCTGCTGCTATTTTATTGACTCACACAATGTCACCGATAGACAAAGATGCAGCATTGCAGGCTCCCATTCAAATGAATGGGAAACCAAAATGTCACTAAATATTTTTTCTACCTTTCTATATGTTCTCTTTTCTTCTGCTTTCTCACCTTCTCAGATACATGGTGTTGATAAGGAGGGTTGGAGGGATTCTTTTAGAGCTGGAAGCATACACATAAAACCTAGAACAATTTTAAAAAATAACAACAGAGAAAGGTGGATGGAGATGAATGGCTGCACTCAAACAAAACAGGATCAAGAAAGCCCCTAAAAGCTAGTTTCCAGCTAATAAGCAAGGCATTTCAGATCAGGATTCTTAAGACAAAATGTAGTCTTGGCAAGAACCTATCTTTGAGCTTGTGCACAGTGACTGCATCCCCTACTAACCTTGCATAGAATGTTAAATAAAGCTATACTATTTCAGATGAAAGACGATCCTGAAAAGTCACTCCCTTTCCCCTCCACTGTGAGAGTCTACAGCCTACACTTCCCATGCTATAGCTCCGTACATTCTGAATTTCTACACTGCAAAATTTGCCACAACATTTCTCTCTTCCTGCAGAACTGTGCCCTAGAATTTGGCGGTGGTGACAATAAATAAACAATAGTTTCTAGCCCTAATGGTTGCAGAGAGAAGCTTTGAAAAGTAAACACCAAGCATAACAAATGCAGTGAGAACTCCACAAATATGCAGACATCCTGAAACCCACATTGCTCTGAAAGGTGTCAAGCATCCCATCTACCTTGATCTGCTTTTGACTCTGGAACATAAAGATGGCACTCTGCAGGATACGGAAAATTGAAAACGTGAGTACAGCATGAAAGAAAAAGAATTTAGTTTCTAAACAAACACTATGGCTACCATACTGATTGTATTTTGTATTCAAATCTATAAAAACACCTTCCATTTATAAATTTCTGAAGATGACAGAATTTTCACCAGAACACAGCAGAATCTAGGGACCTTGTTACTAGTTTACCGCGGAATATTTTAGGCATTGCCTATACGTGTAGTGTGACAGGGAAGCCAAAATCCCAGCTCTTGTTAGCAAAGTCAAAGGCAGTCACAATTTATACATATCACTGAGGTCAGTATTACACATTTATTCCATATGAGCGAAAGTATTCCTGATGCACATTTCCTATCTTATATTATTAATTTAGGAATTTCAGGTGAAAAGTTTGGACTTTTTATGTAGATTTTTAGTAATATTTTTCCGAATGTTGAGCTATGTGTATAGTTTGTTAGTTGATAATGGTGAAATATCTTCTACATCAATGTATTCTGAATTATTTTATTCTCAACGGAAATTTTAAACAAGGTAAAAATACTATAAAATAAATTAAAATGTAACATTTTAAGTATATTTTGATATTCAGAAAAGAATGCACATGTTTGAGAATATCTGCATTATTTGTATCAAAATTAAGTTTATTCTATTTTCCTTAAAAACAATATTACTTTTCAAACTGTGAATTAGTGGCAGCAAAAGTGAGTGGCAGACAGTCCTACACCCATATGTAGTATAGTCAGGTAAAGCTTTCCCGCATACCAACCTCTCAGCCTTAACACCCTTATAACTACAATGCTAGTCACATCTCAATAAGGAATAACTGCAACTCATGCCAAATTGGGAGTGCGGGGGTGGAGAAGAGTTGACATGGACAAGTCTCCCATAGGGACAAGATTAAACCTAGCAAAGTCATTTTACTCATGGCCTGTCTCAGACTGGAACCTGGGCTTCCGGATACAAAAGGCAAATGTGTCACCTTATTTGGGGAAATTCCTACTTCTGATCCCATGTCTGGAGGGCTGTAACCTAGCAGAACTGGTCAATGTTCCACTAAGGCAGGGGGGCAAGATGAGGTGAGTCTGCACAAGGGGTGGTCTGTTCTCATAAATTCCCAAAGGTTCATGAATTCATGCTATCTATGTTTTATTTCCTATTACTTGTTCTATCAAAAAATTATAATCATCTTAATCTATCAGGAAGCAAAAATACCACGTTTCAGA